>NC_089682.1:103773209-104373209 GCF_031753505.1 Anomalospiza imberbis
ATGTGGCAATATTTTTATCTCTAAGAACAGAGGTTAATGTTTTGATTTGCATGGAAAGATCAAGGTGCTTTGTACACTTTATCCAGATATCTGATTTAGTAAATTAACAGGATTGAAATTAAGGTATTAAAGATTGATTCTTATTTTGCTTTATGCAAATCACCTTTGAAATCTGAAAGAATACACCCGTGATAAACATGTAATTAGAATTATTATTTGCTGTAATACTAGGGAATTATTTCAATGGCAGAATTATCATGTGCATGTAGTTAATCTTTTCTGTTTTACGTAGTAAAAAACATTCAATGCCAATATATTTGTCTTTGTTCTATTCTATTGAGATTTTTTCTCACAGAAGCCCTGATCCAATGACAAGTTTAATAGAAGTGTTCCTGTGACTTCAAAGGATTGACTCAAAGGGAGAGCAAAAAGACAGCTGAAAATTCTGTGAATAAAAGTGCATTATCTTCAACATGACCAACATGAATGTGTCACAGAGAAAGATCATGAATAACTTATGATTTACTGGAAGCAAGAAGAGCAGACTTTGAACTCTAGTAATTGCATTTTGTAGAAGTTTGCACTTAGCAGCTATTAAACTTGCAATTGCTGATTTACCTTTCAGGTGTTATTAGATGTGTGAAGATTGACCATTCTTCAAATAACAAAAAAAGGCATCAGACTATAACACTTATAGCATGTGTATTTCTATAATGCATTATAGGGAGGTATATATGTAGAAAAAGGAGTAATGTGGAATAAGTTGTTGCAAATGAATGGCAGGGGAAAGAAAATATGTGTAAAAGTTACTGTTGCATCCTGGGTGGGTTCAATTAGGGAATTTAATAAATATTAGTTAGATCTGTTCTATGTACCCCTATTTTCCCCTTAAAATGGTCTGCTCCAAGCTGTCTGCTATAGGAGTTTTCATATGTCAATCTTGTAACCACTCCCTTCTTCCCCTCAGAAAGTTCTGTATCAATCACCCCACCACTGTAATCCCATTTGTCCCAAAAACCCTGTACACACCACTGTTATGTTCCCATAGGTTGCCGTGTTCCACGTCACTCCCCTGTTGTCCGTCCCCATTGGGCGAGGGGGGGCCTCCACCCCTGTCGGCCCGCCCCCTGTTTAATCCCCTGTTCCCGGTACCCCAGTGCCATTTTGCCCATGTGGGATTGAGCACAGCTGCATTGTCCACCACTGGGAATGGGGTAATAAAGAGTTCTCACCATCGCTGGGCAGAGTGCGCCATTCTCTCACCCTTTGTCTCGCCTCAGCATTTGGCTACGGCACGGTAGACCCACACGGAGGCTCAGCCCTAGAGCTCCGCACACACGTGGCGGCCCCGGTCTGGCCGAGAGCAGCATGCCAGCTGGGCACCCCCAGCTGCCCGGGACAGGGATGAAGAAAAGCTGAACGCCGCATGTTACATAAATTTTTTAGAATGTCTTCAAAAGAAGAGAGGGCTAGAAAAAGATTTTTCCTGTTGTACACTTCTTTTCAGCTTTCTAATAAGTTGAAATAAAATGAAAATAACCTTCTGCCTCTGAAGAGAAATATATCAGGAAATTAAAGCATGGAAAATCATGTGCAGATATCAGATGTATCTGCTTTGAATGTTAGACCTTTCTGTTAGAAGATCAAGGCTGATATTTAGATTTGCTTCATATTTTTATCTCAACACTACTAAAATTAATTACCCAGTTCTTTCCTCAGTTCCATGAATATGTTTAGCAAAATCACATCTTAACAATGTTCACATAGACTTAGACTGTTGTGGACTATGAGACTGATAAAATGCTTCTATAGGCACTTCTATAAAATAAAAATATTTTTTCCAGAACAGTACATATTTGAATGTTCCTTTTAAAGTCCTTTGGGGAAAAAAAGAAAGTAGCATCCTGCACAAAAGGCAAGTTGTTTTTCTTTCTGTAAAAACTTCTTACCCATATTTATAAAAAAAAAAAAAAAAAACACTCCAACCAAGGAAACTTTTTTCTCAGGAGGCAGAAGAGGGTGAGAGAAAAGAAAGGAGAGAGAAAAAAGGGAAATAAGTGGAATGGTAGGGGAAAGGAAAATAAAAAAATACTAAATTTTCAGGCTTCCCTTAGGCACATGAGACAAGTATATCTTTACTTCAGAGATGTTCTTACTGAAAATTTTTGACACCAACCCATCTTCATCATAGATGTGACTGTTTAGTTACCTCCTAAGTTTGGATCCCCATCAGGAGTGTAAGGAAATAACTGTCAGCCTGGCAAAGAGTCTGTTTGGATCTCAGCATAAAAATAAGCATATTATGCTTTTTGTGTGCAAGCCCTTGACACCTGCTTTTTTTCTGCTATGTGTGATAGACATTTTATGCACCATGTGAATCTCTCTATCATACACAGCTTTATGCTGTCTGTAAAGTGCCCACTGGTATCACTGCTTAGAGCTCTGTGTATTAAAAGAATTATGAATATGAAGATGAATGCCTGAAAATTAAATAGCAAAAGTTAAATTCATTGATAACCTCTTAACACAGTTATTCTAAACCCTCTCTTGAGGTAGTTATTTAAATCCATAGAAAATATTTTCATTCTATGTCAATGCACATATATTTATCTTTTCTCTCCCCCACCTTATTTCAAGCTTACTTAATAAATTCTCCTCTCCTTTTTGGGGCAAAATTTAAAAAGTTTGAAATTTTATTTAAATTAATGGATAAAAAAACCAATAATATATTTTATTAGAATAGTCACAGTTGGACTGAAAATATCCACTACCGCAATGGTCATTTGAAGCTTTAGGTAAATACAGCTTTGGTGCAACAATGCTTGCAGGTGTCTGACTTTCAAACAAAATCCAAAAATTAAGAATGTGTTACCTAAGTACCTCAATCTCATAACAATTCTTAAGCTAAGCAGGACACAGCCTAGAGTAAGCTACTAGAAACTCTGCAAGAAAACACAAAACTACATACAAAGTCTCTCCTGTCAGAAGGGAAACCAGCTTCATTCAAAACCCTCCTGTCTCCAACGGCTGTAAAAATTGATGCCAAGGGAAAAGAATAAATTTCAGTGAGAAGAGTTGAGTTTTGTTTTCTTAAGTGTATTTTGGAGTCCTCAGTGTATTTTTCTTCTATTGTTTGTACCAGTTTCACCCTGACCAAACCTCAGCAGAAACAACATGACAAACTGCTCCTTAGATGACCTTTACCTGTTATTTCATAGAATCATTTCATTCCTCTGGCCTCAACCTGCTTCCTACTTCTTTCAGGTAGTGTTCAACAATTCTTCTTAGATTTGAAAAGACGGCCCTCTCACCCAAAAAAGAATTATGATTATAATGATTTTTATATATCACAATTATTTTTCCCTTATTTTTCTTCCTTACCAGACCAGCTTATTTATTCACTCCTTCTGTGGAATCACCTGTTGGAACCCTGTTTACTGAGAATTTTAGACTTTCTTTACTGACAGGGACTGACCCTCAAGAGAATAGTGCATTCGACCTGAGGCCTTGGAGAAGGCTTCCACAATTGAATGATAGAACTCGGATTATGGGCGTGTAGTTTGAATAGAAGTGTGTAATATCACATGGTGGAAGACTTAGAGCTTAAGGTTTTAGAATATAGTAATATATATATATAAAGCTAAGATGGAGGTTTTAGGAAAGTTGCTAGTCCTTCTTCTTCACCTTTGTCTTCATGGGTTTGGGTGCTATTGTGTAATTGGGTAGAAAAGTCCACATTGTGAGCACAGGTAGCTGGTTATTGGGTTAAAAGTAAAAATAATTTGGGTTTCATTTCTTACATGGACAGTTTATCCTTAAAAGAACTTATAGAGAGAAAGATATGGCTCCATTTTGTAGTTTGTTAGAGTGAAGTGCTGTACAACTCACGCTTTGTAAGACTGTAACATAGATAAGAACTAATAAACACCTGAGTCTGAACAAGAAATACAATTTTGAGCATTTATTCCTGACCTTGACAGAGGGAAAATAAGACAAAAATCGACAATTATCTATTTAATTTTTCTCAGTCTTTTAAAGTTCTAGTAGATATTTTTTGAGCCATAAGTACTGTATCAGCACTTGTTAGTTGATATCACGGGTCATTTAGATGATAAAGAAATTATGACTATTGGTGGACTCATGGTGCTTTTCAGTTTTAAGGTGTACAAGGATATTACCACCAGCTTCTGAGTGCATTGATCTTAACCTTAGCCCAAATAAATTAAAGATTAAAGGGATCCATGAAAAAGTATGCCACTAGATTCTTCTGTTGGAGAGTTTTGATCTGCTTAGGGTAAAATTTGTAAGGTCCTATATCAGTTCCTTCCAAGTGAGTACTGCATATAGCCCTGTGGCCTAGGAAATATGGTGCTGCTATTGCTTGTAAGAGACTGCATGCTGAGATAATCACAGAGGCCTCAAGATTTGTAGGATTTATCTGAGCTTGACCTGCCTGTAATTTTATTAGGCTTCTTTGACTAGAACAATAGTTATCTAACAATCAGATGGCTAATAGTTACTTAGAGTGACTAAAAAGTCACTAATAGTGATGAAAACCTATTAGTTGTAGCTTTTGTTTAACTGTGTACAAAAGAATATTTATGAAAACATTACACCAGTAATTTAAGTAGCCACCACTGCTGAAAGCTTTTAAAGGCTTGTTTAATTTTCCCTGGTTGCCTTGTCACTTAGACTGAACTAGATGTATTTTTAGATGCTTCTTTTGTATTTAATATTAATAAACAGGTTTCTTATTTAGAACATGCATATATATTCTTTCTAGGAATAAACCACCTTACTTTCCTGCATCTTTATAGTGTTAGCCAAAATATATTAATTTGCAGCAGAAGACACAAAATATGTTAATTTGCAGCAGAAGACAATCTGTAAATAAAACTGAAAAAACAGAAGACAGACTTGGAGAAATATAATCATCTTCTAGCTGCTTTTCAAACTAGACCATATGAAATTCAATATATATAATCACTTCAAATATCTTCTTTTTTATTAAATTTCATTCAAAGATAAATAATTTGGGCTCTTCTCAGCATGACTCAAATGAAACATTCCTAGAAAACAAGATAGGCTTCCACTGTTTTTGATGGTTAATTGCTTAATAAAGCATGAGGATATTTGTTTAAGTGGAAGTCAATAGACTAGAGTGATTGATCCTACTCCTGAACAAGATAAATCTGTTGGTGAAAAGCAGTGAATTTAACTTTACAGACTCTGCTTCTAGACCAATATCTGTGCCTCACATGCTGAAAAAAGCTCAGTAGTTTATTTCTTTCCTAGCTGATGGTGGGGTATATAAATTAGCATCTAATTAACTTGCAAATTCTTTTCACCTAACTAAGAAATTTTTTTTGGATTAAGTACCAAAAGTCTATCAAAAGTAAACTGTGCTATCCACAGGCAGGCATCCCTTTCAAGAGCATATAAATGTCCACTTAACGGTTTTTGTTAAAATCTGTGAAAGAATCCTGTAAGAAATATTTAAGAAATGCAGATAAATTAAATCCGGATTAACTGCTAAGAAATAATGCTAGAATTAACACGTGAAAAAGCAAGATATTGGACTATCTGATACTTTTTAATAATCCTAGAGACAAAAATGGATTTTGTGATTTTGTTATGATCATTAAATTGTGATGTAAAAATAACATTAATTTTGTTAATTTTGTTAAAATTTTTACTAAAAGCACTTTAGTTAGACTGCTTTTGTATAACCATAAAAAACTCTTAAATATTCAGGCCCAAATCTATGTAATTGTATGAATTAAGCTGATACATTCAATCACTTAAAAAAAAAGAAAATATAAAAAATCTAAAACACTTGTGTAATTACGTATCTTGCTATTACATAACATTATTGGCATATCATGTGTTTCAGTAATGAATAATTACAAGTCATCATACATTAACTAATCAAAATCAGGATGGAAACAGTTTAATTTAAATATGATTGAATACCACTGGTGTAGCACATTTTGCTATCCATTTGAGGCTGAACAGAAAAGTCTAATGACCTTTGATGTTTATCCTGTGGAGATTGGCAATGAAGACAAAATGGTGATACTTTAAAAAGGAATATGTCTGCAATGTTCTATAGAATTTCAGGCAACTTATTTCATTAGCTACTATATCCAATTCTTTTTCACTTTCTTTTCATCTATTCTCCATGGAAAAGATAATTTACTGAGGCAGAAGTCAAGAGGAAAAGTGAGTAAATTAAGCAAGAATGAAAATAATTGGTATATAGATAATGAACCAAGGCCCAATAATGCATTTTTTAGATAAGGGCAATAAGACAAACTGTGGCTAAAAGAAGAAACTCATAATGAAATCACTAGAAATGACTGGAAATCTTACTAATTTATAAAGATGTATTTTAACCTTACAAAAAAATGAAACTATTTAATTCAGCTCTCTTAAGTCTTAATTAAAATTCACTTTGAATGTCTTTCTGCTTTATCAGCATGCAATTTGGCATGTGCGTCTCAATAATTCTCCTGAAGTTATTTTGAGATTCATATAGATCAAAAATAAAAGGTTAAAGGTTTTCTTTGACGTATTCTCTTTCTTGAGTTTTGCTTATTGCCCACTGTGCTTTTCATCAATCGCAGAGTTTTCTTTCCAGCTATCTTGATGCTAAATAAAGAAGCATAGGCATTTTAAAGTGTGATTCAGCCAACCTGCGTTAAGAAGAAACGAACCGTTGCATATAGGTATTTTTCTTATCCTTACAATTACTAATTCCTTTGCGCTTAAAAACAGGCAAATATAACTAAAATTCATATTTATTGAGTTTTTTGTGTAGTTATTTTTAAAATAATTGTATTTTATCTTAGAACCATCTTTGAATTTCAAGAAAATGCTGCTCAAAAATTAAAAAAAAAAAAAAAGAGTAAGCTGTATGAATGGAAGGAGAAGTAGAGAGAGTGTGGTGTATGTAGACTGTGCTGGGATGGAAAAACCTGCTTAAATCGAAGAGTCTACTTAAGAAGTTATTAAAGGAGCTTTTAACTTTCAAAAGGCAGTAAAATTAATCCAGGAAGGACTTCACTACATGTCCACCTCTTTATGCTCTCAATTTCTAAAGTCCTTTTTGGGTTGTTGCCCAAGCAAAAAACCTTAATTATCTACTTTTCTTGTCAAAGAATTTTATTTCCGGTTGTGAGAGACTGGGCTGCTAATGATTAACGACTCAAACAATTTGCCCATTCCATTGGTGCCAAGTTTGCGCACGCGCAAACACACACACACACACACACACACACACACACACACACAGTGGAGGAGGTGAGTTTTGGGATGTGCAATGGCTAGTTTGCATAAGACAGAGGTTGTGAACTGTCACAGCCTGGAGGCTACAAGACCAGATGGTGCTTCTTGTCATGCTAATTGCCCTCCTTTAAGCAATTGCTCAGTTATAAAAATCCCCCTTCTCCATTTCAGGGAAAGGTCTGATGAGGAATTCCTGGCTCAACTGTGCTGACAGAAGGGGCAGCTGTCATGTTTTTAGAGGGTGTCATAAACCATCAAAGTGCCCTCAGACTCATTCCTAAGGCTTTCCACTAGAGGACTGAAAGTTCAATTCCAGTCTAGGGGAGGTACCTGAACATTCCAGTAGAGCTTCTATGTATTTTGTGGTTTTTGTGGCCTGTTTCTCCCACCACCAATGGATCATGGCTTTGACCAAAGAGCATCTAAGCTGCAACAATCAAGTCTAATCTCAGTGGGTGGTGGTTATGAATCTTTCTACTCTTAACCTTTCTCTTTCTTTCTTTCTTCCTTTTCTGTGAAAAATACGTTCACTCTCCTTTGAAAATCTAAAAAGTTTAATAAAGGACAATAGGAGACAAGGACCTTAGAGCAAAGGTTATTAGGCTGGGTGCATCTTGGCACTCAGCCAAGACCACACTGTTATCTTTAGAGATACCCCATGAATACCTTTTTCCTTACATCAGCCAGTATTCATAGATCCTTATGCATAGTAATTTTTTCTCCAAACTAGTTTACATGTTCCAAGAATTGTTTAGCATATCTTGTCCTTGGATCCCCCTTTTCAGAGCATATATATTCCTTGGTTGTGGTTTTTAGTTCATTCTTATCATCTCTGGTCTTTGGGTCCTGGCCCACATTGTCTTCAGATGGTGAATGCTGATAGTTGGCATATCTGTAGCAGGTATATTATTCATATGTTCATTGGACGTTATCCCATCCAAGCAGGCATTTTAACACAAGCATTCTTATATCAGCTATTTCACTACTATGCCCAAGCTTAAACAAAACAGAAATAAAAACTATATCTTTTTCATAAATTTACTTTAACATTACATGTATAAAATCCATTTTAATATTTGTGAAAAGCCAATATCATAATATGTATGTATAACATTTTCCTTATATGTTTTTTTAAGTGTTATTTTTATGCTTTCACAGTACTATATTACTATAGATAATAATAACCCCAATGGCTACATATCTGTTATCCATTGCAACCGAATTATTCTAAAATAAATTTATATTTATATTTATATTTATATTATTTATATTTATATTTATATTTATATTTATATTTATATTTATATTTATAGTTTAGTTATAGTTATAGTTATATTTTTATTTCTATTTATTTATTTTTATTTTTATTTTTATTTTTATTTTTATTTTTATTTTTATTTTTATTTACAAATGCTGATCATTCACTCTAATCCGCTCCAAGGGATCTATGAGCAAGAATTTGGGCCACCCTCGCCTCTTTTGGGGTGAGTCATAACATCAGTTCATATAGCTTACCAATTCCACTGTTGCCTTATGGCTGAGTCCATGGTTTTAGACTTCTTTATAAATGATGGAAAGAATGAGTACTTCCAGAATTTAAATACCTCATCCTAAAGTTATCAAGTAAAATAGATCAATGGAATCTGGAATATGACTATTAAATAATTAGGATGATTACAGAAAATTGAATATTTTCCCTGAACATTTATTTGTATCTCTAAAATTGGCTTTTTAAGGGATGCAGCATGAATAATTCCAACATAAATATTTAAATAGTTGATACTTAAAATTAGATTAGACAAACTTATCTGAATGTTTTAATATCTGCTTTAAGAGATGGCGATAGGCATTCAAGTTTTGACAGTACTGGAGCCTTCTTCCTAGTTAAGCCGCTATCATTTTCCTGTCTGACCCAAGATCTTACACAGAACTGCTTTTTCCCTTCTGACCAGATTCGTACAACATACTGCCAGAGAAGGATAATATCAACAAAAAAGAGGATCCTGTTGTATGAATGAATTTGTAAGTACTGTACAATTAGTGAAGAAATAGGAAAATGCAGTTTCCATTATTCTCTAACAGACTGCCTTTGATGTGTCATCAAAGAAATATTTGAGAGATTCTTTAGGTCAAATGATCAAATAATGAAAATTATGACACGCTTTTTCTGACAGTACATTTAAATATGATTAGTTAAGTTTATATAGCACGTAGCAGTGCATAAATAACACTACATGAGCACTTGAGAATCTTGAAACACTGTCTCTTCTCATTATGCATTCACCACAAATTTTGAACACGTTTTTAAAACATTTAAGCACACGAGATCTTGTTTTCTGGGATCAATACAGGTCAAAAAAGTATAAAGTCTTAGGCACACTAAATATATGCTTTTGCAGAGTGTTCTCAGACATTCAGTTTTTCACTTAATTAAAGGAGCCTCAGGGAACTTCATTGACAAAAACTTCACAGACACTGATGTTTTCTTTGTTGAATATTAAACTCTTCTGTCTTCTCTTATGATTTAAGTCACACTTATTTGTAATCTGACTTTAAAACAGAATGTCCATTTTCTGTTTGCGAAGAGGAATATGCTAAATTACAGAAGTTAACATTCACAAAAGAATGAGAAAAATAATATAGAAAAACATCCATGTCGTAAACCTTTTAAATATGTACTTATTCCGGGTTTTCAGTTCTCCATTCTCTTAAGGTCTTGGTTTTATTATTTTTTTCCGAGGTTTAAAGAAAGTGCAAAGTATTTTTACTGATACCGGTCTTATGGAAAAGAGTCATACCAATGTTTCTTAAAGGTTCTTCTTCACCTGCTTAGTTTTTCATGTGATAAATGTTCTTTGAATGAGGTCTGAGATAACTTTAAGTATGAAACATGTCTTTGCATATTTGCCTGCTTTTGTAATTTGTTTTATTTAGCATGACATGTTTTATTCACAGCAAAGACACTATTTTAAAAAGCTGCTCTCTGAGAATGGAGTAGAATGGAATGAAATGGAGTGGAATGGAATAGAATACCACAATTACTCTATGGAGACATTTGTATTTACCTGTTGCATCATGGTTTGGGGTTTAGGTAAGGGGTTCTGATCTGTTAGCTAGCCGTGTTCTGTGTACCCCCGTGCAGCCCCTGTGTCTCTTCCCCCGCCACGGCTGTTCACTCTGGGTCCCTGACTGTTGGAGATTCTGCTGTCACTCCTGTAACAACTCCCTGTCCTGCCTGGAGGGTTCAGTGCCCGTCACTCCGATCTCACAACCCTGTCCGCCCCAGAGCCCGGGGTCGGCCCTGGTCACATCCCCGTTGGGCGCCGTGGTCCACGTCATTGCCATGGCGCCTGCCCCTATTGGGCGGGAGGGCCTCTGCTCTCCTCACTCCGCCCCCTATATAATCCCGTGCCTCGGAGTGCTCATGGGTGTTTTCCTCACGCACCAGCTGGGAGCGGGTTGCAGTGCCTCAGCACAGCTCCCTGCAGCAATAAAGGACTTTCAGCCTTCCACACGTGGGGAATACGGACATTCCTTCACTCTTTATTGGTGTCTCTCGTTTGTAGTGGTGAGAATCTGCGGCCAACCCCGCCCGGACTGCGGCACGGAGCCAAGTCCAGAAACACGCAGCGATCCCAGGTCCCGGAGAGAGGCGGCACTGCTCTAGGTGCTGGAGCTGCCTAGGGACCAGGAAAACACCACGAGACGCCATGTTTAGCAATCAGTTAATTTAATTCTACTGTGAAGTTTTTCACCTATTTGTTTTTGCCAAAGAAAATGTAGTACTGTTTTCAGCACTATAAATTCACATCTTACATACATACATACAACATACAGATTTAGTCCATTTTTGACTTGTGATTTACATGGTTTCAGTAGCAAGATTTTGATGTATCTTAATACATTATTATTTCCACTTTTATTTCATGCTTCCTTTTGAAGGAGAAATTCTGAGTATATAGTAAGCAGTTCACTAACTATTACATGTATCCCATTACTTATATTTTATTATGTACTTATGTACAGACTATTAAATGAACTGCAAGCAACAATGAGTTGAACCATTTGCAGTCATCCATCAAGAATACAAGTTTCTAGTGGGCCCAGTTGAGAAGAAACCAACTGAAGTCTTGATATTGTCTATTTTAGAAAGTCTGTTACTGTCAAAGCCAGCAGCATATAGAATGCTCAGAGTCAGACTCTAAAGTCTATCCAGAGCTGCACAAACACTCCTTTTTTAACCTAAATGTTACATTAATTATAAAAATCCAAACAGAAATACTGATTTAGGAAGCAACCATCTTTAGCACACTATTATGTGACATATTCTTTGAAAAACCTCTGTTTGTGGGAGAAAAACAGTAAGTGAACAAAATAATCTACCATGGCTGTAAAAATCACTACTACTGCTGTTATAGATTGGCATTACTCCATGATTAGTTATATGTCATTTTAATCAAAACTCAAGTATTAAATAGGACTTGTCTGGTCTTTTACAGCTTTAAGAGTTAGATGAACTCAGAGAAAATAGCTGAAAGTAGATTTACAGAAATTTCTGAACCTTGGAAATACATTCAGTTGGCTGCCTCTAGCTATCTAGCACACCATAACCAACTTATGAGTAGGCCAAATCAGTGGCATTTAATGAGCACAATATATATTTAATGTTATTGCTTCCATATGTTATCTAGATACAATTTGTTTCTCTTCTAAGTTATTATTTACTACATCATTTGACTTTTCTCCTCTTTCAAGCTATCATGTAAATAAACCACAGAGTTCTATAACACACCCTTAAAACAGTTTTACAACATATGCATAACAAATTCCTTTTATTTTCTTCAGAAAAATGTACCTTTTATCCCTCAAATTTCTCAGGTTGAGGAAGAGATGTAATAGGAAACACAGTCATTAAAGTCAGACTAGATAGAGCAGAAGTAAGTTGATCTGCAAGAGAAAGCAAGGGAGGAAAATAAGAAGAAATTGCACTGAAACTCAGAAAAATATATAGAGCAAGAAGAAAACTGAGAAAGTTGCAACTCTAAGGAAGACGAAATGTGTCTTTATTTGAAAGAAATAAGTGGCAAGTAGTTTTTAAAGTCATTCACAGCAAGGTTATAATGTATAGAACAAGTTCCAAAGAGATTTGACATTCAGTTTTAAAATGAGATCTTGTTTCAGTTGATCAGGTAAGATGTCTGTCACAATTACAGAAAGAAACTGTCACTTTCCTTTAACAAAAAGGATTTGTCAAGTTTTTTAATTGATTTTATATCCTTAAAAAGAAGCAATTATAAGCCAAATAAGAATTCTTGTACAATTCTAATGCCATCTGCATTAGAATTCTTGTGATCAGGAAGACTATGTAAAAATTAATGTCAATGAATTTTGCATCAACACTCAAGGCAGATTCAGAAATGAGATGTGAACAAAGAAATGAGCCTTACTTCCTAAAATAGATCTCAAGTCTAAAAATAGCTTATTTTAGGCTTTATTCTATATCACATTTACTACAGCTTTTAACAGAGAATAATTTATTTGAATTTAAAAAGTTCTAGAGAACTAAATGGGCTACATAGTTAAAAAACATGATAGTTGTGAAGGTAGGATCATACATCTGCTATGTGCTATACCCTTTTAAAGTTCAGGATAAACTAAAACTTAATGATATATCTAATTTTGTTAGCTATTTTAGTTTTTTGTTTGTTTTAGTTTTGTTAGATTTGGGATCGATTTCTCTTTTGTTTGTTTTGGTTGTTGGTGTTTTTTTCAGAAAAACCTGCCTTTCTACTGTAAAACATTATGCAGTAGTGAACTCTATTATATTATTTTACACCAATTCAAACAATACAATACAAAAACTGCAACATGATATAAATCAAACAATTAAATACCTGAAACACCAAGGAAAGCTATTCTTATTTATAATATATTTGAATAAAATATATTTCTTTTTCCTCATACACAGAGTGATAAACTCTGGTTCCCTTAACTTATAGTTGAGATACTCAATAGATACAGTAGACCTCTTTTTAAAGTATCCAGAATCTTTGGTCAATCCTTGATTCATATTAAATACTGCAGCTAAGAGACTCTGGAAGTTGGAATAGTTGATATTAATTTCCTACCTGATGTAGGTAATTACAATTATCTGAACGATACATACATGGATTGTCCACCTGACAGTAGGAATCAAATTTATTTTGATGTGGAGCATCCAGACTCCTATTATTATAGGCAAGTTGTAAGTTTTCCTTGTTAATTCATTGTTCCTAAAACTATGAATAATTAAACTAGGAAACTGACCAATAAATATAGCTCAGAGGATCAAAGGAAAAGACTAGAAGTGCCATCTACACATAAATGGACAATGGAAAAAAAAAATGTTACTAGGTCATCTAGTCCAATTATCAGCTCAAGATAGGCACAATATCAAAGTCAGAACCATCTTCTAAGATCATCATAATAATCAACCACACACAATGATAATTACAGTTTTTCTAGTATGGATATTCCACAGTCTATGTAGGAAACTTTTTTCAGTGTTCAACTACTTTTATTATTATTTTTTCTCCTAATATTTAACTGGATATTTTTTTGGTCTTGAAAGCCAGCATTAAAAAAACAAAGCAGAAAAAAAACCCAGACCCCCCCAAAAAAAAAAAAAAAACAGAAAAAAACCAAAAAAACTAACAAAGACAGAAAAAAAAAGCTGCAATCCTTAGGGTACTTAAATGTTGATTGTCATTAACAGTAAAATTTTATCATTTCTGTGTCATTTTTATAGTGTGCTGAGCACCTATGGAAATGTTTCTATGGCTCAGATTTGCAATAGTTTTAAAATTAAGTGAAGTTATTTCCAGAGACTTGTAAAAATATGATCTCAATTAAGTCTGTAATCCACATTCCCAAATACACCAGGAATAAAATATGTTCTTTCTTTAAATCAAAAGTACATCTGGCTGGCATAACCTTTTCAGCTAATAAATTTGGTTGTCAATGTTTGACATGTATATAATACGAGTGAAAACATAACACCCTTTCTAAATGGAAAAAACAATGCAAACTTTTCTAAACGATTTAGTTGTTTCCTGACAGGAACACAATATAGATTTACGATAAACAGTTATCTTTAGTCATTCTGTATATTGTGGAAAATACATTTCACTGGCCCCAGTTAAATGCTTGATACAGGAGAGGCTGTGAAATGTTATAATTTTTTTCCACCATGAATGTTTAGGTGGCCATTAAATCCATATCAATGCCTGATGTCTCACTACATATCCTAGTTAATTAAAGGGAATGTAGAGTTAGAAAAGATGTTCTAGGTCATTAAGTTGACTGGTGTTGCAAGCAGCCAGATTTCATAGGTTTTTTTTTAATAACAGGGTTTACTTGTTTTGCAGGGTGGTAAGAGTCATGGCACTTCAAATGTTTTAAAATGTTCAGTGACTTTCCTCTGCTAGTGTGATTGCAAGTCTGCTCCTGCACCTCCCTGTCCAGATGGTTAAAATTTTCTGCTAATTTATAGCCTTAATATACTTAATTCTATTCTATATGCATTAGGTTTTGAGCCCAAATTGTCTTTATTAGCTAGTTGTTATCCTTCTGTGCCATTTTCCATTGTATCTTTTAGAGATCATCTTTCTTCTCAATATTCATTTTGACAGGATAAACCATCCAAGCTCTTTCATTCTACATAAGATGAATTATTTTCAGACTCCTAATTGTCCAAAGATCCCTCCTCTGTTCTTTCCCTTGTTTGAATTGATCCTCTGAACTTTTATTTGCAGAATGGTAAACTACTTTGTAAAGTAGCTTTAATATCTCCTTGCCTCTATTAAGCAGGTTGTTCTAATAAATTTTCCTTTGTTTTGCTTTGTCATCTTAATGCATAATGATTGTTTAGTATATATATTCTCATTAAAAATTCACCCTGGATAGAATTTTCTTTGGGTTTTTCCTTCTCAATCATACTTTGTTTTGCATTTGTTGTTTTTTTTTTTTTTTTCTTGGTTGGTTGGTTTGGTTTGAGTGGGGGTTTTTGGCTTTGCTTTTGTTTGTTTGTTTGTTTTCAGTTTCAGGAAATTATTTTTTAAAACCTTCAGTTGTTTATATATTACTCATCAAGACTGCAGTCTTTCAAAAAAGTCTGTCTCAAATTATTTTAGTAGGCAGATGATCAAACATACCTTAAACTGTAGCCTTGTACACAAGCTCTGTTTGAAGCCTTCTGAAGGAAGACTTCAATTTTAACATGTTTTCTGTAAATACAATTCTCTCTTTCTAGAAGAATAAAGCTCTGTCCCAGGTTGCAATATTGTAACTGACAAACAGGGTAATAAATTCCAATGCTTACTAAAAAATATACAAAACAATACTAATATTTCAAGTTAAAATATTTTAAGTGTTACATCTCAAGTAGGTAGTCTTGAATTGGAAGAAAATTCCCCCACAAAAAACACTGTGAGAAGAATATTATCTTCCAAAAGCGTAATTCAGAAAAGAGTAATACACGGTGCTTGTTCTAAGTATTTTAACAGTGTATTCTACAGCCCTAAAAAAGATTATTTGAGATTTTATTTATTAAGAGTAGGGAAGTCCAGTTATTTTAAAAACTTGTCGTGAAAAAAGACAAATAATTAGTTTTTTGATCAGAGTGAAGGACACTCACCAAAATCTTACAGATGACAGAGAGGTGAACATAGGGGTATCCTGACTGAAAAATTAAGCATCAGATATACAGCATCATAAGAAATAAGGAGTTAGTGTAAATGACAAATAAGAAATGATGGATGGTAATCACCTGTAAAAGGCAATGATGACAAGCAATTTGTGTTTGATATATATAAAGAGGAACTGAATTGAGTGTTCCTCCAACCTTTTGGCTGAGATTCTCACAGAGATGGATGCCTTAGGGCCTTTTCACAGATTTCACTACCAATTTATTTTAGTACATGGCAACACTTGATATATTGCATTCATTTCTCTTTTGTTTAGTGAGTTTATAATGATGTTGCTGCATATGCCACTTGCCTTTTTTGTATGAAATGAAAGCTATTCATACAGTGTATCAGACATTTTAAAAGTCATATTACCTTTATTGCTGGGATTTTAAAAAATTTTTGGTTACAGAGTATTAATGGAATGTAATAATCAATTCTTCGTTTGTGTTTGCATTTAGCCTTTACAACTGGTTCTAAGAATCATGTTTATGAAATAATCACTTCTGAAATTTCCAATTATAATTTTTTCATCTTTACTTGTTAAGTGAAGTGAACTTAAGTTCACTTGTCTTCAAGTACCAAT
The DNA here is from genome assembly GCF_031753505.1 of Anomalospiza imberbis. NCBI lineage: Eukaryota > Metazoa > Chordata > Aves > Passeriformes > Viduidae > Anomalospiza > Anomalospiza imberbis. The sequence goes on from NC_089682.1 coordinate 103,789,806, forward strand.
TTTCACTAGTGCTTGGGTTTCTGCCTTAAGTAGTTTTGGCCACATTTAGTCGCTTTTAACTTTTTTAATACATTGTTAAGAGAATCCTTTTTGTCTGGGATAAAGAATACCATTAAATATTTACGACTCCAGAAAAATGGAAATTCCAAGGTAGCATTTACTACGCGACTGCCTCAGTGATGTCAGCATTAATATAGCATGAAGTATGAGTGTCTGGAGATAATACAGAATCTTCATGATCATATGAGAAAGAAAAACATTTAGAATAGGCACTTGGAAGAGGTGGAACCATTAATATGATGAATTATTATATAATTGCTAAAAGCCCCAATCTTTTGTACTTTGTTACTTCAAATAAAAAATAAAACACCTTGGAGAAAAAATTTGTTTGACATAGATATTTTATTCCTTTCAGGAATAAAAAAAACCATAAACTCCTTGGCTTTTGAAGCCAGCAATGTGTTGTTTCTGACAAAAATAATTATGATGTCATAAGGATTTTTTTACTTCAGATACATTCAGCTGCACAAAAAATTTCCATTTCAGAAATGAATCAACTGAATCAAGAGTTAGGGATATTGTAAATACAGAATTCCATTTGTTCCAGATTATAATGCATCTAAGTGAAAATTCTGTGCCTGAATTTCACAAACACGAACTGTGATAACATGTATATTTAATATGAAATCATAATCTCCGTATTCATTAGGATGATATGGAGTTCCTTTTACAACAAATACATGCACAGCGTTAAGATTGCTAAAATCTTTGAAAGGAAATGACAGCATTATCTGGCATTGTGAGTGTGTAAATAAATATTGCATTTCTTGCCAATTATGCTTTTTTTCTTTTAATCTTCATGTTAGGATATACCTAAGGCTTTGTTCTTGTCCATCTCTTGCCCTCATCTTTCTTCCTCTGAGATGTTTTACTGAAAATTTGGTCACTGACCAACACATATATAGACATCATCCTCCTTCAAATGACATCTCACGTTTGTCTATCTTTTGATCTGTGTTTATACCTGTGCACACAATTAGCTTCTTATTTGTTGCTAAAACAAATTAAATACATCTTTTTTAGCTGAAATATCATTCACGTCTCTGTGTACTTGCTAAATATTTTTTTTAAAAATGTAAAGCCTGATCAATATTTTACTTGAATAAATCTGTGACACTTTTACAGCCCATTCCATCTCCCAATAAATATTCATTCATTAACTGTATTGTATTTAAATATGCTTAGAATGTGTTTTTCATGCAATTAAGGGGGTTTATATGATTTTGAAAAACCTTATAAGCATTTTTATCAACAATGCACCTGTTAGGATTAATGTTTATATTCCAACATCTAAACTTAGGTATTGTTGTAGTAGTTGAAATCTTAAATTATCAAACCAAAACCACTACATGTATCAATGACAGAGGTATCTTACTTCTGTTGCAGTTTGCATCCTAATTTTTGAACCTGTTTAAATCAAAGGACATCAAGGAAGTGTTGTCCAGGGAACTACACTACTGACCACTACACTGCTGTCCTAAGATACTTCTGCTTTGGAATAAAATGAATAGTTTTCTGTGTTAACTAAAAGGCTGCAGTCAGCTTGCCTGCAGAGAGTCTACTTCCATTTTAGGTGACCAAGTGCCAGTGAAGGCAGCTGGAAGGTGAGACAAATTTCCTGTAGGAGACTTCTGCCTTCTGGAACAAAGATTGCATGTCCAAAAAATTATTTAGAATGCCATAAATGCTAATAAATATTTGTGAAAGAGTGAATAAATTAAGCTCTAGACCACTGCTGCTTCTTATGGATACATGTGTATGTGTGCCTGTCTGTCCGTGTGACAGAGAATGGCAGAAAAAATTTCTCTGTAATTAAATACATTATCTAGGCTTAAGAGGAAAATGTTGTGGCTAACACTCAAGACCTTATTTTTTCTCCATCTTTTAAACCTTGCTCTTTTTCTGGTGTTATCATTGAAATAAAATTTAATTTAAAATATGGGAAATTACTGTTTTTCTTACAATGTTTCAAATCAGCCTTATGTGTCTTTACCTCCTTTGATAATAACATTCCAGTAAATATGTTATTCTGCATATACATCGTGTGATTGTTTTTTGAGAAGGAGACTTAGACATATGTCTCAGTATAAGTGCAGAATAAATTAAATTCAACTTCCTAATCCATTATACATTTGCATTTGACATATAATTTCAGAGTATATATTACTGTCTATAGAATGTCTCTAATCATCCCCAAGTGTAAGTACACAATTATATGAGATTTAACTGCAGAACAAAAATTCAGACATTGCAAATAAAGTGTAGCTATTATTTCAGAAGGTATTCTTTTGTTGGGAATCATTGTTTAGATTCAGATTAAGAGATAATAATGGAGGTTTTTTTGGTAGAAAACAAAGTGCATGAGTTATAGGCATTTCAGATAAATTTTCAACATAAATCCTTTTGTAAAGCAGAGTATAGTTTTGTAATTTCTTTCAAGGATAGGAGGAGTCAAGTAAAAATTCTTATTTTTAGAATTTAGTTAAACCTACTGTTGTGGGACATAAAAAGAAATCAAAATAAAATTTGGATTGGGGAGAGGAGAGTTGATGTTGTTTGTCTTTTTTTGTGATTTCTTTTGCCAGAGTGAATGAATTCAAATTATACCATGGTGCAAGACAAATCCTTTGATAATAAGTTTTGATAATTTTATATTTGATAATAGGTTGTGTAATCTCTTTCTATGGCAAGGTGACCTTCCTAGTGCATAAGGGAAAAGCTGTGAATCTAGATTTCTTTCTAGCACATATAGCTGCCTGTCTAGACTTTGGTGAAGCATTTGTCATTGTCTCTTATAGCTTGGTGCAGAAGAAACCAGCTGCTCATGGCTTTGGTGGGTGTACTGTTCACTGGGTAAAAAACTGTGGATGGCCAGGCCCAGAGAGTGATGGTGAGTGGAACTGAATCCAATCAGTGTCTTGTCATCATTGGTCCCCAGGGCTCAGTATTGGCCCCGTCTTGCTTAAGTTCCTTATTGATTATTAGAATGAGGGGATTGAGTGAAGCCTCAGTCAGTTCACAAATGACACCAAATTACTTGGGAGAGTGGATCTGTTGGAGAGTAGGAAGGCTCTGCAGAGGGATCTGGACAGGCAGGATTGACAGGCTGAGGCTGACTGCACAAGGTTCAGTAAGGTAAAGTTCTGGGTCCTGCACTTGGGTCACAACAACACCATTCAATGCTACAGGCTTTGGACAAAGTGCCTTGAGAGCTGCGCAGCAGAAAGGGCCTTGGGGGTGCTGGTTGATGCACAGCTGAACATGTGCCAGTGTGTGCCCAGGTGACGAAGAAGACCTGGACTGTATCACTTCCCAGCAGGAGCAGGGAAGTGACTACTTCCCGGTACTTGGCACTGGTGATCCCAAGTACTGTGTTCAGTTATGGGCCATTCACTTCAAAAAGGATGTTGAGGTGCTGGAGTGTGTCCAAAAAGGGCAACAAGGGTGGTGAAGGGTCTAAAATACATGACCTATGAGGAGCAGCTGAGGAAAATTGGGTTGTTTAGTCTGGACATAAGGAGACGCAGTAGGACCTCATTGCTTTCTACAACTTCCTAAAAGGAGGTTGTAGTGATATGGGGATCATTCTCTTCTGCATGTCTTAAGCATGCAGAAGAGATGAGGATATGGCCTTAAGTTGTTCTAGGGGTGGTTCAGATTAGATACTAGAAGAATTTTTCACTGTAGGTGTCTTTAGACACTGGAATAAGTGGCCCAGGGAAGTGGTGAAGTCACCATCTCTAGAAGTGTTCAAGAAATTTCTGTATATGGCACCTGGGGATATGGTTTAGAGATTATTATGGTGTTGCTGGGTTGATGATGATGGTCTCTTTCTGATTCTGTGTGATCCTGTGATGTTTATTTTGTTTGTGTTTGTTCATTTCTGTCTGATTGCTTCTGTCTTTATTTCTCTTTTTGTTATATTACATGAAAGAAGTCATAAGAGCTTTTACAGAACCACCGCCTTGGCTGTGAGGCTAAGCCATGCCCTGATCTGGTTCTGCTGGAGCCAAATGGAAGTGGCTGTGCCCAGCACTGGGAAGTTCCATCACTCCTTACAGAGGTTTCCCTCCACTGTGAAATCCCATCTATGTAAACACAAATTTAAATACAAATGTGCATAAAAATAATTGCTGATTTGTTTGACAAAGGACAAGGTATACAACTCCAGACTTTCCTCCATTTTCATGTGTATAAAAAAATCAAGTATCTCATGTGTATAGTGGACCTGTCTGTATAGTGAGGGTTTTTTGGTGCCTACAGTGTTGAATCAAGAAAATGTGTGATGCTACCCTAATAATAAACACCACATCCAGTGTGAAGCAGTAAGAAGTGCAAGGCCAGTGCTTTGTAATGACTCTGTAATACTTCAAGGACATAACATTGAGGGAACATTCATTACATTTTGCATAAAAGTCAGCCTTTCCTATTACTTCTTCTTGCGTTTGTTAAATTAAAACTGCAAGACTTAAAGACCACTAGTGATGCATGTCACATGATCATAAGCCCATTTTGAGTTGGGAAGACTTCCAGAGAAGTTTCCTGAGGTCATTATCAGATGTTTTATATACCAGTGTAAAAAGAACTGAGTAACAGTTTCTGGTTTTTGTCAAAGGTGTCCCTGCTGCTCCTGCCCAAATGGCACAGAATTTCTTACATCCCCACACCAGACAGGTATGTCTAAAAGGCATCATATTTACCTCTATTTTCCCAAGGCTCTATGTGAGATGCCTCAAATAACTATGTTGTTTTATTCAAAACCAAAAGTTCAGCAACATTATAAGTTGTATACTGAAGTGGGTTTTTTTTTTTGTTTATTTTTTTAAAATGTGAAAACACTGTTATATGCTTTATTCTCCAATGAATTGCCTGTGGGCTTGTTGCAGTTTTTGAGACTGCAAGGGCTACTGAGACAGAGATGAGAGATTATATAGAATGTAACGAGACAAAACTGTTACACTTCTGTCTGTATTTGAGGTCCTGGCAACTAGAAATGGCTGAAAATAGAGTTAAGGGAGAGAGCTAACTGTTAAGGATAAGGGATGATCTGGGACCCTGTACTCCAGATTACTACAGTTTCATATACAATGCAGATCTACTCAGGTGTTTCTGTCCATAATACTTGGTGACCAAACAGCTTTTAAATTTTGCCATTAAGATATGATACTAAGGAAAAAAAAAATTAAAGACAAAAGAAACTCCAGAGACTAGTATATAAAATACCAACAGCACTCTGTAAGGATGCAGTGTTTGAAGTAAGAATTACTGCAAAGAGGGAGTAGAGAGCTTGGTAACTTCATTTATTTATGTAAGGGAGGCTCCAAGGACTGACTCCCCCATGAGTACTGTATTACTAAGAGCATGAACACAGATTGAACAAGCAATGTGCCTACTCAGGACTTTCAGGAGCCTTTCTCAGAGATACACATGATATAAAATGCAAGAATTCTGTACTTAAACACCAACCTAATATTTACAGACTTAAAAAATTCAGATTGGGTTTTAAGGCATGCAGTAGAATCTTAAATCTTATTGTAATTTTCACAGCTATTTAATCTGTCAGTGTAATAGTGCCTTTCTTGACCATGCTAGATACCGTTCCCTGTAAGTGCTGTTAGCAGGCCCTATGGATTTTCTCAAGAGTAAGGCAAATGGAATAATTTACTTCACACCAATGCCCAGTGCTCCCAGACAGTGAAACTGGGGAACACGTATCTTCCAAGAAGACATTCTTATGTAGGCAAAAAAAATGTTCTTTACCACAATTTAGTGACTAGTGAAGTATAAAATATGCTCTTGAAACCTTTCTTCTATTCTGATAGCATAGAAATCTACTGGAATCTTACTTTACACTGACTGGCACGAGAGACCATATCCAGTGCCTATGAAGTTTTAACTTAAGAAATTGGAGGACAATGTAACTGAGCAAGGAAAGAAAAAGCAGAATATCTGTGTCAATGTTTCATTTTGAGACCTGGTAACCTGAAACAATTTTTTTTAACATGGAAAAAGGTGATTAAAAAAAAAGGTGGTTTTAAATGAAACTAGAGTATAGGGAAATTAAATATTTTGTTTATTTTGTAGTTGAAAAAATTGTCTCTTTTCCAGGAAGCACTCATTATTTAGATTTAGAAATATTTTCTAAATCTCCTAGATAAAGAATAACTAGTCCTCAGAAAGAAGTAGTGACTGTATTAATTAGTTGAGGTTATAAAGTCTTCCAAACGTAGTGTTTTTCTGTAGATAGTGATGTTTCCCACCGGTTTGGAAAAAAAACAAACACATGGTAACAGGACATTCTCACTGACTTTTAGAAGCCAGAAGGAGAGATCAGACTATTTTTAGGTTGCATGACTACAGGTTTTCAGAATAGCTCTAAATTAGTCCAGTCGATGATCCATCGTGCCTGTCTCATTTATTCTTGCATGAGTTCAATTGTCCTCTGCAATGCCTACTTCTGTTGACAACTCTATTAAGTTAAAGAGGTTGCCTACTTTTTCAGTGCTTAAAATCTTATGAATCATAGAATATCCTGATTTGGAGAGACCCACAAGATCATTGTGTCCAATGAGACGAGCCCAGTATTTTTTATACATGGAATAAAAAAAAATGTTTGACTATGGAGTTTAATGGGAAGGATTCTATTGCTAACTGAAGGTATCTAATGCTAGTTTAGATATTGTGGATTATGGATATCAGCTGTTGGGGTTTTCTTTAGGGGAGAGTGGTTTACTTGTTTGGGGTTGGTTTCTTTTGTTTGGGGTTTTCCAATGAAAATTCAGGTATTTAGAAATTCTGGTAGTATACCTGCCAAATTCACCCAGAGTTACTGCACAGCCTAAGATTTATTAAAAGCTTTGTATTAAGTGGTGAAATCATATCATTTGCTAAAATTTCCTTAGCATAGTTTTCTAGATTAGTACTCTAGTGCTAATTTAAGAATTAAGATATCTTAATGCAGTCACATATGACATGACATGAAGATTTCCATTGATCACGATGAGAATTTGAAAACCTAGTTCATATACATGTACCTATTTTTGCAACTTTATTTGGGTAAGAGATCTGGTGCTGAATCCTCCCAAAAAATTAACAAACACACAAAAAACACCCCAAACAAACCCAGCATAATCAAGTCATAAAGAAATAACAAACCCACTTAAATTTTATATGTTTAAATTATTTTCTATTAATAGAGTTAAATTATTAATTTCCTTTGTTGCATCTTTTTGTGGGTACAATTACAGTGACTAAACAAAATATTATCACATGATAACTGCAGAAGGAGCCCCAGAGTTTCCTGAAATGAATGTAATTTCTCTTTGATAATGTAACTAATTTTCTCAAGAGGATGTTGCAATTTGTTAACACACTGATTTATTTTCAATTTATTTTATTTAAGGGAAAGTTCCAGTTTTCAGTTCTGGTAATTTGTCACCTAGCCACTACAAGAATAACATCTATAAATTTTCTCAGAGACCTTCTCAGTCTAAGCACAGAAAAGTCATTTAGCAACCATAACTTACACTCAGAGGAGCTGCTATGTCTAAAAAATGCCACAGGTACTTCTGTAAAATACCCTGTTAACAACTCTCCTTAATGGTTGTACAGCATGTGAACAAAAGTGCTTCTGCATACTACATGTTTGTAACAACATAATGCTGTTGAATGTCACTTGCAATGCTTTCTTATTTCTTTTATTATTTTTCAATATTTTTCCAGAAATCCAAAAGCTTCAACTGGCTTGCCTCATTTCCAAACAGAAATTAAGGAAAAAAAGAGAAATTCTATCTATGGAAATGCCATTTTTATGCAGTTTGTGGTAAGAGGTGATAAAACAAAACACATCTTCTTAATGCTGATATTTATATCCTTCTTCATAAATTATTATCCTTTCAAAATACAGGTAAACTGAAATAATTATACTGAGATTATACCCTGAAATCATTATATTGAGAGTCATTTATTTCTTTGTGAATCTGCACTCCAAGCTACCTTTTATTTCAGTGTCTTGCTGCTTTAAAGAAGTAGATAGATGACTATTCTAATAAGAATGTAAACCAATGAAAGCTAAATTAAAAATGAAAGATGTAATATTTTTAGCATTTATTGTTCCCTGATAAAATTAACAAAACAGCAAATGTGATGATTCCAATTCTTTTGAGGTTTTATTGGAAAGCACCGAAATTGGTGGGAAAAAATTGAAGAAAGGTGTTTCTGCCCATGGTGGGTTGACCCCAGCAGGCAGTCAAACACCAATACAGACACTGTCTCTCCCCCTTCCTCCCTGACATACTCCAAGAATCTCTGGGGAAAAAATAGGAAGGGGGGTGAGGGGGAAAGAAAAAAAAAGAGAAAACTCATGGGTTGAGAAAAAAACAGTTCAATAGAGGCAAACCAACAAAGCAAAATAAATCACTCATTCCTTCCCATCAATGCCCAGCCTTTGTCTAAACCATTCCCAGCTTGGAAGACACCTCCCTTTCCCTGCTTCTTCTTTCTTTATTTTTATTGCTGAGGGTGATGTTGTGTGGTGTGAAATATCCCTTTGGTCAGTTTGGGTCATTTGTGCATGCTGTGTCCTGTCCCAGCCTTTTGCTCACCCCTCTTCTCAGGACAGACAGACTGAATGAGAAAGGACACTAAGTAACTCTTAATGGCTCCCAAAGTTGAGTCATGGTAAAGGGACTAAATATTCTCAGCTCCTGAAACCTAGAAAAACCCATATTCACTATCTATATATGGTCACCAAGTTGGTGTCTGCCATACACTGTACAAATGCAAAAAACTCCTGGACTAATGTCCATGGATGTAAAATGTCCCCATGTCCACAAGCTGGACAAACCACCTGCATCAACATGTCTTGGTGTTAGTAAGTATATGGGTATATAAGAGACTGTGTCTGAGTGCTCTGAAATAAAATTATCTTCCTCTTACGTTTTGATTTTCTGAACTGTTGCAAAATAATATCCTACACAAAGACCAAAATAATTTTAGTCAAAATTATGGTGCTCAGTAGCAATTGATGCTGAGCTTACAAATTGCAAGCAAGCAACTGAAGAGGACCAGAAATCTTCTGTTACAAATGTAGATGCCCCTTTTATGAAGCTGATGACTTGTGTAGGTCATTCGATTTAAAAAAATAGAGATATCATTCTATATTGTGAGATCAAAAAGTAATTAAGATATTTATCATAATTCCCCATATTCTCCTGTGAGTGCCAAAGTGATACTTCTCCATTACCTTCCCCTGCACAGCAATTATCAATTTGAGGCTTTTCCCCTCGGGCAGAAGTTGAAATTGCATTTACAAATTTCCTGTTCAAGAAACTGAACAGCTATTTTACATGTGGATTTTTTTTTCCTTCTTTCTTATAAGAGTTTCATGGACACATTCATGTAGTTCTAGCAGCTAATTCCTAAAACTGTAGAGTGTATATTTCTCATCAGAAGTGGCTTTTCTTTCTCTTTAGAAGCTGTAGGATTTGAGCATTAGAAGATTAGTGATATAGAAACAGAAAAAATGTGTTTGAGATCATTAGAGATAATTTGAATTTTCTGGCAATACCAGCTATGCTAATTGTATTATTTTTAAAAAGCACAGGGAAAAATAAGTGCAAATGCACTGAAAGAAGCACTGCTAATCTTCACTCAGTGAAATAAATAAATATAGCAGATTCACTGCCTTTGTCTTGGAATACTATTTCCTTTTAAAGTCATGACTTCATGTCCCTATGCATTTCCTTTGCATGTATGTATTAGGAGAGCCATAGATAGAAGTAAGATTGTGAGAATAGATTTCATAAAAGTAGTATTTATAAAGCCAATTTTACAAATTTTTTAAAAAATTAAGATTTTATACTTGATTCTTCATCTGGTTCATGTCCCCATGATGTGTACAATCAATTACTCTGAACATGAGAGTAACTTATCACATGTAACTATTATTAAAATCATTGTATTCTAACTAAAATATGACATACGAAAAGTTTATTTCTAATTTAATTAAAACAAGGAAAAAACCTAACTACCCTCCCTTCACATAAAATTCAACTCACATATATGACTTGCAGAGAAGTAAAATTAAAATCTGACGATAATTATGAAGCAGAGGGACAAATTAATCTAAGAATTTAAAAATCAGTCAGTCTTGTCAAGTCAAGGAATTCAAAACAGTGTTGAAAATAGAAGAATATAATGCATCTTGCAATAAAATGAGAACACATATTAAGAAAACATATTGATTACAAGACAAAACAATTTAATTGCATGCATTTCATTCTATTTAAAAAAAATATTTACTTTAGAAATTAATTGTATAGCTCTTGAGACAAATGCTTGTTGTGACTTAATCAACTTTCAAGTTCTGCTCTTCTAGTCAGAATTGCACCAGAACATTCAGAAACAGGAGACTCTGTGAGCAATCTGTAATGCTTTTTCTCTTCAAGCCAGGTCTTATAAGCTCTCAGAGATAAGCATTATACCCTTGATAGCTCAGCTACCTCTGGTGGCATACAAGAAGAAGGATGGCTCCTGTGATAGTGCTGAAAACAAAAAATTTTAATAAAAGGCAAAATAAAAAGCTTTTTACAGAGAAAAACCAAGCCAGGGCAAGAGGTTCTTGCTCCTGCTAAAACACTTCACAAAAACCATTACTTCTTTTGTTCTCTTCTTTTTCTAGTGAATTGCTTATTAGGCGGGACTTTTTGGCTCCTGTCCAATTAGCTATCCTTAAGTTTGGGGTGAAGTCCCCAAGACCCTATGAGGTGTCTTTTAACCAAATTGAGGAGAGAAACTTCTGGGCTTTTTTCCTTTTTAAGGAGACAAAGGGTAACTTGTTGACTCTGTCAATAGGGGGCAGATTCCTACAAATCTGTATATCATAACCTTCAAAAATTTTTCTCTTTGTGACCTGTTCTGGAAGGCTACAGAGAGCTTTTGCACCTACACCATAGGAAAAGAATCTACAAAAAACCCATTTAATTAATAGATATAAGATCAATTTTAAACAAAAATATGTTTGTTTCATCCAAAGTTAACACTTCTCATAAGTGGATATTCTCAGCTTTCACAGAAAAGTAAAGAAAATCATTCATGATCAAAGGCTTAATCTCACCTCATCAGCTGGAGTAATGAATACAAGCTGTCAAGAACAGAAAAAAAATCTTCTTAAAATCCCTCTTATCATCTGTTTTGGAAACTTCCAAATATGTTCAAACTATATTGTTATATTTTGTTTTGCTATTATGCATTATATAAGAAAAAAATCCAGTAAAATCTTTACTATCTATGTATTGAAATTTCCTTTTTGAGTAATGGTAGAGTAACTGTTGAGATAATCCACAAATCCTTGCTTGATCTTTTCCCAAAAGAGAAACATCCAGTTAAAGGGTCTTTTCCCTTTGTCACATCTTGGGGATATCATGGTTGCCAAACACATGTAAGCGAATTATTTTTCATGTTATTTTACAGCACAATTAACTCATTAAAATATTAAAATCTAGACTGAAGTTAAATTAGTAGACCTGTTCCATTGTTTGATTTTTATGCTACTGGTATTCTTGTGCTAGTGTACTTGCAGGAGCTAATTTTTCTAAATTGTTTGAGCTTTGGGTTTGTTTGCTGGTTTTTATTAATTTCTGTTTTTTCTGATATTTAAACCTCACCTGCTTCACTTCCTTCCATTATGATTTTTTTTTTTTTTCCCAAATGTCATATAGCATTAAAGTCATAGTGGATACTTTTATGAAGAGTGCTGCAGTGCCGCCGCAGCGGCACGCAACGGCACACAGCGTCATGCTGGGTGTGAGCGACTGAAGGGGGCTGTGATGCTTCCCCCGGGACCCCAGATCTCCTAAGCAAACGCTGAGTGATCAACATAGAAAAGATGAGATGGGCCTTGCTTGCTTATCCGAGGATCGTTTATTATGCAAAGCCTCCATATTTCGAATATCCAGCAGAGGCAAAGACCAGGCACAAGCCCGGGCAGTGGCTTTTTAGGGACAGGAGTAGGGTAGAACTGGGACTAGGAACCAATAGCAGAGTGGCAGGGAGGAACATAAGGCAGGCATTGCAATGTTTAAACCAATAGGGAGCTCCAGGGAGGGCTGTGCTATTTCCATTCACTGGTGTGGTAACTGGGAGAGGTCTCAGATAATTATATCTCTGTTTGTCTATGTATGTGGTTGTAAAACTTTCACAGCTTCTCTGTTGCTTGGTCCACTTAATAAATTGAGTTTAGTAGCACCACATTATTGGTACTACTTTTTCCCCCCATGTCAGTATAAACTATCACTCATATTCCTACTGTCCTGCCTTCAGCTTCTGGGAGTTGTTGTATACTGCTGCAATAAATAAGACAGCCCTACAGTTAATTTAAGATGAAACTAGAACTCCTAATGAAATGTGTTCCTATTATTGATTTCATTTAGGCTTAGAGACAGTTTTATACCTGCTGTATAAAAGAGTTATACAAATTCCTGGGTTTCTCTGGATAGTTTGATGCATGGTGTATCTTCCATTTCTTCAATATCATTTCAGTCAAGTTAGGAATGCAGCCTCCCTTTGTGTCAGCATTGTTTTGCTCTGGCAGCCAGAGAAGACTAAGAATTAATAGACATCTCCCACAGATGACCTCTATTTTTAATAACAAATGTAAATGAAGGGGAATATTGGACTTGTTCATCCTCAGGTCACTTTAGTTATGTCCTCAAATATTCATGATTAAGATGAAAATATGTTTACATGTGTTAGCATCAACAGAGCATTTTCAGTTGGATACCCTAATCAACTCCATGAATTAGGCCATGAGATTTCCCTGGATTAATACCAGTTTCACACCCAATAACTATGAATGAACTATTTTCATGTCAATCATTTGAGTTACTGGTAATTCAAAAAGATATTTGACAATGAGAAGGGAAGATATCCTGATCATTTTCCAGAAGGAGAAGTAGAAAAATTTTGAAAACTACAGGTTAGTCAGTTTACTTTAAATTAACAAATTATTCTGGAAAATATATTCAGATATTTCAAGGACAAAAAGGTGTTTGGGAGGAGTCAACATGAATTTACCAAAGGCAAACTGTGGTAGACAAAGCAGATTTCCTTCAGTGGTGAAACAAATGATTTAGTGGAGTAAGAAAGAAAAGTGGATATTGTCAACTTTGACTTTATCCAGACTTTTGATCTGAACACCCATCCTGGCATCACTATGGAGGCACACTGATGAGAGATGCCCTGGCCAGATGTACTAGTAACTTAAGTGTGGAACTAGCTAAATATTTTTGTTCATATCATTCTGATTAGTGGTATAGAATCCTACTGATGATAAGTTATCCACCACCCTCAGAGACTCATACTGCTTAACATTTTTATTCATGAGCTGGACAATGGGATGGAATGCACTCCCAGGAAACCTGTGGATTATACTACAAGGTGGGAGGATTGTTTTCTGTCAAAGTTGTGGTGTTGAGGAAGTTGAGTTTCTTTTGATTTAAGGGAAAGTCTTACTCACCCACCTGATGGGAGGTAATTTTCCTGGAGGTGCACAAGAAACAGACTGTGAAGCAAGAAACTCAATTTGAATCAATCTAATTAGATAGAAGGGGGAAAATATCACATATTTGTTAGCCAGATATTGCCCAGGGAGGCTGTGGATATTCTTTCCATGGAAATACTTTCAATTTTACCTTAATCAACCTTATATAACATCTATGCCACCCCTGCTTTGATCAGAATATCAGAGTGATGTACCAAATGACCTGCAGATGTTTCTATCTACTAAAATTATCTGATGCTTCTGTGATGGTTTTATATAAAACAGTTTTAAGGGGCAAGGAAAGTTGTTTTAATTTTTTGACCATTACCAGTCTACCACGACCTATGGGAAATTATAACTGAATGAAGCAGCCTTTCATGTAACTTCATTTTATTTAGATTTCTCTTCTTGCTTTCAGTGCTGACAGAAACTAAACCATAGTCAAATTTCTGCTTTCCATATGGTACAAACAGTGTTAATACTTTTCATTCAAAAGTTAAGTGAAGTACATTCTTTCATATGCCATTAATTGTCTGTTCACCTTTTCTATTACCTTTACTATTCTAGTGACTTTTTCTCCTGAATCTTTCTTAAAGTTTTGTAGTAGAGGCACAAAAATCAGGCAGAACACTTGAGTTAAAATTGTATTGTAGTCAAACAAAAGGATAATGCTTTCCTTTTGTTGCTGTTTTTCTACTATAAACTAAAAAACAGGAATATGATTATTTTTAGACAGGATGTTTATCTGACAGGTGAAGATATATGAGCTACAATATCTGTCTCAAGAACTTTATGAATATTGTAATCTAGTTTAAATATAATTGCATACAGAGTCACTAGGACTGTTCTGTAGTGCCTGTTCCAGTAAAATAAAATATCAAACAGCTAGCCAAGATTTTTCAACAGGACAGAATCTTTGGTCATTGAATTATTATTTTTCCTTCTTCTTCCAGAAGCAACATCACTTGAAACATGAGTAATGAATAATCTGCTTTTTAAAATAATTTTTAGTGTTTGCACTTTAGAGTAGTTGCTGAATGAACAACATTATCTAAGATTTGACAGAGTGCTTTACACGTCTATGTGATTTCCATAGTGTGAAATAACAAAAAGAAAAAAAAGGGAAGGAAATTACACCGTGCAGGTTGAATGGAAATGAAGGGAAAACCTATGAAAAAAGCCCTAACCTCATGGTTTTCAGTCCCTAGTTGTATTTCTTAGACCCTTTTCTCCCACACTGAGAGCCTCAGAGATGTAACACTAGATGAAGAGAGAAGACGGTTTTTGAAGTGATAATCAGTATTGCCAAGACATGACACCATCCTGGGGATGAAAAAAATCAGAAATACTGTTTAGCAAAATACCCATCATATCTGTACTGGTCTTGCAGCTGAGCCAACTTTACACAGTCCCAAAAAGCTATCAGGACTTTTTCAAGCCATCAGTAGAGCTATAAGGATTTTATCAAGACATTTTTTTACTGAAACTTCTCTAGCTCTACAAGACCACATCTTATGCTTATTTTCATGCCACTTCAAAATTTTTCTGCCACCATCATGTGTGCATTTCTTCAGTCAGCTAACCTCTTTTTCACCATTCATATTACTTGAAAAGAAAAATTGCTTTTTTTTTTTTACTTTTTTATATCAAAGAGTTATATGAAGCAATAACTAAAAAACCCACTAGTTTTTAGAACACTTTTTTCAAAGACTTGCTGTGATTTGGCAAGATCATGTGTCTTAGCATTTCTTGAAGTGATCCATGAAAGTGGATGTTGCAGACACCTTGATCTTTTCAAGAATCCTAACTTCCAACTTGTCATGTGTTTTCACACCCAGGAACCTGTTTCTAAGATATGGATGAGAGCCCACACATGGCTGTACATATTATAATCTCTTCTGAGCTGTATCTTTTTAGTCTACAGCAAGGAGTTGCATTCATTTATTTATGCAATGTTCCATGGTCAAGCTATTTCTTCAGACTTATAAGGTGGATGATCTGATTATATCTCATCGTATCTTTCCCTGCAAGATAGTTTGTCGTAAGTGTGCTCTTTTACTGACATTTGCAAGTTTTTACACTTGCTCTGGGATGTAGTTCCATTTCTTTCTAATTTTTTCAAAATTCAAGACTGTTGAATACTGATGTATAGATACTATTTAATATCTCAAACTTCCCCCCTCTCCCTCCCACATTGTCAATTCAAATTAATTTGCCATAATTGTTCTATAGAACACTGATGCTTTAATTAGATTTTGGGATGTGTCAGTTAACATAATATTATTTTTAATTAAACAGATGTTATTTCAGTATTGTTTATCATTTCCCTGCCTAACATATGCTTTCTATTATGAGATTTAGTATTTGCTCACAAGGCACATGCAGTTCATCCTGAAATTTCTTGTCTCCTTTTTTAACATGCATTAGAATGTCTGACTATAATTTAATAAATTGTCAAAGATTGATCCAGAAGTGAACATCGTCTATTGGTTGCTCAAACTGGTGTTATCCTACACCTTCTTTGCCTCTGTGATTTAAGAATTGCTTAATTTTTATCAAAAATGAAACTTTCTTTTCTGAGGACTTGCCATGCTGCATGTAGTATTTATTTTTCCTAAACAAGCCTGCTTAAACTTTGGGGATGCCTGAGTGACTCCCAAATCCATGACACAGATCATCTTTGAAGCAAGACTCTGCCAGTTGTTTCATTGGTCCCTTTTGGGTTCATTTTTGGGGTCAGTTTCTTTTGTCCTCCCACTACTGGAATGGTTGTAGTCCTCCTGTTCTAGTATGGTTTCAGAAGCATATCTGCTGTTAGACTATCAAAAAGTTTGTTTTGCTAGTAATAAATTTGCAATCTGTGATATTATATATTATACATTATATATTACATATTACATATTATATTATATTTTATATTTTATATATTATATATTATATATTATATTTTATATATTATATATTATATATTATTTATTATTTATTATTTATTATTTATTATTTATTATTTATTATATACTATATATTTATTATATATTATATATTTATTATATATTATATATTGCTGGTTCTTTGGGTGTTGTTATTATAGATTATTGCCATAGTTAATTGCTTGCTGCTATACTATTGATCACAACTACTTTTGATTGCTGGTAAGAATTTATAATATCTTGATATACACATGCACTTTATTAATCATAGGTATAATTGCTAATGATTTTTATGGCAACACAGTAGAGAAATGTATGTGATAAATTCACCACGTTCTTGTGTATTATAGAATCTTACTGACCCTTTCTCTTGATCTCTTTGCACCAAAAGGCCAGGCAAACCTTTAAGTCACGACAGGCCAGGTTAACATCTACAAAGCATGGTAATTAATGACAGTGCTGCTGGATGATTCCCCCTGTTTCAAGAACACACAGGAAAAAAATTTCATATCCCTGAAAACACACCCATCTCCCACTAGTTTAAATATCCTACCCTATCATGAACATTGGCTTTACTAGCAAGTAAAGGAAGGTAATGTCAAGTAATACTCTGCTGAGTAAGATCAGGTCGGGAGAGCACGGCTTTGTGAAAGGCAGGTCCTACTTGACCAACCAGATCTCCTTCTATGAGAAGGTGACTCTCCAGCTGCTGATGAGGATTCTTGTATGAGTTTATACCATGCTTTTATATGCAGTGGTGTCTGTACTGTTTATTTTGAAGTTTTTTTGATAGCTTTGGGGCCCTTGAAAGGATCACAATATTCTTAAAAACAAAGTTTCCTAACCTCTTAAGATTTTGTCTTTTTCTTGTCTTAGTATGTAGCCCTTTGATCTTTACTTTTTCATGCTGGTACGTATCCACAGTCTCATCCTAATTGGTAATCCATGAGCAAAAAGCTAAACCACAGAACTTTTTCCCATACTACTAGATGGAATTATTCTGACCAAACATAAAGATGCACATTTGAACTTTTCAGTCCAGCTTTCCTGGCACATAATACAGAAAAAAAACAGGACCACAGTTTCCCTTATCATGAGACAAATTTAAAAGTAGGTGAAAATAATTTAACAAATTTATTTCTCTCTAGTGAATATAAACAGAAGCTTGAAGTACGTAGCAACATTGTTTTGGTTAAACACATTTTAAAACACAATAAGAAATGTTGGCTTCTGAAAATAGAACTGAAAAACCACAGTAGTGAAAAAGACAGTGCAAGGCACTTTTTTCTGAGTTTCTTTCTTCTGTGATACATCTACATTACATATTTTATCATGTCAAATTAAAAAAAAAAAAAAAAACAAACTAAACAAATAAAACAAACCCCAAAACTACAATAACAGACCAAATCAAAAAAGCAAAGCCAAAAATCAGAAAACCCAGAAAACAGAAAATTGTAGTTGCCATAGGCCATATTTTCATGGCATGCAAACATGTAAATTAATAATTTGTTACATTTTAGTAATTTTAATTAATTTTGAAAAATACAGTACAGTGTTGGTGCATAGTAGGGTTTTTTTTTTTTTTGTTTTTCTGATTGTCCTTTGTTTGGAAAGAGTTTCTTTTTTTTTTTTTTTTCCTTAAGTCCCAATAAACTGATAAAGAGCAATTTAACTTATTGCAGAAAGCATGGTTAAATAAACTTACTTAGAGATAACAGTTTTTATAGGCACATTAAGTGCCTCAGCTTTGGATAAAAAATGAACAACCAGCATAAGCTTCTGAGTCTTCAATATGGCTTCTGCATATTATACTATCAAAGGATCACAGAATTCTAGAATAGTTATGGTAAGATGTGACCTTTAAAGTTCATCTACTTCAACCCCCCTGCAATGGGCAGAGACTTTCTCTGATAGATCAGGTTGTTCAGAACCCCATCAGACCTGACCATGAATGTTTCCAGGGATGGGGAATGTACTATCATTTTGTGCAAAATATTCCTGTGTTTCACCACCCTCATTTCTAATAAAAATTATTCTTCCTTATGAACTTTGAAAGTTGCCTTTAAAATAATTTGAACTTTGACCCCGAATTAAGTGAGTAGTGTGTGATGATATGTGGCAGTATATGGCTTATTTTCTGCGACAATAAAACATGAAAAATAATCTATTTTACATTACAAAAGTCAACATCAATTCACCTAGAGACTTTTCTCAAAAGAAATTATTGGAAACTATTGGTCAATTAAATATTTGTGAAATTTTTTTTATTGTAAGACCTGGCAAGTAACTTATTGTTATGAGTTTTCCATGCTTGTCACATACTTACTTGTTAATGTTTTTTTTTTTTCCAGTTTTATGGGAATACTCAAAACAAAATCAGACTAAAATGCAGAAAAAATAGCAAAGCTATTCACACTGAGAAAGAACCAATTCTGAATAAAAATTTGTTAGTTGTCAGACATGGGGCATTCAAGAAACATGCTATAAGCAAAAACCAAGCCTGAAGCAATTAAAATTTCTCATTTTTATAAAAATTATGTTTTTGAATTCGGAGATGAATAAATAAAAATGTTTTATGGGATCTAATTTTTCAAATAGTTGCATTACTAGCAAAATCTGGATTTATATGTAAAAAAAAATCTGAAAACATTAGCTCAAGTCCCTGGTTCATGGCATGTTATGATTCCACAGCAGCACTGTCACCCCCAAGTTGCTACTGCTGCACGTTGTTTCCTCTGACGTTTTTTTGCCAGTATTAGTACAGTTGTACGTCCCAAAATGTCTTAGTGAATAGCAAGGGCTGTTAGATGACAAAAAGCAGTTAATTATAACAAAAATTCTAATCTCATTTCCAGATAATAGGAAGGCCTTATGTAGTCTACCATTTAAACAGCTTGATATTATTTTCACAGTATAATTATTGTACAAAAGTGTTTCTGTCTTTATTTTTTACTATAAACAATCAGGGTACTGCTGGTTAGTTTACTTTTTACTTTTCAATAAATTCTCTTTTTTTTTAATAATGTTATTTGAAATTTTGTTATTTCACCATGTAAACTAATTTCTTTTGAATATTAAATCAAACTAAAGCTTTTCAAAAGCCTTGCTGCAACAATGAGTTACTACTCATAACAAACTTTTAAGAGTTTTCTCATAGCTAAGAGGGCATTCATTTCCTTAGAGAGGGATTTAAATATTTCTCAGGTTTTAGATTTTCAGATTTAAAAGGCAATGGAAGAAGGCATACTTGTAACTGTTGTGTAACCTTCCACATAGCTTCTAAACCATTTCCTCTGTACAGGGCAGAGAGGATCTTTACCTGTTACAAACAGGAACTTCAAGCTACACAGGGTTTTTTTGGCTTCTGAGAAAGATGGCAGTTGTCATAATAACACACGGTAAGAATCCAGTGCCTGAATTGCTACAAAAAGGATGTTTTCCACAATTTGTTCAGTATTTGTCATAGCAAGGAATAAATCCTCTCAATAGTGGTCTTATTAGGGAGCTTGGTTAAGGATTAGTAAATCATATCTGCCATCTAGAAAGGTATTTGAACTGCTAATACATTAAAAATCCTCAAGAAATTAAGAGTAAAATAAGATTTTTAATGTTAGAAAATGTATTGATTTTTTCTTTAAGCTGAAATTTAAATCGCGGCAGGAGGTAGTAATTCGTTATGTATTCCCACACTGGTGGAGTGCAGTAGTAGTTTCAAAAAGTTCAAAGCAGTCATAAGCAGCGAAATCAAAACAAAACATTCAGGGAGGATAACGCATTTATTTCATGTTTTCTATGGTATCATAACTAAAAATACTGTTTTAAGCTACTAGAACACGGCTATATTGTAATTATTAAAAAAAAAATTTAATGCACAGCACATTTCAAAAGACAAATTTCAAAAGGTTCTTCTGTTGTAACCTCATTCAGATTTTTAGCTAAAGGTTTTACTAAATAGACAATACAATGGTGTTTTTTTTTAATTAAGTTTACTAGAAGCATAATAGAATTCCTTGCATGTAGCAGAATTTCTGAGAGAAAGAGGACATGATTTGTGTGTTTAGAGTGAAGGTTGAACTACCCCAGCCTAGGCCTCCGATACGGGCCTCTGTGAGGCCTTGAAGCCTATGGCGCAGTTAGAAATTACATTAAGATGTAAGTACTGTATAATGAGCTTTTGGGGTGTGAATTAGTGTAGGTCTGCAGTGTCAAACTTTAACCACCTTAAGACAAAGACAAACAATGTTTGTTTGCCTATGAGATTGTGCTCACAATTGTAAACTATCTTGAAGTGTATATAAACTGCCGTCGTATAAACAATAAAGGGAGAACGTATGAACCCCATTGTTTCGGATCTGCGTTCGTTCCTGTCCAGCTTTCCCTATTTTTATGAAGTCCCTGATTCACATGCAGTTTTTCATCTCCAATATATGGAGCAGAGAATACAGACACATGAATATACTACTTCATTTCAGCAGATGATTCTTCAAATTCAAAAGTATAAACACATGACCCACTTGTTTGAATCACTTTAATTTTACATAAACTGAGTCATTTTTCTTCCCAGGTTGATGTCCCACCTTCAATTAAAATGCTGAGGATATTCAGGACAGCGATACAGCTTCTAGAGTACACATCTCAATCTGTGATGCAGGATTCATCGTAGATGGTCAAAGTGACACCAGATCCCTTCTTCAGTTGGTGCTTGGATTACAAAGGCTGGTCATTATGCAGATGTTTCAGATGGCTAATTTCTCCTTAGAAGCAATGATGCACATTTTGAAGCCCTGTGCACTTCACTCTTGTGATGTGTTTTCTTCATGTCTTATTTATATATCTAGACCCTCTTCTGACAAAAGGGTTTACATGAGATTACTAAAGATGTTTCTTAATGCAGTTTGGAAGCCAAGGCACCTCTACATCCTTGTGAATGTCAAGCTGAACTGTTGAGCTGTCGATATCATTTCCCTGGATCCCATTTTCATATTCAATACTAGGAAGTCTTAGTAACCAATGCATATTCCTCCCATCTTGTCACCATTCTAATGCTCTACCATCTGCTCTACCGTGCATCTACGCTGTACTTCTCTAAAGCTTATATAAATTTTGTTATTGTTTTCTATTTCTTTTCCCTGCCACCATTCTTAACTCCAAGGCTAAATTAAAAATGTTTTGTGTATTTCCAGAATTTGTGGAACTCAAATTTCATCTTAGAACTTTCATAGAGATGCAAGACAAAAAACAAAAGGCAGCAGGTGAAGACAGCCGTATGCAGATAGCAAAATGTTGCTAAATAACAGTTACTGGTCTTCACAGAGATTTAGCTGACAAAGTTGTTATGCCTTAATACATATTTAAAACTAACTACATGTTAGATGCGAATGCAGCACAAATTTCACAAACAGGTGGAAGATATATAGACCTTGACAGAGTTTCTCTCCATCAATGCAAAGGCAGACTAAAAATTCTCTAGTTCTTCCTCTACCAATGTCATACATTCTTAATGAAAAAAGATACTAGAAAATGTTTAAATATAAGAAGCATGCAATTATTTATCATTCTGGAAAAATGTGGGGAAGAACTTAACTCCCCCCCCCAAAAATGTCTGTAAAATAAATTTGCTTTTGAATGTCCAAGAGTGGTTAAGCAGAAATCTCTTGGTCAAAACAGCTGTTTGAGTTCTATACATTCCCACTCCACTTTCACTCACTGTAAGCAAACTAAGAACATTTCTCAGCCAGCACCTGAAAAGGCTTCCTTCTTCAGAGTTAAAATTCTTAGATATGACTTAGTTTCAGTGAAACAGCTATTTTGTCTGAAACACTAAAATTAGACATTTATATTC
Source organism: Anomalospiza imberbis (assembly GCF_031753505.1). Lineage (NCBI taxonomy): Eukaryota > Metazoa > Chordata > Aves > Passeriformes > Viduidae > Anomalospiza > Anomalospiza imberbis. The sequence continues at coordinate 103,812,178 of NC_089682.1, forward strand.
ATAACTTAGTTTTTTGAGCCCTTATGTGAATCATTAAAGACTCAGGGCTCCTGACTTATGCCATACTATTCATGATACGAACAATATCAGAAAATCACTGTAACCTACTTAGTGTTGTGCTGAGCAAGGGCTTCTTGGGCATCAACATCAGCTGCATGTAGCAGATGATCTTAGCATTTCACCAAATCATCAGCAATCCTCCTTGTCCTGGCAGTTTTCTTGATGAGTTCTGGAAGTATGTGTACCTCTGAACATTCGATGGACTTGTTTTCTCTTTGCTGAAGTATCAAAATAGCAGATTTCATCATGTACAGGCTTCTGCCTTAACACTAAATACCTTTATAGATAGCCCCCAAAACTATTTTGCAATTAAATGAAAATATATGGTGAACTGAAATCCAGTTGACCTGATGAAACATAGTTCTGTTTTTCTATTGTAAAATTTTGAGTGAGATAAGATCAAGAGCTCCCTACATATGAAATGAAATAATATGTGAAAGGGAACATCAGCTCCTGTCGAAGTTGAACCAACTCAATAAGTCCTTATTGAAATAGGCAGGTATTTGAGCATCACTTAGAAATATACAGTCTAAAATGATATGTATAACAAAAGGGACAATCCTATCTGGATGTCTCAAGAAAAATATAGTCCTGTTAAAACTTTGACAGAATCCAATCTGCATTATTTGAGCTTCATTTTCAGAAGGGTTATATACTCTAAATCTTTATTGAGTTGTAATTTCCAAACATCTTACAAAAGCTTGTTCTATGTATGAAAAATGCTTTAGTTATGAATATTAAGCAATAATTGATATGTACATGTTTCAAATAGTAATAAAGGATATTTTGACAAAATATAATAAGTCTTGGAAGAATTTCTATGAAGTCAACAGTATTTTTTTAATATGAAATATCAAAGTTTGCCTATCTTTCACTGAATGATGCATAACATCCTAACACAAGCTTGCTATTTGTATCTTGAGAGAAGATTTGAGGCCAGTTCCTGAAAAAGTAGCCTAGTTTCATCCTGATTCTGTCACTACAAAGTGTTTGATCTTTGCTACTGGTAACTTTACATAATTTCTGTAATTGCAGCTGCTTGTACATTCTTTGCTGATGAAATGTTCTATACTACTAAAAGACAGATCTGCAAAAGTGTTCAAATTGCTTCTAGTTTTTTTTATTCCAGTTTGGTAGCTCTTACAGCAATCAAATGAGCAAAAGTGCAGTGCAAACAAAACTTTGATACTTCTTGAAAACTTACAGACTCTAGATTGCTATTTTCAGCTAGTACTACCTAGCTTTGTTCAGACTTGTGCCTTGTTAAAGTTCTAGGAATACTCAAAAGTTCTCTCTAATGTGGTTTTAAGGTACTAAATAATTTTTGTGCATATATAAGTATATATATATATATGTAAATCTAATAGCAAATTAATTTACTGTGAGCAAACAAGTTTCATAGTAAATGAATTTACTCTCCCTACTGCTTTTTCAAGCTAGATATAAGATAGAAACAAAGACAACTTGGAGACCTTGGCAAGAAGTCAAAAACAGCTGTGGCATTGATTTTAGCCTGTGGAAAAAGCTGTCAATTTTGTATGAAGAATTACAAGCCACGAGGGTTTTAGTAGTGTGATATTTGAACTAACACAGGGTGGAAAAGTAGAATTTTGGGGTTTTTTAGAATGCAATTCAGGGGTACAAGATGGAGGAATCTGGGCGTGTCCTAGCCTTCTTCTCCTTCTTCTTGTCCTCCATCTCTTGCTGTGATAGTGACAATTTTCTTTTGGTTTGAGGTAAAGACACACTGTCCAACATAGATCTTGGGTATTGGTACAGGAACTGTAAACATGGTTCACGTAGTTTTGAGTATATAATGTGGGAGCCACCCAGGCTCGAGGCCAGAATGCTATGGCTTCTGTACTAGATGGACCTCGGCAGGTCAGAGAGAAAATATTATAGATAAGAAGAAATAAACAACCTTGAAAACACAATCAGAAGCATTCCAAGACTCCTCATTTAACTGCGTTCAGGCTAGGGAAGCAAAGACTCTTTACGATCTCTCTTGGGGTCACCCTGACCTAGGAACCCCGAGAAAGAAATCCACAACCACAGACAATGAACAACATGCTGATGCTTTAAATACTGAAAAGTGCTGCCACATGAACAAAGTCTTCAGGGAAACCATCATGGAGTTATTCAAAGAGTTGGTTTTGTTGCCAAGATACCTACTCCAGCTTCACTGTTACTGAGAATTATATTGTCAAAGCAGGGGAAAATTCACATTTTTCAAGATGTCAAGCAAAACATTTTTCCACTAGACAGTTTATGCTTGAATAAAAATACAGTAAATGTAACTCCTCACTGATTTCTGCTTGTTCTATATACATAGTCAATGATAAAACCTGTGTACAGGAATTGTCAGAAGATATAAAAAGGACTTTTTTTTCCTCAATGCAAATACTTTTTTCAAGGGAATATTTGGTTTAAAACATTCTTAAAAGATGTTGTTTTAAATTCCTGCAAAAATCCCTGACTATAGTGTTCAGTTCACTGTTTTCTTGAGGCTCAAGAGCTACTACGACTTAAACCCACACTTTACGAGTTTTATATTTTGAGTTTTCTTTTTTCAGCTTTTGAGGAGCTCCATAAAGATAATATTAACAAAAGGACTTTTTTTCATTTAATACGAACAAGGCTTTTGTTTATGACTTACCTGAAAAACAGTGCAAAAAAAGAGAAGCATCCTGACAGTTTGGAAAATATTGCTGGAATTTATAGAATGAACTTGGACAAATTTTGTAGACTAGTACCTTTGTGTACCTGGCAAACTCAGTATCCAGGGATAGAACAACACACTTGACTTTCCAAGTAAACTTAATAAAATCAGTACTCTCATTGTTTCTTATGAATAGATTTGCAAATTGCATTCAGGAAAAACTTTTTCTTCAGTTTTATTTTTTTAAAGTCTTCTTAAAATGCATCTAAAGCACTCTAGTTTGAGTCATCATAGATCTTCTGAAATCCTGAAAGGTCAATGTTTCCACCACGGTTGTTATTAAGTCTTGAAAGTTTAAAAATGGACTTGTTTTGGAGGTGTTTATAAAAATGTAATTCTGTGCACTATAAGCTCCAGAAATTTTAGGACTTGATTTAACAGCTTTTTGAGTGAAACAAAGCAGAAGGAATTGGGAGGGTGTTTAGATTTCAGCAAAAATATGAAATCTTTACAGTGGTATCAAATTTTACTGTGTGATTGCATACTAAACAATTAAATAATTTTTTAAAATTTGTTTTCCAAGATGCTTTAAAATGTGTATGTGTTAAGAGATTTATGTACAGTGGGTGTGTCTTTGTTTAATATATTGATTTACCTTTATAAGCAGTGGTGTAACTTACTGTGCTGGTTTAGCTGTGGTAAAGATTATTTTCTTTATAGTAGGTAGTAAAGAGATGTGTTTTGGAATTTTGCTGTGTTATTAACACAGAAATGTTTTTGTTGTTGTTGAGAGGTGCTTACAGAGACACAAGGCCTTTTCTGCTCTTCATCCATTCCCACCAGGGAGGAGACTGGGAGTGCACAAGATGTTGGGAAGGGACACAGCTTGAATAGCTGACCCCAGCCATTAGCTTGTTGAATAAATTATCTCAAAAACTGTCCTGCTCAGAAACAAAAACCCAAACAAATGAACAGTGATAAATGTCCCTTTTCTATGTCACTTGGAAATTACAATAAACCAATTCCATGTGCCGCAAAGCTGGATGTAGAAAAAACTTACTACAAATTCAAGATATTAAAAATGTGATTAAGGGTCAAAAGGTTAATAGCTTTTCCCTTCAAGGAACTCAGCCAGAGTAATAAGGCTACTATGGAATTTCATTCTCTAACTTCATCAGTGATAAACCACAACAGACTTATATATCTGTCTTACTCATTTATTAAATCTAAATGGTTGTTGATGTGAAATGACCACTTTAGCACCTAAACTAGTGGTCTGCAAATGATGGTATACAGCAGAGGCTGACGAACATCAGGCAGCTAATATACTTTTCTGACTTGAAAAAGCAAGCAAACAACCAAGCAACAAAACTGAGTAAAAAAAAAAAAAGCACCAAAGAAAAGGTAAGTAATACAAACATTGGGAGTTACAGAGTTTCAAGTGAAACTTTTCTTACATCCAGGAACCAAAGTTTTGCCTAATGGCTTTCTGATACACAGCTTTTTTGGTAAGAAGCTGATCTTGCTTCTTTCATCCAAAATCTAAACTACTAGCATTCATTGACAGAAAATGTGTTATATCTCATATCACATTTACTGAAAATCCAAATAAGAGGGAAACAATGAATAGATTTTCTGTGTTGTTCCATGTGGTCCCTGAAGTTTGTTTGCGAGTGCTTTCAGTCCAGACTGCTTCATGCTGTAGACCAATGAATAAGGAGTGAGGTTGGCTAAGGTACATCCAATGCTAACTCCAATCAGTTTGAATTTCCATAAACTTCAAAATAATTGTGTCAGCCTATACAGTAGCCTTCAGTACAATTGATTGCAAACGTAGTTGGAAACGTAGTTGGAAAGCATGGCATTGTCTTTAAAAAGTAAAAGCAATAAAAATATTAATTATTAGAAAAATAAATATATTAATATTGAATGTCAATTGCAAATTTCTTAATACTTGGTCCTTCTAATTATGTGGGTGCGCTAATTTGCATATATGACCCAGGATCCAGAAATCCGAGGAAATGAGTTGGCCAGCAAAGTATATTATTGAGCTTATGTGAAAAGAAAGCAAAGAGAAAAGCGAGCCAATAATGAATAATAAAACCAAGAGAGCATTTTGAAACACTACAGATGAAAATCACACCTTAAACTTTGCTGGCCCTCAATGACAACATGGGTTAACAGTCTGAAAGAATGATAGGATGAACTTTTATGATGAGCAAATGGATTGCTCCATAAATTGTTTCATTTCATGAGTTAATTGCAAATGACATGCAATCACTCTGTCTACTATGTCTCTTAAGTAAATCTTCAAACCCTAACTCTTCAGAAGTAGTTCAAGTAGTTCAAATAGTAGGACTTTTGAAGACAAAAGATTTCATGAAGTCAATGGCCAATACAAAATAGCCACAAATGAAAGCTACTGAAAAAAGCTGTATTTTTCCTGTAAAACTGAGGAAGTCATAGCATGTGCTGCTATTTCTTCATAGAAACCAAAAAAAATGAGGAAAAATATATATTACATAACAAAAGTGAAGGGAAACTGAATACAGAGGAAAAAATAAGAAGTGTACAGCTAAGGTTCCAGAGAAAATCAGATTTTATCACTGGCATTTTTCAGGTTTTACTAATTCCATCAAATAAGGAAAAGTAATTTTATTATATGATAATCAAATAAGAACACCTTCTTGCATATGAGTTCTCCTTTCTTCCCTTAGGCTAAACCATATCTGTATACCTAATATTTTGAAGATTTCTGTACTTTCTCAGATAAAATTTCCTAAATCTATCTTAACTTCTTTCCATTTTCTCTCATTTTGCTTATTTTCTTAGCACAAAGCATCATCACTATCACTAAGAAATAGGTATAATTTTTTTATTTTTAAATTTTAGTTCTGTTGAAATTCCAGATTGTGTATTATTCTTTGTACAAGATAACATGGAAACTTGCTCAGAAACACTCTTGTTTACTTACCCCTTGTCACTGTGAGAGAAAGAAAATTAAACATGACACATGGGACAGATGAGTGATGTTCTGTATCAGCAAAACTTTGCACATGTCCTGTTACATCCTCACGTACACATGCATAACAAATTCCTGTTCATTGAGACAAGCCCCAGTAACAACACCAGTAAGTGAGCACAGCCCAGCCTGGAGAAACACAATATCCACTCCCTCCAGTGTCTGTGTTAGGATCTGGACAGGGCTGGGCATTGGCTCTTCAAGACCTTTACTTCTGTAAGCTCTGGATGTCTGTGTGACAATGTTTTCCCAGTCTCTGTGACTGTGTGGGTTTGTATCCAGGTGTTGACACAAGCTGTCAACTGAATCATTTCATAGCAATATCAGGGTGAATCTTTCCTTTCAAGTAAGGTCATGATGTTTCCACTACAGACCTTTAGTGAAGATACTATGGTTCAAGGAAAATGCTACACCTATAGCCCTGTGATAGTCTGAGGAATTCATACTTTAGTTTTAGAAACTGTTTTATATTTCCAAACTCATTACAAGATTAATACAGGTTTTCTCAGTCAGGTACTGAGCCATTAGGTCCACCCACATTGCTTTGATGAAGGTTCAATTTTATATTTCAGTCATACCTTTGGTAGAGCTTTTGCAGAACTACCTATAAACATGATTATATGTATTTTAGATTCTGTAGAAAGCATGTAGATTTTATACTTTAATCATGGATGCATTGACATCTTGTGGCAAGCTAGTGCAGGTAATCTCTACACAATTATATTAGGACTTGAATATTTCAAGGCATGGATGTTTATAGAATTTGCTGGAGTTTGCCATTTTGTTTGTTTGGATTCTTTTTTTCATTTAGACCATATTGTCACTTTTTAGGGGATACATGCTTTGGATGATAGTATATTTAACACTCAGTAACTGAGGGTTACTAACACTCAGTAGTAATTCCCTCAGAGTAGTTGTGCATTTGACCAGAATGAGGACTTGATTACGATAATATCTAAACTGAAGAGTTCTTTAACAAGGGAAATAAAAACAAAAAAGCAAACAACAACAAACAAACAAAACCACAAACAAACAAAACACCACAGACAACCAAAAATCCTCAGACACAACTTAATTAGTAAGGGCAAGAGGAATGAAACTCAACTTACTAAAATCAGACATCTCTATCTGAGGTAGCCTCTCTGGGTGGGATTCAATTGCCTTAATATTTATATTTATTGTAATTTTTTACTCTGCAGTATTTTGCCTGGGTTCCATCATGACTTCAGCTAATCTCATCTTTCACAGACTTACCTGCCATCCTCATAAAGGCATTTCAGGTGCACCAAACTCTGAAGCTTCAGTAACATCTAAGCATTCTCTCCTTTTAATCTTTTTTGTAGTTACCAGAACATTATGTCCATATTAGAGGGATAATTATTTTGAAGTATTACAGATATTTCCTTGAGGATAAAGACATTACAAAGGCCATTTTTTTGGCCTATACAGTTCTAGTTTTTAATTTTCTTTCATAAATATGCATGAAAAAATAACCCATAATTCACTTCTACAGCCTCTCAAGTAAAAACTACACCTGTCTTATCTTCAAAAGAATTTCATGCCATCTTAGTTTTAGCAATAATATTAGAAAGATATATTTTATATAAGGTGAAAGATAAGAAGGAACAATTGCATTCTAAAACCTTCTTGCAGAAACATGTTATTACTGAACTCTGATAAGGAAACCAAAATTTTGAAAGTCTGCTTTTTAATCTGTTAAAGTCTTTATGTAAGCATTTTTAAAAAAAATAATTTGTGATTAATTCAAAAGCCAGGTATAGTTATTAGGAGAATGTTATGAATCAAATAACTCTAAATCATGTGATATTTCCTTCCATTAACTATCTGTAATAAAAAAGTTTTAAAAGATGATGTTATCTCTTCTTTAACTTCTTTCCTATTTCATCAGTTGCATAGAAATCAGGAAATGACCAGTAAGGGCATTTTTAAAAGGCATCATTCTCCCATTTCCCCTAGGTTTATGCTATTTTTTCTTTTTGTCATGGCTTGCTTATTACTGTAGAATCTCCCATTTCAACATTCTCTCCTTGGGAATGAAGATTGGTCTCTAAATCCTTGGAAAATAAACACATTAATAATGATTCAGCATGAATGAATAAGAAAATTAGAAGATTATTCCACTGAAATAATAGAAGAGTTGCTATCTATAATTGCTGTTTCAGATTACATCTGGAACTTTTCACATAATTCCCTTAAAGCTGCCTTAAATTATTTTCTTCCTTCACATTTCAGAGCAGCTGAATCTCTTTGCTATTAATGCTGTCTATGCAAATGTCCAAACTTCACTCTGTAACTTTATAAGTTCTCTACCTATTCTACAATTAAGAAGAGACATCAAAAACATTCTCAATTAATTCAAAAATTTTCTCCAAATTTCCCATCATCCTTCCATATATTTTTCTGAGTAATAGCATAATCTAAGCAAAAAAATCTTAATTCAAACCAAATGACATGAAAAAGAAATAACACATTAAAAACCTAAATTTCAAAGTGTTTTCAGTCATAGTGAAAGGAAAACAAGACATATATGATGAAAAGCAAGAGATATTTTTTCTCTTGTGTTACTGCAGAAGCTCAGGTTGTAAAATCTTGGTCCACATGAAAGCATTAATAGAACAAGAATGACATTATCTTTTACCTCAGATAAAAGATAAATCAGTTTTTCCTATCTGTGATGGTAGTGCAGCAGAATTCATGAATCCAGTTAGAGTATTCACTTTATGAATGAAATTGCAGTATGGAAATGAAGTATTTAAACTTTTGGATGCTCCTCCTAGAGAAGGCCAGAGCTAAAAACTGGGGAAGTGTGCTTGAATTAAAAGTACTAAGAGATCAAACCTAACTGAAACTATACAATAGGTTTTATTTTCAGGTTCTAGTAAGCATATTGTTCAATTTCATAGCTTCCTGGTCGATAGAGTTTCAAAAGGACTGAATATTCCATTTTGCATATAATCCATAGGCATAGCTAGCCTATGTCCATTATTCTGATTTCTGTGCATGCTGCTTCTTTCCCTGAAAATCAGTGAATAGCTAGATCTAGATCTCTAGCTATATCTAGATCTACCTATATATATAATATATTTTAAAAGAAAGCAGTAACAGATTCTTCTCAATTCAGGGCAATTAGTATTGTTAGAGAAATGGAACATGTCTCCACTGAGGAAAGGCTGAGACAGCTTGTTTTCCAGTCTAGAGGAGAGAAAGTTCTCTGGTGACCTTGCACTGCCTGGAAAGCCTACAAGAAAGATGGACAGGTAGTTTTTACAAGGGCATGTAGTGATAAGGCAAGGGGTAACAGCTTTAAACTGAAAGAGGATAGGGTTTGATAAAATAGTAGGAAGAGCTTCTTTCCTGTGAAAATGGTGAGGCATTGGAACAGGTTGCCAAAAAAAGCAGTGGATGCCCTTTCACTGAGAGTGCTCAAGGCCAGGTTGGATGGGGTTTTGAATAATGTGGTCTAATGGAAGGTGTCCCTGCCCATTGTGGGAGTGGTTGGAACTAGATGATCTTTTAAATCCCTTCCAACCCAAACTATAATACAATGCTATGATTAACCTTTGTACATAGATAACTTTCACCAAAAACCACCTGATAGTTTTTTTTTCTTCTTTCTTTTTTTTTGTCAGTAAATAGCTGGGCAGAGGGAATGTGTGTTTGTTTGTTTATTTGTTTTAAATATCATTATTCTTTAGTCATTCAAATAAATCTGGGAAGAACATGTTAGTAATGACAAAGTCAGATGCCAGGAGCACTCTACTACCTGCCCCTCCTCAGTTTTTACCTTTTCCTTTAAAAATAAATTGCTTTAAGAGCATCTTTTTCTAATAAGTAAACATATTTTGAAAGATCTATTGTTTTCCTCTGTTCCATTATAGGGTTTTCTTGTTCCTATTTAACACTTGTTCTTTGACAGAAGAGTAACTAACTCCTTGGTGCTTCAGATGCTATTACTGAGAGACAGGAGTAGACACAAAGAGAGAGTGCCATCTCTCTAATTCCCAAAGTAATTTATTGCTTTTCCAGTCCTTTCAGGAAATGCATAATGCCCAAAAATATTCAGTTCCTTATTTGTTAGTGTTATGCTTACACAATGAAACAGGCAACATAAAAAATATACCCAAGCCCAGAAACCGTGGTGTGGAAATTGCTTTTCTTAGGATTTATCAGTTGTTATGAAAACTAATTAGATTATTCCTTTCACTTAAAACGGATATATTAGCTGTCTGTTTCCGTTCTTTAGAACTTTGTCCCTGACCAAGGTTTGATTGATTGATTAATTTCTCATCAATCTCAGTCTGTTCTAGATTGAATTCTGCATTAAATACAAATTAGAGCTCTATCTATCACAAACTATGAGGTTAAGAAGTTGTTACATTTATTAATGAGCTGAACTAGATTGTTATCCTTGTTATCCTTTCTACAGTTAAGAGAGGGAAAGGAAAATTTCAAGGTAAATATACCATAAACACTTTTTTACTGCTACTGACTTCTGTTTAGTCAGTTTTTCTTTTCTCTGGAAAAACTCTTCTTTTTCTTTCTTGTGATATGTTTGACAAAAGCTCTGCTTGACTTGAATTTTTCAGTTAATTTTATTGCTAGTAAAAGAGAAACTGTTTGTTGCCTACCTCAAAAAGGGACAGTTCAGGTAAGGCCATTGACCTTGCACTGCCCAAATTTGTTTTGGTGATGGAACCAGACTTGATGAGAAGAGTTGTTGAGAGGATTGCATTTGTAGCTGTTTAACCCATTTGACTATTAAATAAAAAAGGTCAGCCACTAGTAGAAAAGAAGAAATGGAGTAGGAGTCCTGTTTCTCAATGTTCATGGGGGAAAAATACCTTAACATGTAATTTTATGTGCCTTTTCTAGGCAGAAACTGTTCTGTTTCTTTCCTTTTCAGAATGAACATCTACTAACAGCAGTAGTAGGATTTGTGTGTATATATATATATATATCTATGTGGATTTTGTTAGCATAACTAAAGAATCTTCCTTCTTCTAAACTAAGTACAGACTTGTTAGGTAAAATATTTAACCTGTTCCAACTTTGGTTTGATATGATTAAGATTCTTGACCATGTTCTTTTCTGGCTATTGCAGAGCAAAGATGTTTGATTAACTATTATAGGAAGAGAACTAAACATGATGTATAGCAAGACAACATTGAAGTATCATAACAGGAAAATCAGAAACCTTGATCATGTCACATTCAGTCATGTGTCTCAATTAATAATATCCCAGATAGTGATAGAGTCATACAACAAAGGATAGATGGTTTATTCTATCACACAACATTTACATGCTACATTTATAGTCATTAGTCTTAATAGTAATGTGACATTTATTGCAGTAGAAATAAAGGAAATAAGTGCAGAAGAAATAGAGAATTTATCCTTTGAATATGATGTCTTATTTTTGAAAAAAATTGAATTTTTTTTTATGTGTGTTTCTAAAGGAATAAATATTAGCTTCCTCGACAAAAGCTATCAAATCCAATAGGAAGTCAAAGGTGGCATAGTTCTAGTTGTTGGAAAAATTGATGGTTGATATATAGAACTACCTTTAGCACAGACTACGTGAATGCTCTCAAAACCTACTGTGTGGCAACTACAAGATTAAGGTAATTAAAACCTTACAAGCAAAAGTTGTGCAAGAATTATTTCTGTAGTTTACTGTTGACATGAATTACAAGATCAGCAGCCAATTTAATGAGTTTACAGCTACTTTTCTCTGAGGCAACAGCAGCATCCAGAGGCCAGTTAGGCTCAGCCTAGCTGTGTTGCTTGTGTACTGCTGATGTAGAACAGCGCTTTTAAGTATTCTCAGTTTTTATACTATGGTGAAAGAAGCACATCAGATCTAAGATGGCAATATCAGCTGGTCTTTACATTAATTCTTTATAGATTTTACCTTTTACTTTCCTCTGTAGTATGTATAACCTTGACAGAAGAGAAATAAATCATTCAGGACATCTTTGTGACTTTGAGCCTTACTTCATTAAGTGTCTGTTTATTGACACAAACACAGATGAGCAACGGTATATTCAGCCTATTGTTTGGTATACATAACCTGTGGGGTCTTCAGGCTGAATCCCATACATAGATGCTGTATAAGATGCTGTCTTAATCTATTAGAGATCTGCCAGATGAAATTGAAAGGTTATTTACAGGTAATCAACAATGAATGTAGATAGAATTGCAATAGTCACCACAGAACATAAATGATGCTTGATGGTTTCTTCCCAGTGTGGGGAGAAATTTATTCCTTCCAAACATGCAAAAGAAGCATAAAAATATCTTATTCTGCATAGAAAAAAATCTGACTATTAACTATGCACAAAACTCAATATGGGGTTAAAGAATTTAGCTCGTGTTTCATAATCTGGTTAAGAATGTTACTCCAGGTAAATGGAAGTAGCTGAGGCATTATGTGATTCCTTTTCTTTTCTTTAGCAGTATTTCATTTTCATATTTTCTGTCTCCAAATTTATATATACAAGTTTATATATGCAACATCTGTCATCTGCATACCTTCTCTGCAAAATACTGTTATCCACAGCATATTTTTGGACATGTCTTGGAAAAATTGTTTTCCCATGTCAAAGACACAGCTTTTGCAGACTGTGTTTGATTCACTAGAATACGCTGTATGGCAATGACGGTGTATGTGTTTTATACTTGCAGAAGTAGGATTCTTTCACACACAGAAGGATATGGTGAGAACTTTAGTGTGAGAAAGATAAAACATGAAATAAAATTTCATAAAAATTCATTTAGTGAGAATATTGTGAATGCATTCTTATCTATGGACTATAATAATCATATTAATTTGTAAAGTATTCAATGAAGGAACAGTATAGTGAAGGGTCATGAGAACTGAGAGCGATGTGTACTAGGCAGGCATGAAATATGACAACATTTGTCATGATCACTGCAGGCAAATCAGTCCTCTTACATGGCAGTATGTGTTGGAACATCGCATCAGAGCACGATGCTCTGTAGAACCAAGCCAAGATTTAAGAAAAAAGAATTTTGAAATATTTCCCTCACACAACAATTACAATATACAAATGTAGATATGTAATCATATTGAATTGATCATGAAATTTTGCCTTTCCAATGAGACCTGTTGCATCCCTTTAAGAATTTTCCTCCCATATTTAATTATATTTCCAACCATCGTGTAAAGATCTTGGTTAAAACATCATGTAACAGTGTCTAAACAGTTAAATATTTTTCGGGGGTCTGTAAGTAAGTGATGCTCTGCTGTGTGCAATTAAGATTCATAGAGAGTAGGACAGATGAGTAAAGGACAATGGGATACTGTTTTGGGAAGGAACTAAATAAAGGAAAGAGGTTAATGCACGGGCTGTTTCCAATTGACAAATTAATTGTGAAAAAGTTGAGTTTAAAAAGTTTTTGTTGTTGTAAATAATCCTTTATGTATTAAGATATTAAATATCTTAGCATTTTTTACTTTTATTTCCTTCATTTTCAGGTACCTGAGTTTGAGAGTTTTATAGCTATTTTCATTTCTTAAAATACAAGGATAGATTTGATGCATGGAGACCCAGGCCAGTGTGCCCACATTTAGCTTGCCTGAGCCAAATAATACAGACCAAGTAGTAAATTAATGGGCAAATCACAACATTCTAACAGTGAGATCAAAGACAAGGTTTTATTCAATCACTAGTACTCTGTTAGCTAATTAGAATTGAAATATTTGGGTTTTTTTCTCTTCAGCTTTATCTTGCTCAAACTTAACCATTTCATGATGATTGAGTGTCTCACTGTCTTGGTAATTTTTCCATGTCAAGTGCACATTACATCTTAATATTTTCAGTGGAAAAGGGAAAGGGAAAGAAGATAGAAAATCTGTATGAGAGTTTAGATGGGAAGTAAACAAGATAAGGAATGTTTGTATAATATCCACATCACAAAATAATTTTAATGAAATTACTAATGTTTATTTTAAAATGAAAGTACTCTTACCAAAACATCTCTAGGATAGAATTATTCTCTTGTTTAGAGATGTCTAAATCTGCTGTATTTATTTGTCTGGAAAATTGACTTATCTATCAGAGAAATGTTCATGTACAACTTAGCTTCAGCCATCTTTGGCATACCCCATATTACTACCCATAAAAATTTCTTTTAGATGTAAGTTAAACATAGATATTAATTCTTTATTACATTAATGACATTCACCTTCAAAATAATTTTTCTCTCTCTCATGCCACAACACAAAGAGAATGTTGCTATAAGCAGGGTACAAATCCTCTAGGGGAAAGCAGTCTCATTGTTTGATCACCCTTACAAGGAACAAACTACTTTTTTGATGTTTAAACAGTTTCTTGAAATTCTATTTTTGCCCTTTACCTCCTTTCTTTTTATTGAATACAAATGAGAAGAGTTTGGCTCTGTTTCCTTAACTTCCCTCCATTAAGTATTTCACAATCTATTAAGTTCCCCTAAGCCTACTCTTCTCATCTAGAACAATTCCAAGTCTCTGATTTTTCTGATACATCAGAATCTCTAATACATTAAAATGATCAGCAATAATTTTTAAGGCAATTCAATGTATCTTTTAATAAATAAAACTAATGTAATTTTCAGATACTTACCAATTATTACAATTGGTGAAATTACTAGCGTTTCAAAGGGTTGTAATTATATCTGTCAGAATCAAATTAGCATTAATAGGTAAAAATATGAATTATAAATGTATTCCCTAGCGAGTATGTCACATACTTAGTTGTACATGTATACTAAAAAAAAAGAGTATACAAAACTATAAAATGCAAGTGCATCAAAAAAATTCTTCTTGAGGTGTTATTTATTGGCAGTACGCACAACTAGTTTTCAGTTGCATTTTATTCTGGTGAATCTGAAAATTTTTATTGTGTTCTCCTTATATAAATGAAAATTTCCTCAAATTATTGCATCATTTAAAGAAATCTTTTATTTTTCATTAACATGAAATATGGATGAACTTAGAAATTTTCTATAAGAATTTCTGTTTGAAATTGGAAAATTGTATTTTGGTAAATAATAACTCAAAAGGGTGAAATGTTCCTGTCTATGTGGGCAATGTAGCTATTACCATTACCACACAGTAGCAAATGACAAGCTACTTGTCTAATGTGTCTGACATGAATCAAGACAGTTCAGATGATTTTATTTTTGTCAGCAATGTCAGCTATATTACAAAATAACAATTTGGAAATACAAAAATATTGCACTGAATTGCATAATTGCATAAAATATAGTTCAAAATATTTTTGAATCTTTATAAAGCTGCCTTTTTAATGAAGCTACTCTTTAATTAACTCCACTTACATTCTTCTTGGTTTTATTTTCTTGGATATGTCCTCTCCATTTTGATGAAATATGTGCATTATATGAGCAATTCATCTTCCCTGTTTTCCAGTAGACAAGAAAAATTGCCCCAGAGTAATCATTGCAAAATTACTACTGTTTATTAAACCATTTAAATTATTCTCTATAAATGCTGATATCTATTTGTCTCCTCCTCAGATTTATACCTATTGTGCTTTCTTGTGCAACACTGAAAAACAGCCTGTAACACTTGACTCTCTTCCACATAAGCAGGTATTCATTTCACTAAAACTGACCCTCAGTTTGGCCATGACACTCATCCTGCCCAATTAAAATTCACCTGCAATTGATTTTGATGTTCCTTCTTCTTCTTCTCTCTGGGAGATCTTGTAACTCATATTTCACAGTATTCTGTAATTTTTCAGCAATTATTTGAATGCTTTCCTTTATGTTTTTTTTTTCTTTTAGTTAGTCTTTTGTACAATTTTTTTTTCTACTTCGTCAGCACCATCAAGTGGCAGTCACTGCTCTTATATATCCCTATGGATTATGCTACCAAATGCTTTCTCCTCATTTATGTTGCTTGCTCTTCATACATTTTCATAATTTTTAGATTTAGTACTTCTCCAGATGAACCCTTTTCATCTTCCCCTAGTATAAAACCAAAGTTTTCATTAGGTAGCTACTTACATACACACTGAGAATTCACCCTGTGATTCATTTGGAAAAAAATCAATATTAACTTTTTCTTTACTTCTTTGCTTTGTGTGCTTCAAAGTAAGCATTCTGAAAATCTTGGCATTTTACTTATTGCAATGTCTGAATTACTGTGCTTTTTACTCTCCATTGTCACCAGATGTGTGATATATCACAAATGGATTTTCATTCAGAAAAGAACAAGGATGCTGAAATTAGTGTTCTTTATTCTGTATACTCACAAATTTCGCAGCAAAGGGAAGCCCTGGGACCACCCTGCAGGGCAGCAGCATGGAAGACCCAGGCCTAGCAGGTCATCTACTCATGGTTGAGGCTTCTGGTGTTTTTCCAAAGAGGGTTTGCATCATCTGTGGAATAAACATTCGGTGATGAAACAATTTATGGATATACAAATTTATGGATATACAAAATACAGGCACTAAATATTGCCTATTTTATAGGCACACATCTGTGCATAGCAATATTATCTGGGTTTTGTCTTTATTTTGCCAAGCCCTCAAGCAGCTGGGCATCCATCTGCAAACATTTTGCTAGAGAGCTGAGTTAAGCAGTCAACATGACCTACTCCTTCTTATCTTTTTTCTTTTATATTACAGTACATCAATGTAAGCCTTAAACCAGCATTTTGTCTATAGTCATCAACTTCTGCTTACTAACTTTTCTGATTCTTATCCAGTAAATTATAAATTAAATATTCACTTTCAAAATGTCAGAGATGCTTAGAACATTTAATTCCCCTTCTTTAATCTGTTGCTTAAAATTGAGGTCATACTTTTCAGCAGAAAGGTTGAATGTTTTATTATCATCTACAAAGTCCTCTTCCTTCTGTCCTCAAATTCATCTACTGTTTTTCCATACCTTAAAATAATCTATTGTGTGGCAGACATTACATTTTATTTTTCACACTTTTTCGTGGGCTTTGAATTCTGCCATTTTGAATTTTAACAAATTAAACAGAATGGAGGAAAATATAAATGTTTACAAAAATAAAGCCTTTCTAACTGTAGAGCTTCTTACAACATATGCACAAAAAATACTTCACAAGACTCCAAACCAGCGTGCATTTCTCTACATAGGCAAATATGAATGCTTATCTGTATGCATGACTTCATCCCTTCTTTTTTCCTTCTTTTATAAAGAACAAAAGTATTTATTACAATTCTTGTAAAAATATTTTGAAGGTAAGTTTGGGCTTTGGTTTGTTTTTTCAAATTTAACATATGCTGTGATCTGTTTTGTAATAATAAAAAACATCACCTTACTATGCTGTAAACCAAAAGATACTAATTTTTCCTGTGACTAAACCTATCCCTTCTATTTATCATAAAATTTTCAGAAAACCTTGAAAAATTTTAAAATATCAATGTTAAATATGATTTTATTCTTGTATTTGAATAGAAAATTCATTCATATATTTCTACATTGCCTTCCAAGTGTGTTTTTACTGTCAATGCAACATATAATGGGTCTATACTATAATTTTCTTGGGAATCTATTCTATATTCAGTCCACACTCTTAATTCTAACAGAACTTCATTTTCATTTGGCTTGTGAGAGTATTCATCCCTTTTTCAATTCTAAGAAAACTTGGATATTAAGATACAATTTCTATTACCTTTGTCTATAACTATAAAAGAAGCTAGCACATCTATAAAATAGTAATGTTTCATTTTGATCCACTGCTTCTATTACTCGGTTCAAGAAGCATCACAATGTAGTATCACATGGTATGTAGTTTGCAGTTTTGTATTTCTGAAAGAAATATGCAGTGCTACTATTGCAAAATTGAAATTAAAGGGAAAAAAATCCATATAGAGTATATTAGATAAAAAGAAATTAGAAGGTGTGTGATGAAGTGCTATAGTTTTAGGTACATTTTTATTAGTAATTTTCAAATATTACCTCCAAGTACTACAGATTACCTCCAAGTACTAAACATGTTTTTTTGTTCACAGAGGATGTTATACTGCAAGGAACATTACTGAATTCAATGATGTGTAGATATATGCAGAAGAATGTTCTACATCCCTATGAGTTCATTTGATTCTGATCATCATATTACTAAAAAAAGTGTGATTGTAGAGAAAGTGAAGAAAGTTCACTAGTAGTAAAAATAGTTAAGATAACTTTGAGAAATAATGAAAAATAAATATATAGATTTTACTTGGCTGAAAGATTGAGAACTACATAAGCAGATCTGGCTTTTGATTCAGCTCTCCAATCAATTTTTTTTTTTAATAGAATGAACTTTATATTTTTTTATTCTTTTTTGAAATATAAAGCATAGTATGCCATTTAATTGATGGGGAGTAATATACCTGAAGCAAAAGGCAATATGACTTGTATTTCAACATTTCATTGTGGATTTTCTTTTGCTGCTCTCTAATTATCAGTACTGGTTTTACTCCTTCAGTCACTCTCACATATATCCTTGTAGAGTGCTTTTGTTCTATTTACAAAAAAAAAAATACTCTTAAAAAGTCAAGACAGCTTCCCATTGTTTTCCAAGGATATAGTGGTCACATAGTCACAGTTCCGTTAATGTTTCATGTGCAATTCTGCTGATCTATACTAGCTGCTTACAAAAATATAACCTTCTTATGTTTATAATATCTTTTATAACAATTTTTGAAATCTCTTGAATCCTACAACCAAGTTTTAACTCATCCTGCCAGCAGGGCTTTTATGTATTTGATTTTCTTCAGTACTTTTCTGTGCTGAAGAATCAAACATTCGCTGTCCCAGAAGGGTTCAAGAGGCATCCAGATATGACACTTGAAGATATGGTATAGGGGTGATTGTGGTGGTGTTAGGCTGGTGATTCTGGAATTCCCTTTCCTTTCCTTTCTTTTACTTTAGTTTTGAAGTTCATAAATGAGAATTATTTATGAAAAATATTTTAATGATAAGTTTTAATGATCAGGGAAAAGATTTCTAAGTTTCTACGTCAGTAAAAAACTGAGTAAAAACAAGTCTAGCTTGGGATTTTCATTGAGTTAGATGAATATGGATTTGAGCTGCTTGTGTTAAGCTGCTTCAGAGCAGCAATATTAATAGATGAATATTATTATTATGAACATGGTAAGATGTCATTAAAAAGAGCATCCTTAAATTAGGGAAAGCTTGCAACACCAAAAAATTTAAAAAATTATAACATATGGTTTTCCATTTTTTTGGTCTTCTTGTCCAATCTGATGAAGTTACTAAAGGATATTTCCATTGCTAAAGAACAAAAATAGCTTCTTATACATAATAATCTGATTGACTGGGCTTTGCTTGTCGTAAGATTGAATGAATTTCCTTTTCAATGTATTTATTTCTCCCTAGAGATTATAATAAGGATTTGGAGCGACTGGCTCAGACTTTGAGATACAACTTGAAGGTATTTTATTTAAGGCAGATGAATCATGCATCTTTTTAGCTGGAAAAAGAAAAACAGGTAAGCAGTGAAGACATTCAGTACTTGAGAAAATCAGTCAGCTATTTATTTATGGACAAAAATATAAACATTTACTTCTGAACTTCTATCACTGCCAACACCCCAGTGTCAATTTTTTAGGCCAAGATTTAGGTCAGAGATTTTCAAGTTACATTTACTCAGAAAGGAAACTTTTTATATTTCTTTGGTATAATACCCTAGCTATAATATATGAAAGTGAAAGTAGGGATAAAACACTGGCTTTACTTACTGTGCACTGCAATGTTTTTAGACATAGACAAGCAAATGCTTTTTTTTTTTTTTTTAATAGAGGAGTACTTAATGTATTGATACAACAAGGGATCATGAAGTTCAAAAAGGCCAAGTGCAAGGTCCTACATCTGGATGGGGCAATCCCAAGCACAAATAAATGCTGGGTGAGGAATGGGTTGAGATCAGCCCGGAGGAGAGCTGAGGGGTGTTGGTGGATGAAAAGCCGGACATGACCTGACAATGAATGCCCAGAAGGCAAATAACATCACGGGCTGCATCAAAAGAAGTGTGACCAGAAGGTTGAGTGAGCTGATTCTTCCCCTCTACTCTCATGAGATCTCACCTGGAGTGCTGCTTCCACGTCTGGGACACCCAGTGTAAGAAGAACCTGTTTGAACCAAGTCTAGAGGAAGACCACCTAGCTGATCACAGAGCTGGAGAATCTCTCTGATGCTGAGGGAGTTAGTGTTGCCTAGCCTGGAAAAATGAAGGCTTCTGAAAACCTTCTAAGCAGCCTTCCAGAATCTGAAGGAGGGCTACAAGACATCTGGAAAGGGACTTTTTACAAGGGGTAATGACTTCAAACTGAAAAAGGGTAGATTTATATTAGATATCACAAAGAAATCCTTTCCTGTGAGGGTGATGAGACACTGGAACAGGTTTCCCAGAGAAATGGTGGATGTCCCATCCTTGGAAGTACTCAAGGCCAGATAAATTTGGGCTTTGAACAACCTGGTCTACTGGATGGTATCCCTGCCCACTGCAGGAGGCTTCCAACTAGATGATTTTTAAGATCCTTTCCAATCCTAATGATTCTGTGATTTTATGAAAATAGGAGTCTTAAAAATCTGATCCTGTCCTTTAAATATTGTGTATCGGTGAACAAGTTGTACAGAACAGAATTCATACAGCAGTTATTTAATTTTAGGAGAGTATCCAGAAAAGAAGACAGAAACAGGAGCAATGTCCTTCATCCCCATTCTGTTTCTAGATCAGATTTTTCCATATTTAGCTCAAACTAACTGAGAATCTATATGCTGTGGGGTACTTTTTGCTATGTTTCCCACCTCTGGTCCTGTCTTTTGCTGTTGTTCCCTCCTTTGGCCCATTTAGCCTTTCCTGAACCTGCTTTTTAAGGACAGCATAATCCTCTTCTAAATTCTTGTCCAGGTGAAATTATAATATGTGTTCAGAACTGATGTGCTCTGGGCAGACACAGCTCTTTAGTTGCCAGATGAGTCTTAATAAGATATCTGCAGATTTCACATCCATCTAGAGCATTGCAAATGCTGCTGGGAATTTGGGTTTTTTTTAGGTTTTTATGTTCATACACAAATAGGAGGGAGTAGCTTTATATGTTTTGCTTCTTTTTCATGGGACTGGCTGAAAGTATTTAAAAAGTATATTCTAGCACTCAAAGAATAAGAAACATTGAGACCTCTAGACTTATACAAGAATTTTTTTATGTCTTCAGTTTAGAAACAAAACATTTAAAAAAATAAAGCTTGTAATCTACCAAACTTCAGCAACATTCTACTGATAACTTCATTTTACTTTACTGTTAATAATAATTTTTTGTGCTGGCCATGGAAAGGAACAGACATGCATAAATGGACACACAGAGACTGCAAGACTAAGGATTTTTTTTTGTTCTACCGATAGTTTTTAAGTGTAATACAGGAAACTTGTTTTTAAAGATAGATTAGTTTCAAGCAAGTTATGCTAGGTCTTAGGTAATAACTACAGGGAAAACTGATAACCAATATCTTTGTAATTCCTATGAGGTTAAATTTTAGCAGTACATTGTGAAGGCTGAGCTTCAAATAGCATTTGAAACTGTTAAAGGAAGCACACTCATTCACAGCATCAGTGGATGTTACATCAGAAATAAAAAAGCTGCTTATGAGATGTTTTCAATTCATCTATAACATAAATTTGCTTCATATAATTTATAGGCATTCGAAGTGACATTCTTAGCTAATCTGAAATTCTTAATCACTGTGCCCTTTGTAGCTAATATAGACATTCCTCTAACTTATTTAAGGATTATTCTTGTGTTCTGATTTATATGTGAGGATTTTGTCTAATTAATTGTACCTTGGAGATGATAACAGTGGTCAGTTAAGCTAATACCCCTTGTATAATTCCTTTAACATCCAAATGCTTAGGATTTTAGAAGTGGATTCATTTTTAAGAAGCTGATACTAAATAAAAGCAACAGACACTTAGAAGACAATCAGTGAGAGAATTTGGAAAGAGGGGAAGTACTGAATAGAATTAAGATGTATTTGAAAAACACTCTAAATTGCCAATCATCTCTGCTTTTCACAATTGTGGCCTACAGGGACTGTATTACTCAACTGAGCACTCCCAGCAGATGTCTGTGCAGTTAGATGTTAACACCTCAGACATTCACTGTCAGCTGGTTCTGCTGAAGTTAACAGTCCAATAAGAAAACAGGAGAGAATATGACCTTGTGAAAGTCTCAACCAACATTCCAAAAGTAAGAGGAAAAGATTATTGGGTGAAGAGAAGGAATAAGGAAATGAAGTAAGGGAGGGAGACAAAATTGGGAAATTAGGAAAAACAAGCACAAAGTCAGTGAGGATTTTGGCCATAGGCTATTACATACTTTATTAGGAGAAAAATTAAGGCATTACACTAACAAATTAAGACTAAACTTTTTTTCTGAACTTCAGTGAGTTGCTTTTGGTTGTAATGAACTTAAACCAGGTACCACCTAAAGTCCCCCAGGCTTCAGTGTGCTGCTTTAAATCCACTCAAAAGTTTACATTAGCCATTAGAAGTGCAGACATTTAGAGGATTTGTGCTTGAACAAATATGTCTTTGTTTATTTAAAGGACTCATCTGTCTGAGTAGTTGCCTTATCTCTGAGCCCAGATTTCAACATTCCTTTATGTTCACAAAAGCATTATGTCTTCTCTGCTGGTTTTTTTGACAATTCTTTAAAGAATTTGATCACTCTTTAGCCCCAGAATGAAGGTGAGCAAAAATGTATCAATAATTAACTGTAGAACTACCCATGCAAGATGTGTATTAATTGATGCTGTGTCACTGCTGCTGAATAAGACTTCTATCTTTCTTAATGATATGTCTCGGTCTGCTGATATATGGTGTAACTATTTTGATTGATTTTATATGAATACAGTTACAGAATATTTCAATAGCTTTTGTTCAGTTACTATTCCTTTTTGCTTAATAACTTCTGTCTTAAAAACAAATCCTATTGAAGATCAAGCAAATGCATACTGAAAAATTCACAAAAATCTTACTTGTGCACCTCAGCATTGTTTGTGACGATATGATGCAGAAGCACCACATACAAAACTGTTCATAAAGTTATAGGACATTTGATTGCTGGAACAATATTACTCCTTGTTCAGGAAATCGAAAGCATTATCATTACCCCTCTCTTTCAATTTTTCTAACATAGTCTAACAGTGAGAATCAGGCTACAGGAGTTGTAATCATAATCTAGTCCTCACTAGATGGTGGACTTGGATTATCTAGAACTAGAATAGAAATTACAAAGGTTAACTGCTCTTTCAGGTATTTTGTAGAAAGCTTCTTTTTTTTGGTCAGTGAAAAATGGCAACAAGCTAAATACACAAAGCTGAAATAAACATTTTATCTGTTAATGAGATGATTCCATGTTCAAACTTTAGACTTGATTTTAAACTTTGCTTTTAATTAAAAAAGTACTATGTTCGCATATTTAACCTTAAAATATCCAGTGTTCTAAAGATAAAGCTGAAAAAACCCTTCCAGTTAATATAGTTGACATATTGGCAGAGTATAGAGACAGAAAATGGGAATAATTATGAACAATATAATGTGAAGCCAAACTCAAATACATGTTAATATTGATTTGCTAGAAAAAGGGTAGCACCAAATAGTTTATACTAATCTGCTTATTCTTTGAATATTTGTGTCTTCTTTTTTAAGGTCATTTATGTTAGACCTGGGGGATTTTTTCTGTTTGATTGGTTTATTTATTGAATATTTAGATACCATGAAAATATTAGCCTTCACATTTGAATATGAGTCATGAAAACGCTGATCTTAAACTCTGTATAATAGATTGAACATCCAGTGGGAATGAAATATTGCCACAAACTCAATGGAAATAACAATGCCTCCAGTATACCTGTGTCACAGTTTGGGAAGTAAAGATTGTTTCACAGCTGACATTCTGGGAAGTGATTGAGTAAATTTGTGAATGAGGAGTTTTTACAGCATTCAAAATTAAACAGGCTAAAAGTACAAATCATTAGCATTGTTTTACAGTCTGTTCTGAATTTCCAACATGAGATAAATGCTGCGGTGACAGATGCTTCTTCTCTTTCTTCCACTCCCCTCACAGCAGCTGCACAGCTTCTCACAGCTGCCCTGCATCTTGACATAGCACCCACTGTACATCAGTGGCAGAGGAGGCACAGCATGTTTTCAGTTTGAGCTGTCAAAAAAGACATATAGGAAGGGGAACCATTCTGAAAAAAAAGGTCAGAAATTTTGTTTGTGTTTCATCGGTCAATCTATACACCTATGAAACTGTTGATAGTGTGCCAGTCATGACCATGCATCCATAACAGCTTTAAATAGTGAGCTTCGTGGATGAATCCTTCTTAGAGAGTGATATTATACCCAATTAATTGTATTTATTATATGTTTATATTTAATATGTTGGTGGCTATGGTTGTCTTCAGCAAGAACTGCAGCTAAGTTGATTTCACTGGCGGAAACAATGGCACTGTATGCATTAGCTCACTGGATGCAGACAGGAGACTTAATTTCCTTTTTAACATTTTACATTATTTATTTCTTCAGTCTAAAGTAGCCTTGGGAATAGGACCCAAAAATCTGTTATTAAATCCAGATTAAACATAATGCCCTTCTGTTTGTCACTGGATATAAAACAAAGTGAAATAATAGGAGATATGGACCAGGAGCAGGTTTTTTTAACATGGTCATTTTCTACAAATTATGTTTTATTTTTGAAGATGCCCCATTTGTTTTAGTTTTGAAATTATTTTGTTAAGTGGGTGACTTAGATATTTACAAATAGGCAATTTTCTTTTAGGTGGAAAGCTAAGACCCAAAAATTCATTTGCTATTTCTCCTTTTTCTGCTCCGCTACTGGCCCTTGAAATACCAAGTGAAACCAGTGAGGAGGCAGAAGTGAAAAAATAGCCCTGTTTCATAGTTTTCTTATTAATTAAGGAAAAGAAAGCATTCTGCACCCAATCCAGAATTCCTAGGTGAATAATTTGGCCATTTGGAACAGATTTTGATTGTAATTTCTGCACATGGAGGAAACTACACCACATTTTTATTTTATATTAAATAGACTGTTCCAAAACACAATAGTCTTTTGATCCTCCATGCTGCAATGAGTTCCTTTCTCTGACTGCAGTTTCTTAAACATTGTGATATTTTGCAAAAAGAAATAAGTAACAATCTTTATTTTCCTCAACTTCCTTTACTATTTTCATACTAAGCTGTTTGTCATATTAATGATGATACTCACCATTAACATCACATTCCCAGTGTTCAAGAACTGGTTTTTATTAGTGCCTATGTAAGAGGATTGGAGCAGCTGTGAAGCTTCTCCCAAATAGCCTGATGAGGTTTTTGTGACTGAGATGTGGCTCTTCTCTGGAGAACTCTTGTCTCTCTGAAGACCTAGAAGGATAGCAAATGCTACTACATTGTAGGGTTTTGCACTTATGTTATCCATCAGTCTTTTCTCAGAAGGAAATAAATAGTCATACTCTCAGAGATACAATCAAAATCTGATTATCTTGTAGAGTCCAGGGAACCACCTTACCGATATTAAAAATTTTAAGGAAGAAATGGTGCTGTGCTATCTTTTTATGGCAAATTCACCCATTTCAGGTGTCAGATACACATCTAAAATTTCATGTGTTATTTATTTTCCCAACTGGAAGTAGCAAAGCTATGTTTGAGACCTTAACCCTGTGGGGATTTGTCCTCCAGTTAAACCACTTGCTCACAATGTCAAGTATTTATGTCGCAACAAGTTCCATCTGCTCATGCGGTAACATCCACCTACATATGCCTTGCTAAACAGGTGGAGGGGTAAAAGAGATGAATAAAAAAGAAGCAGGTGATTCATAGAGCTTTATTTCTATTACAGATTGTTTTCTGTTTGTTGTTGTTTAACAGCTGAGGGGGAAAGGTTTTTTGTCTGGTTTTTTGTGTTTGTTTTTTAATCTGAGAAGAAAGAATCTTGTTAACTATTTATTCTCCCTTATGATGAATGTTCCCTTTTCTTAGTCTTTAATTCATTGTTATTTATATTGCTTTTTAAAAGCCTTTTCTATTTTACAGTTTTCTAAGCACTGTATAAAACTAAATATGCATTGTAGCTAGCAATTAATCTTTTAGGTAGAATTAGTGAAACTCATTCAAAAATACTATTCAAAAGGCAAGTCTAAAGTGCTACAATTCATCACAGGGAAATCAACAAGACCTTAACATAAAGTAGTGATGTTACTATTATTTCTGGCCTTTGGAAAAACCAAGTGATAAGTTATTTATGGTACTGAAGATACTGAACATCACTATTCTAACTTTCCTGAATCAGTCAGAAAACAGACTACATCAAAAGTTTCAGTTGCTCTGCCTTATTCCATGTTCCTTTCTCTGGGATCAAGTGTTATTAATTGTTTCACACTATTGTGGATGTATTAAGGAATCATGCTCCACTGGCCAGGAACTGTATGGTGAACAGAAACATCTCAGGCCATCCCTGTATCTCTCTACTTTGTTCTCATCCTCTTTAAGAAGCAGAATTTTGAGGAAAGCAGCAGAATGCTTGTTTGTCAGAACAGAGCAAAGAACTTGAGACAAGGAGGGTGAGAGGCAATGCAGATCATTGTTAAGACATTAGTAAAAGAAGCAGCAGATCTAGACACATATTATTAGACTTTTTTTTTTTTTTTTTTTTTTTTTTTGCAAATAAAGAGGAAGATAACAGTTTTCTCCCAGCAGCTCACTCCCCTATTCAGGTGTATTACATTGGACAAAGCTTTGGTCTGTGGACAGATCTATTACTGAGATTTCAAGAGCAGCAACAACTTCAAGTACAGCCAGCTCAAATATAGGACAAATGGACTGCATTAAATGCAGGTGAACTGAAAACTAGTAATTACACTACAGGTTTACATGTGAATGTCACACAAATTCTAAAGTTAAAGAAAAATCACACACTGTTTAATGATAAGTCTTCTGTTTTAACCTTCCTGCAGTTCTCCCTCTATACTAAAGCCTGCTCTAGCCTTGTAACAGCATTTCTTTTAAACAAGTATAACCCTTTTATTGATTAATGAGATTATATTTGGAAAATTATTGAAAAATTATTTGCAGAATGAATTCTCACAATTTTTCTTCTTTACTGACATTAGAGAAATAATGGGTTTTTACATAAAATGAACATAAAACGAATAGCTATACTGAAAGAGACCAAGTCCTATTATCCTGATTGTGTGTAATCATTCTTTTTAATTCATGTAAACACATTTGATATTCAAGTTTATTATTACTTGAATTCTTGATTAAATTCATTTATATATGTGGTGCAACATATCGCTATTTTTGGTTTGTTTCTTAACCATCAATCTGGTAAACTTGGTCCACTAACTCTTGTGTAGAAGAAGTAATGAAGAATTTTTCTCCCTAATTTCCTTGTTTCTGTTTCACAACCTGTAATAATTTTTATTTCAAGAATTCCTTATGTGAATTCATATTAGTCTTGTCTCATATAGAATTCATCATATACATCCAAATATCTTTGTTTCCTCTACTTAATATCTTCTGTTTTACTAAATTACTTTTAAGAGTAGTTGCCTTGAATGAAAAATGGAATTAGAGCATAACACAGGAAAATAGATTCACATAGCTATTAGTCTATTACTTAATGAATAACTCTTGCCTCTTAACTTTTTTTTGGGCTGCCAACAATTAAGCATTTGCTTTTATAGAACTCTTGGATATTTGTAAGATTTTTTTCTGATTAATATTAAACAATTTTGACCATATGTATATTGCTGAATGAATTAGAGTAACATTCCTAGTTTCAAAGATAAACAATATAAACCCCAGCACATTCACAATTTTTAAAACACAAAACTATTAATGTTTAAAATATTTTTCCCCTCTCCTTTTTAATTTTTTTTTATTATTTTCTTCAAAAGGTCCACAACAAATTTTGGGAATAAGCTAACAGCCAGAGTTCTAGTACTTAATCTCATTCCTCCTTTTATTTTTTTAAAACTATGGTAATATAAGTTTAAATGTACAAATGAAGTTTTGAAGTCCATCACTGCAGTAAGAATAGTTAAAAATGCTTTTCTCTACATAGCCATAATTTTAATTCTTGTAATTTTCTCCTCATTTGTTCATTAAATCATAGATTATTTTAGTTTTCATTAGTTTGAAAATATAATATTAAAACTCACTTGCAGTTGTAACAGTAGAACTATTTTTGCTATTTGTCCTAATTTTTTGCTTAATTTTCCAGGAATGGTAAACAGGACAATTTTCAGTACAGATTACCCATAAAGCTTCTTTTTATCACTAAATTTCTCCATTCTTTCCCTTTGTTTCCTACAATAGAGTCACTAATCTGTGTGAAGGCAATATATTTTACATCTAATAATTCTTAAAACAGTTTAATTTTATGTTATTGTATGAGAGTGACTTTCAAAGTCAAAAGTTTTTGAAAATCCAAGCTCATTCTATCACACACAGGCTTATCTGAATGCTTAGTGACTACTTTAGAAAACTCTGAAAGACTATTAAAACATAACTTCTTGATATAAAAACTAGCATTAGTTCTTCCAATATCTTCTGTTTCTCCATTTATAAACAAATTCTGGTTTGCATTATACCATAAACAAATTTTCCTTGTCTTCCCCACAGGTCTGTTCTTCACATCCACAACATAACTTACCTAAAATTTATTTTCTTGGTTCCTCCCTACCATCTAAAAAAAGGCAAATTTAGATGATGCTTAACATAACAATTAATAGTTTGGTAATTCCATATTTGATTTATTTTAGAACTTTTTTTTGAAATAACTTAGTTCTTTGCCTTTTATTGATATGCTCTAAAAGTATACTGCTACCATATTAGTGTGTGATATTTTATTATATCCTACCCTATGAAGACTGTGATGTGGAATAAGAATCTGCCTAAACTCATTTGCTATGAACATTAATACAAATCATCTAGGATTTCTATTGCATTTTATCTTTCCTTTAATTGCCTAATTTTGAGATTATCATCTGTCAGTTCTATTACCTATCTTCAAAACCTATTTCTGATGTGCTAGAAATTTTTAATATTAGTTTTAATGCCTATTGCTAGTTGCTCAGTATTTTTTTAATATCCTTATGTATTTACAATTCTTTGACAGGTTTTATGTTGCACTTATGAAAGAGAATTTTCCAGTTTTTCTAATCTCCTTCACTAAGCATGTAACTACTTCAACTTTTCCCTTGCTTTTTCTCTTTTTATCTTTCTTTCTCTTCCTTCCTTCCTCCCTTCTTTCCTTCCTTTCTCATCCCTTCAAAGTCATTGCTACTTAATTGCTTTAAAAATCTCTAGACTGTCTCTTGGAATTGCTATACTTTATAAACTTATTTTATTGACTTTCTATTGTTGTTATTATCTGTGTTGGCTGAATACATTATAAATCCTTTACTAAGCTTAAGGATTCTCTGAAATAAATGCCTAAATTCTCAGCAAGCAATAAACAGCATTATACCTCAAGAAAATTGTTGAAACTTAAAGGAGCATGAATAGCAAACTGTGAACTAAGGGCATCTGAAATGAAACAGCTTTTAAAAAGGGTCAGCAAATAATTCTGAACACCATTACACAGTAACAAAACATGGTAAAAGAATAAAGTTAGAAATTAATAATTGCAAACAAAAAATTTTGGAGTGCAGCAGATAAGAGTTTGCACTTGTTACAATCAACACCTATTACCTATGCTTATGGTAAGCAGAAATACCCTGGCAGATGGCAACACTGTTGTATATCGCACATATGAAATGCAGTTACTTATATTTACATCTCAGTATTCACAGTTCCTTACTATCTCATTCAGACAGAGAAAACTGTTAGCTCCCATTCTTCCTCTCAGAATTTAGGCACTTCAAGTTAAAACCAGTTTTACCAAATTTATCTGATTTAAAGCATTTAAATTTGAGAAAAGTGTCTAAAACAAATGGAACTATCTTTGCACAGTTTAACCTAACACATTTTTCCTTACTATTAGTCATGTAAGTTGTTCTTATTTTCACTGGGTGCTGCCCAAGGGAGGCCTCAACTGTTTCTAGTAACATTGCAGGATCTTACAAGAGCATTCATAGTCCAAGATGTTGTGGTACACAGTGTAGCAGCAGAGATTTCTTCCTGACTTCTGGAGATCCCTTAATGTGTTGTTTGATTAATAAGTGACTAGCCTTGTGTCTTACTGAAACTTTGTTCAGGTTTTCACTGAAGCATTAGTAAAGTAAAACAATTTTTTTCTGTAATGTCAGCAAAATGTCACTGAAGTAGTGAATAAGAGTTGCTTCTTAGATATGTCAGTAGACAAGAGAAAACAGTACATGGGACAATTTTTTACTTATTATATAGAGCAATTATCATTTTTTTTAAAAACCTGATTATTTTTGTCTTAAGAAGTTATTTTACAGACAGAAAATCCAAGTATTCTTATAAATAATGCATTTAAATATGTTCTTTCAATCAGTTCTAATATGAGATTTGCAATTAGATACAAGTATCTGATAAAGTCTTTTATATCCACAGTTCTGCAAGAGGCATAAAATCTTTATTCCACCAAGATCATGCCATATTTATTACTTGGATTCATGTTATACATCTAAATTTCACAGTATAGCAGAAATAACCACAAGATACAAAAAAAATGATGTGACATAAAAATGCATTTCAAACCGACATCCAGAAACTTCAACACAGTAAGAGATGAAATACCTTCATTATTCTTTTAATAGATTCTATTACCAGAAAAAAAAAAAAAAAAAGAAAATCTTGTGGTTTACATGGAAGAATAGTGAAAATATTTTCTACTTTGTTCCTTTTAGAAATATAAATATGAAATATGAAGGAGAAGATTACCAGGTCTGCTTCCTGAGAAAAAAGCATAATTCTCTTCTCTACTAAAATATTATCTTAAAAAAAAAGAAAATAAAGTATTCAACAAGACATGTAAATGCACTATAAAATTTTAATTCCTCATTCTCCTTCTTAAGGTTATGTGGAAATATTGCAGTCTGTAATGTGTTCCTGTGAAACATATCACTCATGTCAAAAAGATAAAACATCATAATGTGCAATTGAAATCCAGACTAATGTAAATTCTATTAAGAGCTTTTGTCTTTTCTCAGGTCATTGAAATATTCAATATGCCTTAATAAATGTCACCTAGGAATAGACTTTAACTAGAAATCATAGGCTAAAATCACGATTCATGGACTTCTACCAAAATTCATGAAACTATTTTTTTCACTGTCTCCTGACTTCATAATTTCAAAAATAAGCTTCCGATTTACAGTCTCACTTTTTATTCTTTAGAAAATACTTATTTCTTTTTAGTAATTGCACTGTCCCTGTATTCCCACTGCATTTGAAACTGGGGATATCTGTTATTTCAATATATTAGAATGGGGTTTGAGTCTCCTTATATATAATTTGAACTATTGATACTATGAGAAGAAATTTACTTGCAAATGTAGGCAATTCAGGATGCAGGTATAGGACCTAAATGTAGTTTCTGTGATGTTTCAGGGCAACTCGGTTTGTGTAAGCCCCTGGGGCCTCTTTAGATCATTGGAAAGAACTATGGGCATAGAATATTCAAAGGGGTAAACTCTAGTGTGAAAGAGCAAGTTTCTTTTAGGGAACACCCAAATTGTGGATCTTTGTCTAAGTTGTTCCTTCTGTCTGCTGAAAATCAGCAGAAGTCCATGGACTCTATGTCATCATATTTTCTTGGAGAGATTATTTTTAAATAATAATTAAAAAAAAAAAAATAGAGGAGAATCAGTTTTGGAACCAGGTAGCTTGTCAAACCCTTCAGATTCTCTTTCAAGGTTGTAATTGAGGGTCAAAATGCCCTAAAGGGAAAAGTTGTGTAAGAATTGTGTCCTGAATGTGGGAAATATTTTTAATACTGTTCCATGATTTTAAGGCCTTTAGCTTCTGTACTTCTGATCCTCAAGTACAGTAGACAGTTCCAAGTTTTTCCCTTTATATTTTTTTTCATTTCATGAATTACAGGAAGTGAAAACTTTAATGCGTCGTGAGCGACAGTGAATTGAATTGAATAAAAGTCCCATAAGGAAAGAACAGACATCAAAGTTGATGAGATTGATTATGCCAGAATTTGATAGATTAACCTAGAGCTCCCCAATCCAAAATCTGTCGATGAAGAAGGAAAAGGTTAAAAATAAATAAGATTTAATTTCATTTGTATCAGTGCTGTATATTTAGTTGTCCCATTTTAACACACACAAAATATGTTTTTTATATATAACATCTGTGGTAGTCATCAAATTTCCTGTCTTGGGACCAGCTTAGAAAAATCCACATGGAGAAATATTTTGCTTTCAACGGACTTTAATGCACTCCTGGGCTGAATTCAGAGTGTAATCTGTAAAATATATGTAGTTTCAAAATTCTGATGCTTCAATTCTCTGGTGGTGCAATATGTCATCTTTTGCCAGCTTTCAATTTGCGAAATATCAGTAACATGAATCTTAAATCGTCGAAATTTTGTTGAAGTCAGCTGAATAAGCATCCTCTAGAGGTGTTGGGACGTTGTGCTTTTTTTCCCCTGGTCCTGGGCAGTGGTGGTGTCCGGCTAGTGCACTGCTTCTGGGCCAGACCGGGGCCGCCACATGTGTGCGGAGCTCTAGGGCTTTGCCTCCGTGTGGGTCTGGCGTTCCATAGCCAGACGCTGAGACGAGACAAAGGGTGAGGGAAGATGGCACACCCTGCTCATGCGGTTGAGAACTCTTTATTCCCGTGTGGCCACAGTGGTGGATAATGCAGCTGTTCCCAAACCAGCATGGGCAGAAATGGCCTCGGGGTACTGGGAGCAGGGGGTTAAACAGGGGTGGAAGCCCCCCTCGCCTAATGGGGACAGAGGACAGGGGAGTGACGTGGAACACATCCTATGGGAACATAACAGGGGTGTGTAAAGGGTTCTGGGACGAATGGCATTACAGAGGTGGGGTGATTGATACAGAGCTTTCCGAGGGGAAGGGGAGTGGTTACAAGATTGACATGACCAAGCTCCTGTGATACAGCTTGGAGCAAACCATTATGAAGGGGAAATAGGGGTACATAGAACTGATCTAACTAACATTTATTCAATTCCCTAACTGTACCAACTCGGGATGAAACAAGGTATGATGCAAGTCAATAAAAGCTTCCGTAGCATTAGGAATGTGTCCAAAGCTGGTGTCTGTATTGATGGAACCTTATCTCCCATCAGTTTCTGAGTCCAGCATATGCTCCTGCAATGGCTATACCTTCAGGCAGATTTGGGACTGCATTGCCTCAAATTCTCTTGTGTTGGAGCCAACCTGAAGCCTCACTAGCTGTGAAAAGTTTCTGATTTGGACACTAAGGCAAAAAAAAGTTATGTAATGCACAACTGCCTGTGTGTTAAGTTTCAGCCAATAGTCAGTTACCTTTTTCTTAAATAGGGAAACATTTAAATTATAAAATATCGATTTCTAAAACACTACTGAATGACTCTTCTGCTTGGATTAAGGTTTTTTTTTTTACTTCTCGTAAATTTATATACACTAATTTTTGGACAAGCCATGTATTTAAGTAGGCACAGTACAACATAATTTCTACATTTCTCTTTTCACTGGTGAACATGGACCATGACTTTCTTCTTGCTACGTATTTTTTGCAAGTTCTGAATCATGCTAGAACCTTGCATTTGTTCCTTGCATTTATAAACATGCTATAATTTTTTTCCAAGAAAAAAAAATAGCTATAATTTTATGATCATGATTTTTAAAAATTTCTAATTTGTTATTTTCATAGTATTAGCTTTTAAATCAGTGACATGGAGAGAAACAAGATACGATATTAACATCCAGCTTTCTCTTGCAAAAGACAGAATGGAGGAAGCATTGACATTGTCATTTGATATCAACATTCTTAACTTAAAATGCACAGTACAGGAATATTAGCTATCTTGCTGTTGTTTTTGTGAAATTTTTGTAATTACAAGGGAAACGTGATGCATTACCATGATATTTTAAAACACTTTTGCTAATTACTTATTTATACAAAGTTATTTCTGTATCCCTTAGGCTTTATTTAGTTTCTTTGCTATTACTTGCAAGTTTTTAATATGATACTGAACTTGCTGAAGCTTCTACTGGATATGATTCTGTAAGTAAATATTTGACCTTTTTTTCCCCCCAGAAAAGTAAGAATAAGCATAAGTAAATAAGTATCTCACTTTCTTGTGTTTGTTGTTTATTTTGCAGAAGAATAGTGTGGAGGTGATTTCCAGTGGGTGAAATACTGTTTTGAAATGAGTTCAAGACACGTATTTTTGACAGTCCCATCCAGCTGATAGTATGAAATTGTTTTCCGGTTGTGCAGATTTGCATTTCCATAGGAGAAATCTATCAATGAGATGATATTCCTCCTGTCACATCTGGTTGAAACTGAGAAATCAGTGAGAAGACTTTATGCATTGCTGTGCACTTGCCAGAGGAAAAAATTAAAAAGTAAATGTTTTCCCTGCTATCTTCCACAGCCATATCTGTGCTCTTCATCTCATTTTTATCTCAAATCACAAAAGATGTTAAGTTCAGAATGTTAGAAGAAAAAAGAAAGCAGAAAGAGAAAGAAGGAAAAAAAAGAAAAAGAAAAAGAAAAGAAAAAGAAAAAGAAAAAGAAAAAGAAAAAGAAAATGAAAAAGAAAAAGAAAAAGAAAAAGAAAAAGAAAAAGAAAAAGAAAAAGAAAAAGAGAAAAGGAAAAAGAAAAAGAAAAAGAAAAAGAAAAAGAAAAAGAAAAAGAAAAAGAGAAAAGGAAAAAGAAAAAGAAAAAGAAAAAGAAAAAGAAAAAAAGAAAAAGAAAAAGAAAAAGAAAAAGAAAAAGAAAAAGAAAAAGAAAAAGAGAAAAGGAAAAAGAAAAAGAAAAAGAAAAAGAAAAAGAAAAAGAAAAAGAAAAAGAAAAAGAAAAAGAAAAAAAGAAAAAGAAAAAGAAAAAGAAAAAGAAAAAGAAGAAGAAGAAGAAGAAGAAGAAGAAAAAGAAAAAGAAAAAGAAAAAAGAAAAAAAAATAAGAAAAAGAAGAAGAAAAAGAAGAAGAAAAAGAAAGAAAAAGAAGAAGAAAAAGAAAGAAAAAGAAGAAGAAAAAGAAGAAGAAAAAGAAAAAAAGAAAGAAAAAGAAGAAGAAAAAGAAGAAGAAAAAAGAAAAAAGAAAAAGAAAAAGAAAAAAAAAAAAAGATGAAGAAGAAGAAAAAGAAGAAAAAGAAGAAAGGGAAAAGGAAGAGAAAAGGCAAAGTGAAAGAAAAAGAGAAGTTACCAATTATGGTGTTGTAAAGCTTTTTTTTTTTCAGCAAGAGAACTGATTAATTTCAGGTCTTCCTCCCACTTCCAGCAATCTTTTCTGTTTCAGTGACACAATTTGCTGTCCCTTAACTGTCAACAAAGATACTAATAGCATCATAAAGTGTTTTATTAAAATTATATGAGCATATCCTATTTAAAAAATATAAATTTACCTTTATCCAGAATTAATTCAGTGGTTTAGTTAAGTATGGTCCATAAAAACACATACACTAAGACCACTTAAAATGACTTGATAAAGGAGCACTGAAATTGTCTTCTCTAGGCAAGAACTTCTCAGTCTGTTTTCATTGTCATCTCACTCATTTTTCCCCTCCTCTCTCTATATAGTAATTTAACCCTTCTTAATATTTTTTTCTCTTTGAGGGACCACCATCTTTTCTCAGGTGTTCAGTTATGTTCTCTGATGTGTCCATTGTTGAGCTGCCTGAAGCCAACTGTGTTTGGCCTGGGGAAATTCCTGGCAACCTCTCACAGAAACTACCCCTTGCTACCAGCCCATAACTCCTTCAAGAAATGGTCTGCACCAACAGTTTTATTTTTGAGCTGAATACCAAGAAGTAAGAGGCAAAGGTGTAGACATTTGAATCTTTAAATATCAAAAACATGTAGGAATGCGTCATTATATTTGCTTCACCTATAAAGTAAGATTGTTCCAAGATGAACAATTAAATATTCAGGCCTTTAATTTCAACTACTTGAGCTCCCCAGGTGATCCACTGAATCCTAAGAGAGCCATTTGAGTGTATCTACCGACCTGAGCAGTCCAAGAATTCTACTGAAGATTAGTCACCTTTACATGTGACTACTGGTCGGATAAATAGGTTCCTCCATTCTGCCCTTATGTTAAAATGTCTTCTTCAAATTAAATTATGTCATTACAGCTCTCTTTTTTTTCCCCTCTCTTCTCATAGAATAAGAAAATATACCTGAGACAATATACATATTATTTTTTGGGTTTTGATCACTGTTGGCAAAAATTAATAACAGTAGGAATTTATGGAGAGAAATATTTGATAGTTGTGCAAAAAATGCAATACTGACCACACATACACCCTTTATTTGCAAATTTCCTATTGGGACAGAATATCTGAATGTACTCCAGAGTGCATCCTTCATAGCTATGTACTCTTAAGAGGTCTCTTTTCAAAATGTAATAGTTATGATTTTTCTCTGAGTGCCACAGCTGTCACAAAAGCCACCAGAATGAAATTAATTTTTTTTTATTTTCAAATATAAATCTCTGAAAAATTTTATTGTTTCTTTTATTTTTTCCACTTTTTTTTTCCTTAGTAACTGTAAGGTGGCAAATAATTAAAGCTCTCTGTTAATTTCATTTCAAAGCAGCATAACATTTCTCTGTTTCACTACTTATTCTTCTGTGAATACATTTCTTATCTTTTATTAATCACAAATAACTTTCTTAGATTTACAACTTTGTAATTGGTCTCCAAGTAATATATGCAAGTAGATTTGAAAACTGGTACTGAAAGACAAGAAAGGTATATAATTAAAAACTACTGAATATTTGGCTTCTTCATTCTCAGTGTTTAGTCTCCTTCTCTGCAAATTATGTATTTTGTACATGACATATAAAGTGGTACAGAGATTAAAACTCAACATTGGAGTCAGCCAAGGGAGACATATCTTGCTGAACAATGTTTCTGGAAAAATAATTAATTTTAAGGAAAAAATTATTTATGTAAATAAAGCCAAATGTCTGAATCAAAATTCATTTATGTTTTGTTTTCCTTTAAAGGAAAAAACTGTAAAGGAAACCTCATTGATTTTTTGGTTTTTGGCAATAACACAAAACCACAAATGGTGCTTATAATTCTTAAGTATACCTTGGGAGTTATGTGTAGTGCATTTCCATTTCTTTTGCAGTTTATAATTAATTATTGTTAGAAAAATTGATCAGGATTCTGTTTTAATTTCTATATGGATCTTTTTGTTTAGGTGTACTCTTTAAAGAGTCAAAATCAAACTTCTTAAGCATTAGCTGAGATTTTCAGTTTCATTCAGACTCCCCAGAGGGGGTGCAGGAACTTATAATTCATTGTAGGTAATGCACAAGTAGAATAGTATTAATTTCTTGTAATTTTAGCTGTCTGAGAGTTATGCAGATTGTCTAGTTGTGTAAGCTCCTTCCATAGTCAGATGGGAAAAACAAGTACCTCCAGAGGGTTTTAGCCAATCACCTGAAATACCTGGTGTAAAAATCTTTTTGTGATGACTTGCTTTTCAGATAGACCTAAATTTACACATTATTTTCAAGCATCTGATGGAGTCTACCAAAGAGAAACTATCAGGAAGCAGGCCACATTGGGTTTGTTGCCATCATAGTATTTAAAAATGTTTAAGCCAAAGCAATAAAATTTACTTTTCCTTTGTTGTTTTTTTTTTCCCCCTGAAAGAACTTTACTCTTAATTAAATGTTAAATAAGTTATGGATTGCCTTTGCTCTCTGGAAACATCAATAACAAAAAAAAAAAAAAAAAAAAAAAAGGAAAATAATGACAAAAAGAGAAACTGAAGAGGCCACAGATCCTTTTCATACAAATAGTCAGGTGTTCCTTCAGTAAACTAGAGGACATACGTTAAGAAGAAACAGACCACGTTTCTTCATTCCCCCATCCAAAACATTATATATAGTTTGTAACATCTGAAGAATATTTATCATTATTTCTTTAAAAGATCATAAGGAGTAGAAACTCCTTAAACCATTTATTGATTTTTATGTTAGTCTTCACACTTAGATTTTTCATCCCCCAGTGCCTATCATAAATGTTGACATCTCCAACAGAAGCATATTTTAATAAACCAATTTATGCAAGCAGTTTCAAATAAGTACTGTACTATGAACTTAATACATAGTGTAGCTTTTCACTTAATGGCTTCTGGGAATGCCATTACTTATCCCTGATGCAACTGAATTTAATATCTAGTCAAATGACTTGCACAAAATTTTTTCAGTGACTAGACTAGACGCATTCAACTCATTCTTCTCCTTAATATAACTTGGCATTTTTCCATATTTGATACTTTCAGTTCACTAAGACCAATAAAAGTATTTACTTTAAATATCTACCCTATATATTAAAATCTGAATCCTTTTTTGTTCATAGTGGAAAGAAATATTTCTGGTATGCTTAGATTCTTTACCTTGACAGAAATACACCGAATGCCTTACCAGGTTTATATTTGTTAGTATTTGGCACTGTTGAATTAATATAGTAAAAAAGTCCAGAACTGAAACTAGACATGAAGAGATGATAAAGATGTGAATAAAAACAACTGAATTATTCTCCTGTCAATGTAAAGCAGTGAAAATATGAAGTGGCAGGCACAGACCACTAAGCCAGTTTTTTACAGGCAATACATAATTTTCAAATCCTGTCAAAAAATTCCCCCCTCGTTGACTCAAACAGGCTAAAGACAAGAGCAAGAATTCTGACCAGCTTGTTTGTTTTTTTATTTGTTTCTTTGTTTTTTAACCTGTTTCACACCATACACACCCAAGATCTTACTAAAATTGTATGTTTTGTCTGTTGCAGTCTTTTTCACCAATGCAGTAGGTTAACACTGATCAGTAGCCAGATCCTCAAATCCAGCCACTGGCTCACTCCTTTCCAACAGGATGAGAGAAATAGATGAAAAAGTTCATAAAGTGACATAAAGGTAGAAAGATCACTTACCAATTTCCATTACAGGCAAGACTTGGGAAAAAAAAAAAGATTTATTGCCAATTAACATAGAGTTGGGTGGTGAGAAAAAAAGAGAAAAATCTAAAACACCTTCCTGTCATCCTCGCTCTTTTCACACGGATGGAACTTCACTCATTCATTCCTGTGTTCTCAAACTCCTTCTCTGCTTCTGCTGCTTCCCAAGTAGCGCATGAAGGATGAGAGATGTTGGATTATGGTTAGTTTGTAACACTTCCTCTCTGCCATTCCTTCCTCCTCATACCTTCCCCTTGTTCTGGGGTGGGTCCTTCCCACAGATTGTGGTCCTTTGGGATGAATCTGCTCTATTATGAATTCTCTGCACGTACTGCAGTTAATGTCAGAAATTTGCTCCAGAATGGGCCCTTCACCGACTGCAATGTGGTTATTTCTTTCAGTGTGTTCCTCTCCATGCATTGGAGGGAAATATCTGCTGCACTTTGGTCCTCTCTGTGGGCTGCTGGAGAATATCTACATCTTTTGGAGACGTCTTCCTCCACCTTTTGCTCTTACCTTGCTGTTCATAAGGTTGTTTCTCTGACTGCTGGGCAGCATTTTTCATTTTCTTTTCTTGCATTACAATATAAATGTACCACCTTGACTGTGGCATTCAGTTGTGCCATGCAGTGGGTCCATTAGAGCCTTCTGGAACCATCTGTGTTCAGCACTAGGCACGTCCTGGCCCTTCTCAAAAAACCCACCTCTGCAGTTCTCCCCATTTATTAAAACATTGCAACATAATGTAATCCCAATACATCAAAATATTGACAATTTTTTATCACACAAGAAAGTGCTCTCTATATAATTACAAACTTGTACTGGAACAGTATTCAGTGCTACCAAATAGTGTATTTGGGAAAGCTAATCTTAGCTCTCAGTGTTGACCACACTCCACAGGGCCTTACCCCAACCTCATGGCCACTAAAGACCACACTGAAGAGAAACAGAAGATAGCCTAGCATGCTGGTCCTTTAAAACCTCTGAAAACTGTGCACTTCTGGTGAAGAGAAAGGAAACCAAGTTATGCAGATGTAGGTGCTACACACCTTTCAGACTTGTACAAAAGAAACATAAGCTTTGAATTAATGAAATTTAAAGGTTATTCTTAACTCAAAATAAAAAGGCTAAATAAATTCTGATTCATTAAACAAAACAAAAAAAAAACCAACAAAAAAACATGAATTATTTTTAAACACATCTGATAGACTCAGGCATATTTATGAAGAGAACATTCTGCATTATATTACATCAATAATAATTTCATGGTGAAAGCACCCAGACATGTTATTTAATAAGTTAATGTGAAAAATATACAGCTTCTAATTAATGTTACTGCTTAGATAACTAGGTAAATAAGATCATAGAAATAACCAAAAATTTTATAGAACATTTTTTTTCTTATATTTTCTGTGATGCACTCTCTTCACTTGCATCTTTCACAGGTCAGAGATTCTTAGTCTTTACAGCACTACAATTTCCTTTATAAATGTAAAATCTTTATTTGAACATATGTAGCATCTCCCTGATGTTTCACCTTATATTCTTTGCTCTTATCATTCCAGTCACCTAGCAAATACAGTAGGCATTTTTGTTCTACTTCTGAGTAAAGCATACTTTCTGACATATCAAACTTGTTTGTTTCATATTTTTCCATTAGTGGTCTGAATCTAATAGCCATGCAACACATTGATTCATTGCACTTCCTTAAGTATCAGATCTGACAGCCTTATTCTTTGCAAAACACAATTTCACAAGAAAGAAAACATGACACAAGTGTTTGCAGTCTGCAACTCAAATTTCATCACCCTTAAGTAAATACTTTGCCGTCTAGAGAAGAAAATAATTGTAATTGGTATTCTTTCTGAGGTGGAAAGTAATGTAATTGCACTAACTTAATTAGAATGGGATAAACTGCAAGACCCCATCACAATCCATTCTTTTCTTACAGATTTTTATGGGAGTTACAAATCCTGTCCAATAAAGGACTGAATTATGTGTCCAGAATGTTGTTCCAAATTTAAAAGTATTGCCAAATTTGTCTTATATTTTACTACTGAAGAATTAATCTTTTTACAATGGGTCGATACTTTCAAGTATCCTAATGCTCAGTAAAATGCCAAATAAAATAAATAGAAGGTAAGGCATTAGTATTAGTATTAATCATCATCATATCATCATTGTCATCATCATCATTATCATTAATATTGGTATTAGAGGAAGAATGAATCCACCTAGATGATGCATTTAAAATAAAGAACCTTTGTAGGTTTTTAAGTTTTCCTTTTTACCATATAGACAATTTAATTCCCTTAGAATATTTTTATTCTCAGACTGTAACTATGATTTTTCATATATCACAAAAAAAAAAAAAATGCTGAAAGAACAAATAAAGAAGTATAAAATCATGAAATCATAGAAGAATGGAATCTAGTCCACT
Organism: Anomalospiza imberbis; assembly: GCF_031753505.1. Lineage (NCBI taxonomy): Eukaryota > Metazoa > Chordata > Aves > Passeriformes > Viduidae > Anomalospiza > Anomalospiza imberbis. The sequence goes on from NC_089682.1 coordinate 103,853,531, forward strand.
TTTCCTTAAAATGGTTAGGGAAATCTTCAACTAGACTAGATTGCTCAAAGTTCCATCTAACCTGGCCTTTAAAACTTATAATAATAGGGCTTCTACAACTTGTCTAGGCTACCTGTTCTAGTGTTTCACCATACTCATGGTAAAATATTTCTTTCTTATCTCTAGTCTCAATCAACCCTCTTGGAGTTTTAATCCATTGTCCCTTGTCCTGCCACTATCAGTCCCTCTAAAATCTGTCACCATCATTCTTATAAGCCCACTTTGGGCACTGGAAAGCTACTCTAAGCTCTCCTTGGAGCCTTCTCTTCTCCAGCTTTAATAAGCTCAATTTCATCAACCTTTCTTCACAGAAGGATGACCAGAGGATGGGCTGGCACACTGTGTATAGAGAAGGAGTCTGGCAGATGGAAGCCACTGAAGTCAAGGTCTCTACGTGTCTTGAATTTACATCCTGATTGTTACTATAAGCTGAAGCCTGTACCAGTGCATCTGTTTTCTTCTCATTTTCAGGTGGATCAATAGATAGACGGGTAGATAATAGATAGACAGAAAAGCTTCTATTGTATGTGCAAATCCCATCTCCATTTTGCTGTCATTTATGTCTTAAGCACTATAAAACTGAGTCATAATTTCTTAGCCCTGATTGGTTTAAAGACAAATCTTGAAAACAAACCCTACTTTTTAGAAAATCAAAGACTTGAGGAATATCAGAATATAGTTCTACCCTCTTTACAGAATGAGATGTATAATTTTCAATAGCACATAGTGAAACCACGACCAGCCCCGCCCACGACCACGGAACAGAGCCGCGTCCAGGAAAAGCGGCGAAACCTGGGTCCCAGAGAGAGGCGGTGTCGCTCCAGGCAGCGAAACCACACATAAGTTCATTGAAGAAGTAAATGTTTCTTATAACCATATTTAGCTAAGAAAGGAATTATATGGATTAGGATAAAGAAATTAAAAAATGGCTATTTATAAATGCACTTATTTTTAGCTACATTTCCCTGAATTTCAGCTGTCAAGTGGTAAAACTGTAAGAGAATTGTGTAGAATTTATTTAGGTTAAGTGAAAAAAAAAAAAGGTTAAATGGCCTAAATTAAATTCAGAAGTGAATGTTTTGTCTCTGTTACCTAAAGAGAACGGCTTGCTTTGTCGGATTTTTTTTGTGTATATGTTTATTTTTAATTGTAGTATTTGTTAATGTGCAGATTAATATTCTAGAACAAATGGTAGACTAAGTGATTTTAAAATTTGTGTTTTTCCACTTCTCAGACATTTAAAACTGGTAAATTCAGAAATATCTTCCTTTGGGCTTTATCACAGGATCCTGCTTTTCAGTAGACCCATTGAGAATCAGTATCCATAAAATAAGACAGTGCAGTAATTGCAACATCTTTTCTGGGGTTTGTTTTGGCTAATTGTATGTATCTAATTGGATATTTCCATGTTTCCTAATGTTACATTTATATTATTTATTTGAAAGCACAGTACTGAAAACTGTTATTTTAGTTTCTGTTACTATTCTAATATGAAGTGCTTCTCTTAATCAGTCACAAGAGCAATGGCTCTGTATTTTATTTCTAATAGCCCAATTTTCCAAGAAAATGAAAAGCCAAAGAGTGTTCTGATTGCATGGCTATTTTCATTCATTTGAAAAGATTCTTTGATACTGTTTTCTTCCTAAAAATTTGTTGTAAACTCAGTGAAGGTAGGCACTACTAAAAATTTATAATTGTAAATCAAGACCTACTGTAATTTCAGATCTTTATTGAAGTTGAGTAAAATATTCTGCATAACTGCTGTAGGTATATATTTTATTGTAAACGTTGTTTGGTTGTCAGGTTTTTTAGGGGGGATGGGTTTTTTTTTATTTTGGCTATAAATTTTGCAGAAATAAAACTTCTTAAATAGGAGAAAATCATCTGGCATTACTTTTAGATGTATATAATTCTAGTCAGGAAACAATGTGAGACATTCAGGAAATAAATTAGAGGAACGCTGTGAACCATAAATATACACATGTATATTCACTTTTTTGTCACTTGAGAAAAGACCTACATGAATGTCGTGTAATTCAGGGGTTTTTTTTTTTTTTTAAGTCTCAAAAATAACAGCTATAAGTTAATGATCCACAAGTGACTGAGCAAGCCAGGCTGTTATTGTTCATGCTGAAAAAGCCTATTCAATAAGTAATTTGTAGTTATTTACCTGGTAGGGTACGTTGCTTTCCCTAGTAAGTAACTTGATATATCAAAAACATACCAGGTTGAGTTTACAGACTTTTAATATTATTTCCCTAAATTTTGATTAATCAATAAAAGGAACACAAATATTTTTAAACCAGTGTTTGTTATTATTGAGGGAATGTTATCCTCTTTCTGCAGTTTTGTTAATTGATTAGAAGATCTATTCTATATAAATATTTTAAACATGTAAAGAAAGTGGACTGAAATATTTAAGGCAACTGAATTTAAACTTACAACGCCATCAACTCAAACTAACTTCTTGCTTAAACAAAGAGAAAGGAAAGATTCTGATGTCTAACAAGCTTCTTGCTGTTAGAGCATTAAGGCTCTTCCATCAGCTATTGAGACATGCTCAGTGCAGAAATGAGGTGTATCAGTGCCTTAGCCAGTGTCTGTGCCTTATAACTACATGTTCCAGACTGCACTCATGATTGTGCTTGCTCTTTTTACATTGAGTTTTCAATCTTTGTATTCAGTAATATAGACTAAACATTAACTACTGCCAGCATGAATTTCTTTATTAAAAAAAAAAAAGGATGTGAATCCAATCTTACAGGAATACATTTAAGTCATTTTTCCCACTACCTGGATCAGGGTTTTAATTACCATATTATAAAACACATTTGCTCTTGTCCTTTGCCAACAAGTCCAGTGAGTTAATTGTGTATATCCAAAAGTCTTGGTAAAACCCTTGATTCAATTAATAGTTTTAGGTTTTGAATCACTGCTTCAGAGACTTTATTCTTTCAGGGTTGCATAATAAAGCTGATGGATTTCAGCCACTCCATTTCCAAAAGAATAATGATGGATCAAACCTAAAATAAGATATGTTGTATGGTTAAAAGTGGAAGAATGGTGAGGAGGTAGGCCAAGGAGATGATTACAGCAATAAACCAGACATAGCTGATAATAAAATCCTTAATTCTTTGTTAAGCATAATATTTTACTTTGTAGAATATTTTACTTATGTTGTTATTGTCTGTTTAATACAGACTTCAGAAACTCATTAAATTCACCAATAAGTATACAACTTTTTTTGAGTTAAAGCATCTACCTAAGTCAAAAATCACATGTGAACTTACGCTTCAAATAAAGAAAAAACTTTATTTTTTCTTTAAAAAACCAACTTATTTTTTGTTGGTTTTGTTTTTATTTTGTAGTGTTAAAATGTGTATAGCAAGCAGTGTTGTAATCTGATAGAAGGATAAGACAAACTTTCCAAGAAAGCATTGGACATAACTTGCAGGAAGCAAATCTGCATGAATCCATAATTGTTAGCATCTATTTGTCATTCTTTTAAATCAAATGAGTGTGTGGCAGTTTTGTTGTTTAAGAATTTTTTCTATGAACATTTGAATTATATGAGAATTGGGGATATTTTTTCAATACAAATAAGAAAAAAAAAAACGTTTCTAAGGTCACAAGATTGAAGATTAACTTTTAACAGTGGCTTTTTGAAATACTCAGGTATTATTTAAGACATTTAAGTAATCAATAAATTTTTTAAAGCATTCTGGGATCACCAACTTCTCCAAATTCTGTTCTGAAAAATGTATGGTCTTATTAATCTATCCTAGATGAAATTTTAATATTGCAGAGGATACACAGCAAATAATTGTAGTTCATTACACCTGATTTTTTGGTTGAGTATTACCAAAAGTGTACACAAATTTTTTTTGAACAAACCTACTATATAGATACCTATTCTTAATAATAAAAAACCCAGTTTCACACATATTTATAAATATGCTCCATTTCAACCAAGGTAAATTAAAATTATAATTTTCATTACTTGCAGAAATTTTGGGTATTTTTGTTCCAAACTTGATTAAAATTGGTGGATATGTTTTCCTATGTGTATAGCACAAATTGGCTTATCCAGAGAATTCACTATATTATGATAGTTTTCACAATTGATTAAATATGTCAAGTGGTTTGGATTAGTCTGTATCCATTTCCTTTTAAGTCAGTACAAATCTAAACTGCATTTATACATACAGAAATGTTAGTTCTTATATGATATCCTATTCTCTTTGAGGAGAAAACTTGCTGTCCAAACACCTGTTGCTGGTATTCACTGCAGATGAACTGCAGGAGTGCAGACATGGAAAGTAGCACTGTAGCACTCACAGATCTTGGAGGTAGATAAAACATTATTTCCATAAGTATACATTAAAAAAAGAGGAAGAACAGGGCAGAGAGAAAAGAATGCCAATCTCAGGTTGAAATTGTTTGAAACATATTTGGTCAGAAGAGAAAAGTTTCAATATTTCAGTGCATGTTAAATTATTGCCAAAAGGGGTATTTCCTTTATTTAAGTAATTTGTAAACTTTTAACATGATAAAGCCAAACCCAAGAAACCCTAGAAGTTACACTTTCAGTTGAAAAGTTGCTCTGTTGACTCTACATTAGTTTGCCACCTACTTTTGGATGTGGTTTTATGTTGTTTACACCTTTTAAAGGTCGTAAATTTTGTCATTATGTACATATTTTTCACCACTGAATAAGAAAAGAAAATAGAAACTTCATGCAATCAAAAAAATGAAGAAAAGATATTCTTCATCAGGAATTTAGTTCCTTTTACAACATGAATGCAAGCATATATAAAGCAGAATTGAAAAAATCAGAAAAGCTCTTAATGCAGTCCATAATTCATTGCTGCAATCAAAATACTTATTTCTTTTATAAGAAATTGCTAGCCCTTTTCACAGAAGACTACTATTTTGCAGACACAATTATAGAGGCACAGGGAAATACTCACACATAAACCCTAAAACGCATTTAATTACCAAAAATGACAGGTAAGAAATTTGAGGTGTCATTACTGTTTGTTATATAGAAAGTTATTAAATCCTAGGTTTACAAAGTTGGGTTTTTTAGATAAATTAATTGCTCACTATATTAATAAAATTACTTTTGATTTCCTGAATAGGGAATTCAGAAAAGGCTTTTATGCTAAATACTTGTATATTTTCAGACTAAATAGCTCTGGTATGTAAATGTAATTCTAAAAATTGCAAAACAGCTACCTGCACCACCATCCTGCATATTTATTAGTGGAACTGTAAAGCAACATACCATAATAAAATCATATTTTTATAGTACAATCTTAAAGTTCTATTTGCAATTTAAATTACTTTTACTAGAATGGTAGAATTGCTGGGACTTTGTTCCTTTTTGATACAATGGTGAATAAAGATTAATCTATGCTATTTGATTTATGTTGACATTTTAACTTCTTGTTCAAAGGAAAAAGCCCAAAATACTTTACTTGAAAAGTTTTTAAATAGGAGCTGCCAATATATTTCTTAACATCAGCATGCAATTGTATTTTATTAGTCAACCTACCACAAGAAATCATAGTGGCAGATACAGGGAACTGTCTTAGTATCCCCTAACATTCTGCAACTTCTGCCTGTCTCCTCTGTGAAGATGAAGTCTACATCATACAAAGTGATAAAGCCATTTTCAACACAGCCCCAAATAGGGGCTTAACTTGATCAAAAAAATATAAGGGTGCATCTAATGTGAAAATACAACAATAAAATAGTAACATTTTCTAAAAGTTACATTTCCTCTTCGCAATTTCTCTTCTTTAGGCATGCCTACAGATAGGAATAAACAGTCAGACATGACTGACAGTAAAATGGCACATTAAAAAGCTGTTTGTTGTTTTTTTGTTTGTTTGTTTGTTTTTTTAATTCATTACTGACTTTACTGAGGTGTCTTTTATGAATTTTCATAGTTTATTTCATTTTGATAGGAATTCCAGAAATATATCTATGAATATATTTAAAATAAAATACTCACCACTGTAACTTTGAAAGTTCAATATTAGAAAGCAAGCAAACTTTTAGTTTAATTTTGGAAAATAAACCTATGATTTGAATCTTACTTCTTTTGCTGTTTATTGATTCAAGTTTAATAACTTTTGAACTACTGACATCTGACTCAGATATCATCTTTACTATAGTCATATACTGAAAGATAAGTTCATCCATCTTGCTTGGAAGCATAGAATATTGAAATTCTTTATTAGCAACACTCAAACATGAGAAAAACAACAATAAAAATGTGTTTCTTTTTTAATATTTTGATCTTTTTAGGCTCTTTGCTTACATTCTTGGGCTGCTTTTGAGTTATTAGGCTGCAAACAGCCTTAATACCAGTAAAGTACTGGCTAAAAATCCAAATACAGTGCAAACACACAGAGAAGTCCATGTACATATTTTTCACTACTAAAGCAGAAAAGAGAAGCTTCATGCAATCAAAGGCTGATGACATGCCTTTCATTTACAGTAATGACAATAATCAACATAAAACACTTGAGATACACATTACTGGATTTTCTTTTCTGACTTTCACTGATGCTAATTCTTAAATGTTACAATTTTTTCTCCAATGTTATAAAATATCAAAACAAAACAAAACAAAACAAAAAACTCCAAAACCAAACAAAAACAAAATCCAAAACCAAAACCAAAAACCAAAGCAAGAAAAAACATTGCAAGAGAAAAACTCCTACACAATGTTTCTGATTCAAGTTATGTTGTAATTAATTAAACCTGAGGTTGGTTTCTGCTATGCCTGAACAGTTCTCTTGCCTAAAAATAACAGGAAAACTTCCATATAGATTTCTGAATTCCTCAGTGGGAAAAGGAAGAATATGTTATATACCACCCCACTTGTCAGCAAACATGGACTAGCCTGATGACAAATGGGATCAGGAATAAAGAGAAGGATCATAATTACTATTTTCTCCTCTAGTTTTTTCCTTTCTCATCCTTTAACCCTCCTCTCCTTAGAGTAACTGTTGACAGTGGGAATAAGGATGAGGTTCATTTCACATATCTTAAGTCATCTAGCATAAATCATTCTATTCTTCCCTGAAATCAATGAAGTGTTGACACGTCTGCAGGTGAGTCATTGCACCTTTCCAGGTTATCTTCATACCAGATGAATCACCTTCCTGATTTCCTTTTTTAAGGGATTACAGAGAATTCTGCTTCAAGTTCTTTTTTGGATCAAAATAATTTCTGTTTAGATCTTGTAACCCCTTGCCAAGCAAAGAATTTCTTAGTGATTTTACTTCTATACTAAAAGTTATTTACTCTTGTGCTTTACTGCTTAAAAGTTATGTGGATTAGACAATATCTTTAATTTGATTATTCAAGATGGGTTTATTACAGATGCTATGATCTGTTTCCCATTGATCTAGAAAATCAACTTCATTTTGCTTCACCAGAAATCATGTGAAATAACAGAAGACAAATCCACTAAGAAATGAATATGCAATGCAAACACATGATTTATTTTTGTACTTAGAATGATATGTACCTCTCAAAATTCAACTCTACTTTTTTGGTCATATTCACAGAATATGGTTAAATTTCTTAGGATTAATCTGTCCCTGAGCAAATGCCTACTAACAAAATTATTCAATAGTTTATGAAATGGTTAAACATAGAAATGGACATTCAGTAAATATATAATCAAAATTAAAATGTAATAAATAGTTTTGACATATTAGAAATGAATGCTTTAAAGGTGAAGAGATAAGTTAATGCAGAGTGAGTTTTGAAATGTCTGATTACTTTGTGTGCTGAAAAATTTTTTGAAGTATTCTGATTGGACTTGCTAGTGTTTTCCTTCCTGAGGCCAGGGCTTTTTAATTTCATTAGAGTCCTGTCAGTCTTTTCTTCCAGCCTGTCTCAGTAACTTTTTTGCCCACATCACTCTCAAGTCTGGAATAAATTATAAATTTTATTTTAAATATTCTCAGCACAGGAAGGACCTATTGGAGCAAATCCAGAGGAGGGATTAAAGGATTGAAACACTTCTCCTTTAAATAAAAGCTGAGAGAATTGGGACTGTTCTGCCTGGAGAAGAGAAGCTTTTAGGGTGATTTTATTACAACTTTTCAGTACCTGAAGAGTGCCTACAAGAAAAATGGAAACAGATTTTTTGCAAGGGGAACATGAGTGAATGGTTGCAAAGTGAAAGAGGATAGATTTATATTAGATATTAGGAAGAAATTCTTTCCTTTGAGGGCAGTGGGGCACAGGACTAAGTTATCCAGAGAAGTTTTGGGTTCCCAATCCCTGGAAGTGTTCAAGGCCAGGCTGGATGGGGCTTTGAGCAACCTGGTCTCATGGGAGGTGTCCCTGCCTACAGCAGAGGGATTGGAGCTTGTTGATCTTTAATGTCCCTTCCAATCCAAACCATTCTATTCTCTTCTCTTTCTATAGACCAGAAAAGTAAAAGGTTGAAGACAATAGGAATGGTAACAATCTCAAGAATATGGTAGATTTGGATTTCTTCAAGCTTTTATTATTCCTTTATGTTATAAAGGACTCTGGGATTTATTTACTTGTTTCATATTAATTAAAGTTTTATATGATGGCTTAATGTATAAGTACATTAAGTGACTTTTAAATGCCCAGCCAGATCATTTGATACCTTATCAACAAAATCATTGCATAGTGTGTCTGAATCATATACTTGATATAAAGTATAAAAGAGGTGTAAAGAGAATATACTTGTACTCCAATTAAAACAAATTAAGAAAATAAATCAAAGAAAAAAAAATCAACATTTATTGGAACATGAGTTCCAGAAAAAAAACTATTTCTTGTTTAATTTATCCCAATTATAAAGAATTTGCATTACAATATTTTGCAGGCCTATAGTCACACATCTGGTAACATATTAAAATTCTAAAAATACAGGCTACCAGTTAAAATTTCCTTCTGGATCAAAGAGAGAAGTTTGATAAGAACTGGTGTTTTTAGATTTTTGATCAAATAACAGCCTTCCTGGGAAATTTCCACTTGAAATTATTTTAAAGAAATATTGCAATGTATTCCTGTGACTGTGATGGATATTAGAAATAAGCAAGACATGGATGCAGACTTAGTTAACTCCCTCTCCTCTTTAACATCATAGATTTTATTTTTGTCTTATGTTTTAATTCATGTACTAATGTCTTTTCAAACCTTGCATCATTCACTAATCTTCATTTAATAGTTCTGATGAGACAACTCAAATAATGAATTTCATTTTAGCAGCAATTCAAAGAGTCCATTTAAATTAATACAATCTCACCATTATTAGTAAAGGCTAAGAAAAACATTGAAAATTTCTAATATAATTTTTAAAATAATGACTCCAAAGTTCTATTTTAATTAGTAGATGTTTATGATTATCTTTTAATATGTGTTCTGGACAAATTTTATTAATGAAAATTTGTGAAAGGGCTCAGATAGGACAATTTCAGTGCTTTTTTTTTCCATACATTTAGAAACAGACATCAATTCATGTTGTAGAAAATAAAATATCCTGCTTCTCATCAGTGAAAATTAGAATAGATATCTCCTAAAACTTTATAAAGAAATTTAAAACCTACTTTGACCTAGTGGCCAAATAATACAGAACAACTTTCCTATTCAACAGTACCCTCTGATTTATATCTGCAGGTAACTGTGCTTAGAGAGTAGGACAGCACTGAGGGAATAAAAGGTGGGGAAAAAAAGATTCTTTGGACATGCTACTTTTCTATGAAGATTGTCAGTGATGCGCTTCATGAGGGCCTAAGAAGCACAGATCTGATTTACAGCCATTAATTATTTTCTTCATACAAGGATAATTTTTTAATATTTCATAGGACCATATTTTTTCAGCTGGGGCTACATAAAGGTTTTGCCAAAGCATCGCCCTCAATTTCATCTTTTTAATTCTCTAGGGTAGATTTTTCTCACTAAAAATTTGATGACATTCTCATCTCATCAGTCTGCTGTGTTTGACTTCACTAGATACACAAAGAGCTAGTGTTCTTAGTTTCCTAGCTAAATAATATTTTGTATAAGCAATGAAACTAAATTCAAACATTAAATATTGCAATCTGGACAGGAGTTAGACACCTCCCAACCTTGAGATATTTTTCCTCTCTGTCCTATTTCCAGATAAACAAAATTTCTATCTTTCAAGTTATCAAATGCATAATTGGATCAAAAGTAAACAAATCTGTTATGCACATTGTATATTTATCTTGTTCTGTGAAATTTTCACCACACCAAAAAAAACCAAACAAACCAAACCAAACCAAACCAAAACAAAAAAAACTAGAGTAATAGGGGAAATATACCATTTGTGAAGGAATCAATTCAGGTAAAGAAAAAATTGATGCATGAAGAAAAAACATGTAATTTCCTTGTGTACTATATACTTACACTATTTTTTACTTAAAAATAGGATAAATATGTGGAGGAAAGTGGAATATTATTATTACTATGTTCAGTTTTCTCTTAAATTGCGTATCTGTATCAGATGCAGAGTCACTATTGCCCTCAGAGTTTCAGGCTTGATTGAAGACAAAACTCAAAACACCTTCCCCCAGTCCTCTTCTGTCCAGGCTCAACTTCAGTCCTGAAACTGATACCACATCAAAGCAGCCCAGGGAAATGGGGGGCTGTGGTCAGTACGTAACTGCTCCTGTCTGCCATTCCTTATAACTCCTAGTTCTTCCCTGCTCCATCATGTGTTCTTCCCACCTGCTGCAGTGCGGGGATTGTGGGGACCTTCATGGGCTGCATTGTGTACATCTGCTGTGACATTGCCCTGCAGTCAATTTTTGCTTCTGCATAAGATATATTTTTTCATGCTCCCCTCTCACATTTTCCCTTTCCTAGATATGTAATCAAAGAAAAGCCACCATCATGATTGACAGGTTCAGCTCTGTCCTGCATCAAGTCTGGCTTGAGATGGCTCTATCTGTCCACAAGTATAAACTGGGAGAGGACTGGCTGGAGAGCAGCCCTGCAGAACGAGATCCAGGAGTGCTCTTGGCAGAAGGATCAGTATGAGTCAGCCATGTTTCCTGGCATCCAAGAGGTCAAACCACATCCTGGGGTGCATCAAAAGCAGCATCACGAGCCTGTCAAAAGTGATGGTTTTCCCTCTGTGGCCTCATTGCTGTGGCCTCACCTTGATTGCTTTATGCAATTCTGTGCCCCGAGATTTAGGAAGGATAGGAAGTTCCTTGAATTAGGCCAGGGTAGAGAAGTAAAAATGGTAGAAGGGTAAAAAATGTCCCATGAGGAGTAACTGAGGACATTGGACTTGTCTGCTTTGGAAAGATCAAGTCTGAGGGGAACCTAATTGCTCTGCACAGCTTCTTGAGGAAGGGAAGTGGAAAGAGAGGTGTTGGTCTCTTCTCTCTGGGATCCAGTGATAGAACACATGAGAATGGTTCAAAGCTGCACCAGGGGAGATTGAGGCTGGACATTACCATGCATTTCTTAACTGAGAGGGTGGTCAAACAATAGTACAGGCTGCCTAGACAGATGATCAATGACTGAAGCCTGTAGGTGTTTAAGAGGCATTTGGACAGCATGCTTTAACTTCTGGTAAGCCATGAAGTGGTCAGCAGTTAGACAAGATCATCATTGCAGGTCCCTTCCACTTGAAAAACTCAATTCTTCCCTCTCCTCTCCTCTCCTCTCCTCTCCTCTCCTCTCCTCTCCTCTCCTCTCCTCTCCTCTCCTCTCCTCTCCTCTCCTCTCCTCTCCTCTCCTCTCCTCTCCTCTCCTCTCCTCTCCTCTCCTCTCCTCTCCTCTCCTCTCCTCTCCTCTCCTCTCCTCTCCTCTCCTCTCCTCTCCTCTCCTCTCCTCTCCTCTCCTCTCCTCTCCTCTCCTCTCCTCTCCTCTCCTCTCCTCTCCTCTCCTCTCCTCTCCTCTCCTCTCCTCTCCTCTCCTCTCTTGCAGCCATGGTATTTTCTCACAGAAGCCAACTCTATCCTCACTATCAAAACCTTGCCACATGAGCCTAGTGCAAAAATATAAAAACTGTGAAATCTCGACTTACAATGACAGGATGAATTCTGTTTCACCTTGGTGTTTCTCAACACAGTAATTAACTATTTTGTCAAAATGTTGTTCAGACACCACACAGATTAGCTGTGTTCTGCAAGATTAAGTCACTGCAAAGGGATTATTAGAACATCTAGAAAACTAGCAAGAAATAAAGGATAAAGATAGGATAATTCATCTATCTTTAGCATTTTTTAATGCATACCATTTTCACAATGAATAAACGTGGGGAACGTCCTCATCATAATAAAGCATAAAGTATTCCTCCTTTTTATTATGTAATCAAAAACCAAATGGAATTTTTATTGGATAGTTGATGAGAGTTAGTTTTTGAAAGGTAAATGTTGTTGTTGTATTTCATTTGATATGTGTTTTGGAGGGTTTTTGTTGTACTTTGTATATTTGCTTATTTGTAAGTTGGTATACAAAATTGGTATTGAAAGTTGTATTATTTATGGGTGTAGTCGGAATTATTTGTGGCATTTGTTATGTTGATTGTTTTTATTTGTTATTATGTGTTTTTTGGCAATACTACAAAGACTCTAAATAGACTAAAAATGGTTTTAATAAATCATGATAAAAACTGACCAAAAGTAAGACAAGCAACTCAATATAGAAAATGAACAAAATTAGAAAGATATTAAATAATACAAATGGCAATTACTATACTATTCCATTACCAGTGTGTAAAGTCCCGGTGAGGTGTATTGTTTAGCTTTAGTTGGAACAGTCCTGTAACATTTAAAGCATGAAATGTTCCAAAATATTTTTCATACGATTTCTGTTTTAGAATCACTGGTTGAAGAGGCGAATTGTAGGTAGTGGACAAGCAAATCTTTCAGGTAAATGTACTGCAAGAATCTGGAAGAATTACAAAATAAAATTTATCAAAAGCTGAAAGCACAAATTCCACTAGAAAATGCTACTTCAACTCCTAAATCTCCAGATAAAAATGCATCAGGACTTAGCCTTTAACTGGTCCATATTGGGAAAGAACTATGAGGGACAAGGAGTCTGATTAATATTATGCAATTATTATAATTCATTTTATAGTAATTTTAGGTATTTCACTTTATTATTCACTTTGGAACATTTATTCTGTGATCATTTCTAAGACAGATATAAACATATGCGTTGGACAGCTCAATTATACAAACAATCCGTTCACCTTTAAAAATGCTGTCTGAAAATTCATAATTACAGCAAAAAACCTGCTAGCATCAGTCAGATATCTAATATGAATATACAACCGTGACTTGTAGAAGTTAGAAATTCTGACATGCTATTACTAAAAAAATACACATTACTAAAAGAATAAAAGACTTCAGAGTAAACTTTCTCTAAAATCGTGCTTGTCTCTTTGTGGTATTCAAAACTTTTTAGATTCCTCTGCAAAGTATCTGAAGAAATAAAGGAATCTGCTTCTTTTTAGAAATTAGAGAATTTTTGCTATTCATTTTTTCTTAATGTGGTGGGCAGACCCTGGCTGGATGTCAGGTACCCACCAAAGCCTCTCTGTCACATCCTCTACAAGTGGGACAGGGGACAGAAAATATAACAAAGGGTTTATGGGTTCAAGATAAGGACAGAGAGATCACTCACCAAACACTATCATGAGCAAAACAAACTCATATTTGGGATATTAATTGAGTCTATTACTAATAAAATCAGAACTCTATAATGAGAAGTAAAATGAATCTTAAAAACACCTTCCCTCCCCTGAGGTCTATCTCCACTCCAGTGGCTCAGGGAGACAGGGAATAGGAGTTATGGTCAGATCATCACATGCTGCTCCTTCTACTGCCCAGGGAGATGAGTCCTTCCCTGATCCACTTGTGAGGTGCCTCCCGTGGGAGACAGTTTTCCATGAACTCTCCAATGTGAGTCTGTCTCACGGGCAACACTTCTCCACAAACTGCTGCAATATGGATCACTTCCACAGCATGCTGTTCTTCAAGAACAGCTGCTCCAGAGTGGGTCCCCCACAGAATTACAAGTCCTACCAGGGAAAACTGCTCCAGTGTGGGTCGTCTCTTCATGGGTCTGCAGGTCCCTGCAAAGGAGCCTGCTCCAGCACGGGTTTCCCCATGGGGTCACAGTCTCCTCTCAGGCTCCGAGGATCATGGGTGTTTCTCCACGGGCTGTAGGTGGATCTTTGTATCCTCATGGACTTCCATGGGCTGCAGAGACACAGCTGCCTCACCATGGTTTGCACCATGGGCTGCAGGGAATTTAGCTCTGACACCTGAAGCACCTCCTGCCCCTCCTTCTGCAATGACCTTGGTGTCTGCAGGGCTGTTCCTCTTACACATTCTCACTCTGCTCTTCTCTGGCCACAAGTACAACCACGCAAGAATTTTTTTTTTTTTTTTTTTTTTACTTCTTAAATATGTTATTACGAAGGTATTTCTATCATTGATGATTGGCCAGGTTTGGTCAACAGCGAGTCCATCCTGAGTCAGCTGGAATTGGCTCTTCTAGACATGAGGGAAACTTATGACATCTTGTCACAGAAGCCAGCCCCGCAGCCCCACCTTTACCAAAACCTGGCACACAAACCCAATACATTTAGTAATGACTCAACTAAGATGCATTTAATTAACAAACGTGAAGTAAAAAGCAAAGTGACAAAAGACATAATGAACCTAAGATATAATGGTCCTGTGAAAATGAAAAGCAGGGGGGTTTACAAAACCTAAAATTTGAAAAGAAAATTCCATCTGCTGTGTCTAGTTCTGCATAGGAGGAATAAATATTTTCTTTTTAAAAAATAATTTGTTACTAAATTATGAAAATATACTAATTCACAGTGCTGTAATACCGGTATCTGTCATCTAACCATAGTTTTTTCTAGTTAATAAAGTCTAGCTGTTTAAGACTATTGTGCAATGTTGCACATATAAAATAATGAGACTGGTTATTATTTATGATGCACATTAGGCCCTGAGATAATGAATAAAAGACAAATTAAGCTTTCTGCAAATGAAACATATTTCTACTTCAATTTTAGAAAAAATGTTGTTTCCATTTTTTTTACTATATAAGGTTTAATATATATTCCATAATTAAGTCAGATCACTAAATTTTTGACATAAAATAAACAGATGATTCAATGTGTTCAAGAAAACAGAAAAAAAAGAGACTAATTTAAAAAAAAATAGTGTAATTGCTGTGTGAGTAAAAGCTCTAGAATGCTGAATCTCTTTATCCACTGAATACAAGTTAACTCACAGTATCTCTATGGGAGAATATGTAGGACATAAAAGGAAATTAAAATCATGTTAATTTAAAGTTTTCAAGGGGGACTTCCATAATCAAGCAGTAATGTTAGCAGCCCAAGTTTTTATTTTCTAATTTGTCTGAAACATACAATTTCTGATATTTACTGGAGAGTTTTCTCTTTTTTTACATATTATATTGAGATATATTGGGGAATCTATGAGCCGTGAATAAAACAATTAAATCAGCCAGCTCACTACAGTGATCTGCTTATAATAAATAAATCAACTCTGTGACTGAGCAAAACTGAAATGGCACTTCTAGGAAAAGTCATAAAAATATAGAATAAGAATTTGAATATATCCTTGGAGTCTGTTGACTAGTAACTACATCATAGAAAGCATAATTGTAGATAAACTTTATTATTTGTTAAAATATGTGAGTAGATTAATCATTTATCACTTTCCTTTCCTTTTTCTTGGATGAAGATGCAAAGAACAGAAGCTTGAAGCTGAAACTGTGTTTCAGCTTCAGAGATACAAGACACCATTAAACCAAACAAGAGTAAGATGGAGTGCATAAGTTAAACATTGGAAACTCCTCCAGAAATAACCTTGTACTCTGCGTAAGCTGAATTTGGCTGCCAGGTGGCTGAAGGACAAGTACAAGACACTGTACTTGTGCCTAATATTATCGTCTAGAGGGCAAGTTAGAAGAGAATTGTATATACCTGTAACTGGTCACTTCATATTTAGTATTTTATAAAAGAAATGCTTCTGAAAACTTCTTGTTAGCCTAACATTAATAAGGAGTTATAATTATTTTAAATTAGGACAGGAAAAAATCTACTCCATGATTATTTTAATTTTCACTGCTATAATCACAGCAAAAGATCTCTTCTAAATCTTGTTTTACTACATGAGGATTGGTTTTACTTCCTCTTTCATTTCTCCTTCTCCTTCCTCTCCAATTCTTTATACTTATACTGAATTTCATTCACATATGCCACTAGAACTGGATAAACATAGCCTATGCCTTCTTTATCAGTTAAAAATATAAGACTGAAATTTTTATTTTTAATATTAAATGTTAAGTGAATCATTTGTTTAAGTAAGACTTAATTCTGAACACCAAACAATTGTGTGAGGAGCAATGAAGAAAGCAAAAGATTTTTCTTTACCTGACCACCTGAAAAAATTATGCCAACTGAAGCATGAAGACACTATGGAAATATTAATTGTTTATCTCACACAAATAATGGGTTGCAATACGAAACATGAGATGTATTACTGATGCAGCCAGTTTTGTTTCATGTCATATAAATCCAGATATATACATATATATATATATAAAATCCATACATATCCATATATATCTGTATAAATCCATGCATATACTGCAATTTGTTCCATTACCTTCATGTTTTTTAATCATACTTAATCATACACCAAACTCTTTCTCCAGAGCAATGAAATACATTGCCATCTTTGATGACAATTCCAGTGTCATCTCTTGGACCACATGTGGCAAAAAGTAATCTGAGTTTCAATTTTTTTCTTAAAACAATGGCATAAAATTTCTCATTGTATAAAAATGTGTTTTCATACAAAAGAATTACCTTGTTTCTTGGTATAAAATTATTTGGTTTTAACATGTAACTATTTTTTCAAACTATTTTTTCAGTTAATTGACAAATTTGTCAGTCTTACAGAAGCAAATTACAGATTTTATCACTCATGGGTGCTAAAGAATATAAGGTATGCATAATTCTGTATAGCTCTGGAATTAAATACACAAATATGTATAATTTGTGTATTGGTTTGAATTTAGAATTGTTAGTGGCAAGTCTCAGAGGTACGGTGTAATGTCTCATAAAAAGAAAAGCTGGATATTTATTTTGTATTTTATTTTCTTGTTGAAAGGAAAACTATTTTATAGGTTTTTTTTTTTTTTTTTTTTGTAAGCAGCTTACATTGTGCATTTCTTCATTTTAAAAATATGTGGGAAATGCAAATGTCTATGTGAGTCTTTACTGCAGATCCTACCTCCACTGAAAAGCTAAGTAAACAATCTTTAGGGTATTTCTCCAAGTCAAGAAATCTTATTTTTTTGAATTAATTCTAGAATGGAAAGATAATAAAAAGTGATGTCTGCTAAAATGCTAAAAACCTGTGACATTGAAACAAAGGCTCAATAATTCAGTCAGTAAATAATACTATTTACATGATTTCATTTTGTTCACACATGGCATGGTTATTTCACTAGATGTGCTAAAGGGAAATTTCAATTATTATCTGATCATTTGAAAGTTGAATTTTACTACATTTTCATTTTAATGACATATTCAAGGAAAAGGTTAGCGCAATTTTTTCCCCCAGTGTGATCAATCTGGATGCTTTCTGCTTCTTTAATCAAAATTATAAAAGTCAAGAGCTCCCACATTTATTGAAGCAATTAATCAATTTTTTTTTTAAGGAAACATGTGAGCTTGCTCCTTTTTTTCCTCATTTTTGTTGGATTATTAATTTCAGAATGTACATGAAATGTAGATATTCCTTACTGTCTCTGATTAACCTTCTTTTATTGAAAAAAACCCATATTTAGCACATCGACCTCAAAGTTCTGCAAAGAAGGTGGAGCCTTGTTCTTTCCAGTGGTGACCAGTGACAAGACTAGAGACAATGGGCACAAACTGAAACATGAAATATTATCCTAAACATCAAGAAACACTTTTTTTAAATTGTGATGGTGATTAAGCATGGGAACATTGTGCCCTAAGAGGATGTGCGGCCTCCACCCTTTGGCAGCTTGCCCGAGCTGGTCATGCTTGAGCAGGGGTGTTGAACAAGGTGATCTCCAGAATTTCCTCCCAGCCTTGACCATTCTGTTATTCTGCAAACTAACACACTATGGAAGTAGGTGCTTTGTGAATGTAGTTTAACTCTGATGTTTTGATTTCCAGAACTAGAGAGGATTTTGCATATTAAAAATGGAAGGGAATAGGAAGTGAAAGCAGAAGGAGAAGGGGGAAGGGAAGCAGAAAAAGATGGGAAAGGGAAGAAGAAGAGGCATAGAAGGGCAGGGAAGGGAAAACCAACGTCATGCAGCAAAATGAGTCTTAGGAAGATATGCTTATGGCATTGAAAAATTAAACATAGAAGAGATTTTGGGTTTCCTGTCTTAAAGAAATGTAACTTCTCAGTAGTTGTTGACTGACAAGAAGTTTTTAGAAGTACTCATCTCTATATATTTATATACGTTTCTATGTATAGATATGTACATCCATGTACATATATATACATATATATAGTATATAAATGTACATAATAATTTGCATATGTAAATACTCTGAAGGAAAACCCTTATTGTTTTCTAAAGATGTAAGGATTAAAACTCTCAGCTTAAAAAAAAAATCCTAATATCCTAATGAGCTGCTAAATCCGAAGACTCTTAGTACCTGAACATGCAAGAACATTTTATGTCTTCTCCTATTATTCAGACTCTTTGGAAAACCCTTAGTCTCACTGTCATAACTTCACTTTGGAGTAGTTGAATGCTCTGGTGCTGCATTTGTAGGATATTATGTAAATGTTCAGCAGAATCCTAAAGAGTAAATGATTTACTGTACACAGATATAAGGATCTGATACAAATCTCTTAGATCTTTTGAAGAACTAAATTGTAAGTTGTATACAAATAAGGATTTATTCATCTTTAAATCACAGATTTTTTATTAGTTAAATTGAGAAAATTGTGCAAGTTTGCAGCCTGTATTTGCATGAAATTTTTGTTTTGAAACAACAAACTTAGGCAGTGAAGCAAATGAAAGAAACAATCTTGACACTCATCAGCCTATATTCTCCATAAATAGTTTAATGTTTGGGAGAATAACATCAATCCTGAAATATAGGATGTTTCAAAAGAAGAAACATTTTCTGTAGCATAGACAAAGGAAAAATCTATTTCTTCTAAAACTGGAAGGCAAAAGGCAAAAGAAAACTGACTCCTCTAAAACTGAGGCAAAAAAGGCAAGTGCAGGGGATGCTGGAAAGAAAGAGAGATGGAGCCTGATGTGCAGTTTATGTGAAGTCCTCAGGCTCTCCTACGGTAATAAACAACATCCTCTGTCTCTATGCTATATATAGTGCAAAATATTTGTTTTCTCAAACGTGCATTATAACTTAATGAGAAGATATTGACAACATTTTCAGGAAAATTGTAAAATTGTAAACTCTCTGAGTGTGAGATACACAATTGCAAAAATTAAGTGAGAAAGATAAGCACCAGTTGCCCCACTGTTTTCAAGCAAGCATTTATGAAGCTCAGAAGTCACACTTAAGACTGTTGGATTGTTATCTTTAAGGAATTTATTATTTCCCAGATATTATTATTATTTTCTTCTCCTCTGAGAAGTCTAAAAATAACAGAATCAAAATGCACATAAAAAGACCCCAAGGACTGAGCTGGTTAACTTTGTTGCATGAAAAATAAAATAAAAACCCACAACAAATGTCCATATGTAATTGGTAAGAGATTTCTTTTTTGCCAAGGGGTTAATTCAATGTTAATGTATAAAAAAGTGAACACTAAAAAAAAAAATAATTAAAACAAAGTAAAACAAATAATAAATAGTTTAACAGGCAGTATTTATCATTTACCATATCACTTAATTATGATCAAATAATTATCTGTCCTGTTTTTAATTACCACACTCTCATATTACTTTGTTGCTATTTTTTTCTTGCAATTTGTTTTATTTGAAAAAGCTAATTATGTGTCACTTATTTCATTACAATAGGTGTGCAATTATCACTGATCCTCAGTGAACTGAGTTGTTAATGATAATATCAAGAAATATTTATTTTCTTCATTCCAAGGAAGCAAACACTGTTTACTGATGACTCTTGCATTTGTTTTCAGAGTTCACAAATATAATGATGGGAAAATATTGTGCTCCTTTTTCCTTCAAAGGAAGAGAGTCTGTTTTGTCATAGACTTATGTCCAGCATTTATGACACTTCAGCAAAATGTCACATCTGTTTGTCATCATCATTGGCTGTCAATCTTTTTTCTAAGTTCCTTACCATCCAAAAACATAATTACTACTGGAATGCTGTTAAATGCTAATAACTGTAGAATATATTTTAAAATTGCTTAATTTTCTACAAAATGGTGAATAGTATATTATCATTTCAAAAACAAAGCACTTTTTTTTTTTACATTTTAGTATATGTCACAGTCTTATGTAGTCAGCATTAAACATGACGTATTAAATACAACTGGAATAATAATATTTCTAAAGGAGAATGATAAGCATAATTAGATGGCAAAATGTGGGTGATTAGATTTCTCAAAATAGTTAATTCTGTTGATTAATTCAAAACATATTATTCCATAACACCTCGCATTATGCCCTATTACGAAGCTGCAGCTCTAAGATGCTGAGGAACAGAAGCAGGTAAACCATGCAGAATTGTCCAGTATACAACAATGCAGCCTTCATTTCGGTTAATCAAAAAAGGACAAAGCAACACTAATTCAATTGTTTATAATTATTCTTAACAGTAGTAATAGAATTTTGCAGGTTTTTAAACAAGAAAACACTTTGCATATTTTTCGAGTGCAACACAAATTTGCCCTATATTTTCTCATTTCTCTCTGAAAAATAAAGTTCAAAAAACTAAAAAAAAAAAAAATCGATAAATCACAGAATCATAGAATGATTGAGATTGTACTGGACTTCATTATTAGAATGTGGAGACATCCTATTCAAGTAGGGCCAGTTGCCCAGTCTTGTGTTTAAATGGTATTTGAATATCTCCAAGGTGAGAGACTCTATGACCACTCTGAATAGCCTTTGCCGCTATTCAGAGACCACCACACAAAGTAAACATGTTTTCTGATCTTCAAAGGTAGCCTTTTATGTTTCAGTTTGTGCCTCTTGAGCTGTCTCTGTGCATTACTGAAAAGAGCCCAGTATCTTCTCAGCACTCTCCCTTCAGGTGGTTGTATAAATTGAGAAGATCTTTCTGGAGTTTTTTCCTCTCCAGTCCCAGACTTTCCTCATAAGAGATGCTCCAATTGTTTCACCTTCTTAGCAGCCTTTTGTAGGACCCTTATGTCTAAGTCTTACACCTCCTGCTCCAGTGATACCATGGCAGAGCCAGTCTCCAGCTACCCACAGCTCTGCTTTGCCTGGCCATGTGCTCCACCAAGCCAGGCACACCTCCAGACCTGTCTTGGTTTGGTCTCACCCTCTACCGTGCCCCTGTAAGGAGCCTGATGCCAGGGCTAGACATGCCCTGGTGCTCCCTGGCTGCCCTCCTCCTGGCTGGGTGATGAAGTGTGAGTCCTGCCTGCCAGTCCCTGCCATGATATGCCAAGGGGACATCCTCACCTCATGGAGCAGCCATCCTTTGAGGATTTCTGCAGTTGTGCTTGAGAAATTGAGTGCTCACAACTGAGGACATAATAAAGACATCATTTCATCTTCTTATTTGTGTACCCTGAGGTACTTTCTGTGGAATTCTTTCACTACTCAATACAAAGAATGACTTTTTTTCTCAGCATGAATGGAAGGACTGTAGCTGATACATTGCAGAACTTTTCTTAGCATTAAATACAAAAAAGAAGCATTCCATGGTTTTGCTCTAAGGTGATGTCAAGCTGCCTATTAACAACAGTTTACAAAGTAGCTACTAGGTACTTGTCACATTTTAGAAGTTGGATTTAATGCCAGGAAATTTTTCACAAAATGTTAAGTATTACCAGCTGTAATGAAATTTAAAAGAGAAGGATTTTGAACATGTAAATTACAGTATAATAATACAGACAGACCCTAGAGTTATAAAAATCAATGCTTAGAGTTCATGTTACCCATTTGTAATAGATGAATACATATAACTTCTCTTAGATGGGTGTTTCTAATATAAACACATTAATATCGTGAAACATCCCATTAACCATAGGGCAAAGATAACTCTACAAACACATTTGTATGTGGAAATAAGATGTAGATGGTGTGGTAAATGTAACATGGCACTGCATATATTCAGTACAATTTATACTTTATATAAACCAAAATGCACATAATGGATGAGGCATATGTATGTATAAATTGGATATACACAAACTCTTTCTCTCTCTCTCTCTCTCTCTCTCTATATATATATATATATGCATGTATGAAGAGTTTAGATTGTTTCTCTTTGTGAGAAGTCTGATGTGGATGGATCCAGAACATGCTAAGAGCATGAGTAACCTTCCCATACAGACCTTTCTCTCTTCCTGCTTCAAATCCACAAGGCTTCTAAATTCAGGAATACGTTTGAACAGAAACTTGAAGCAGAAACTTGAACAGAAACTTGAAGCAGTATCTCTCAGCAATACATCAAAGTGAAACAGAAATTAAAAATGGCATATAAACAATATCACCACCACCCACCCTTTAGGGTGCAAGACAGTATTCTCTTAGACCTGTTTTCCTAAACTTTCTCATTTGCTCTTAAAAAACAAAAAAACAAACAGGCAATGTACATTTGTGAGGGTTTTTGTTTTACTGGGATTTCATCTGGCATGTGCCTTAACTTTTTGCTTTTCTTGTCAGAGTTGCTATCATGTGTTTTATTAATATCATTATTACATTATAAAGAAAATTAAGAAAATCAGAACCATATTGATTACATATAATAAAAAGACAATATTGCAAATATTGATAGATTGTTAGATTGCATACAGTTTTATGCAATAATTTTTCTGATTACAGGAAGAGTGTTTTACTTTGAAAGATAATGCACAACCTTTAATTCAGTTTCTTCTGTCTTTCAAATGGATACATCTTTGCCTCTACAAGACCTATCTCTGTGTAGTATCTTATAACGATTCCCAACCTTTTCTTTGGAGAAAAGAAATATAATTCTTGGAAATCGTTGAGTTGGTGTTTTGGCTAGCTGGTCAGAAACAGTAAGCAGATCCTCCATGCCCTACCCATGTCCCTCCTGGCTAGTGCAAAAATTAACCCTCTCCTGGGTGGAAGGATACCTTCAAATGATGGATTTTGTAAGTGTTGGAATTCACATCTAAAAAATTAATTTAAATTATTGTCATAATTAAGCATTATTTTTGTTTCACATGAAAAATTTAATTCACATTCAAAATAATTAAAGAGACCAAGAACTTAGTACTATGTAGGAAAAGTTTGGTAAATTTTCTTTTTTCTTAAACAATTTAGAAGCATCAAAAAATCCAGTTCTAATACATTACAGATATTTTCAAATATTCATTGTAATGCCTTTGTTAATATTGTTGTGATGCAAAGAAAATTGTCAGAATTGCAAAATAAAAACAAAAAACTCCAAAAGCTTTGCTGAGATTTTGAATGTTTCTATAAGTATAAAAGTCAGTGTGTAGATGCAGAAAAAAAATAGACGAGCACAAAAAAAAATAGGAACTTTGATATTCAGTAGTTAAGTTCAGACTACTTTGATCTTTATCAGAAGATTTTTCTAAGTCCTCTGACTCCCATATTTCAGTGGTGATATGACATGTGTTATGCTTCCTGGATGGAAGGTGTTGAGTCAATGATCAAAATTTGAGAACACTTGATGTGACATCTATCATCTTGAGCTGCAGCCTACTAAATAGACTGGAAGAAAAGCTTTTATGTTTTTCACACCTTTTATTCCCCAACTAAGGGGTCAGAAAATGCTTCAGAGTCTGAACAATGTGCCAGTGTTTTTTCAGAATCAATCCCAGCTACTGTGTAACAGTCACATCTCCTTTGGGGAATCAATATCTTAAGAGTTACTCAGAGCAAAAGTTAGGTCTATATTATAGGTCAAGCCACGCTGACAGGTTGACAAAGTAGAGAATGTCATTTATCCTTTATGGCAGAACCAGGAACAGAGCTCTGTTCTGATCAATCCACTAACAGGATAAGAAAGTGTCTCAAAGTGACATGCTGTGTCCATTGAACTTAAACAGCACCAATCTGCTGATCATTTAAACCTTGCCTTTGGCAATTTTCTGGAAATGTCTGTTGAACACTCCAGATAGTTCTTATATTTCTTTTTGCAAGGGCCTGTCTAGAGTTTTTTCCTTGGAACAAAGTTTATGTGTCCCACCACTTAAAAACAAATTTTACATCAAAAGATGGTCCAATGGAAAAAGCTTTGGTCAAAAAGCAACTGATGCACATCATGTTGTTATATGAATATAATCCTGAAACAGTTCACATTCATTTCAATAACTATTCAAAAGTGTGTGCGTGTGTGTGTGTGTGTGTGTGTCTATGAATGTAGCAATATTTAAATGTGAATTTTCCAGGTAAGTTCAGTATTATTTAATCAGATTTCTTAGTACCAAGTATCTTTAGGATCTAGCATAAGTTACCTTTCTATTTTCATTATTTCATTCCCATTGCTTCGTACAAATTTATAAAACATTTGGCAGCATTTACAACACAATAGAATTAGACTTAATTTTCCTGATTCCACAGGTGATGGCTAGACAGAAGAAACTAAAGTACCCCCGTTTTAACTTGACATTGTGTCACGTGTTTAAAATTATTTCATTATTTTAGGCCATCAACTCCATCTCTATAAATTCAATATTTCAAATACTCCCCTATATCCAAAAAGTGCATGTATATCTGCAAGTACATGTGTGCACACTGGTTTGAGAAGAAAAGAGAGAATGCAAGAGATAATTATCCTACTTCTCAGGCATTTCTTTGGTTAGTAATTCCTTTTTTAAAACCTTTGGATAACTTGTAAATTACAAAGAAATGGTTGGGATAGGAGGATAGAAGGGTGTGAGCGTGCCTATTTGATCTACCTACAGCAAACAAAACCATCTGGAGGGCATTTGCCAAAAACTCATCTTGTTAAAGAGGAAGAAAAACATCAGCCTAAAATGAATGCTAATCATCAGCTGGACTCAACAGTAACCAGGACATACCAAAGAGACTTTTGAAGCAAAGGAGGAATCAGTCTGGTCAGAAATAGAAAAGAAGCATGAATATTTCTAGCACAGAGATAGAGACCTTAGAAAGGAAGAATCTCAGAGCCCTTTCCCTGCTGTCCTGGGTTCCCAGGACATCTGGCAACTGTTCAGGCTTGATAGCACAGCCTCCCCAGGAATCATTGAGACTAGCCTGGTCCCACTTAGCAGAATGATAGGACCCAAGTGTTTCATTGTGCAAAATTAATGTTATAGTTTGCATGTTTCATTACTAAACTTGAATATTTGGTTCACTAATTGTCAGTTAAATAGCCTGTCATTAATAAATTAATTAATCACTTTGGTCAGGAGTTTGCCTTAAAGCATTCTAATTGAGTATTTTCTCCTTGGGATATGAGAAAATTTCTGACATTTTGCTTATCAAGCAATATGGAAATATTGAAAGTCATGTAATTTAATATAGATTGAGAAATGAGATATAAGAGTAGTTCAACTTAAGTCAAAGCAAGGTATGCAAATTAGCATAGATTAGCTGAAGTCCCAAATCTTGATGGTAGGAAGCAATAATTAGGGGAGGAGAGTGAATAAAAAATATCCCATGACAGCCCATTGTGGGCTGCTTCAATCTTACCTGCTAAACACGATATCTCTTACTTTAGGTCTGGCACATGAAAATCTAATGCCCCACTAAAAAGTGGAGCAAAAGATGAGATTTTCCTCCAGACCTATTTGATATATATTCTATGTCTCAGCAAAGACAGTGCACCAGACTGGACTGCCCAAAGAAGTGGTGGAGTCACCATCCAATCACCAATGACTGGATGTGGCACTTAACTTTATGGTCTAATGGACAAGGCAGAGGTTGGTGAAAGGCTGGAGTCAGCGATCTGGGACAGGTTTTCCCAACCTCAATGACTCTGGGAATCTGGGATATCAGTAACAACATGTAGCATAAAATCCTAGGGTGGAAATTTTTCTAACTTTAATTCTGTGATAGAATAATGATATTCACAAGATCACCGTACCCAACACCTTTATATGAGAGCACACTTTCAGCAGTACATATTCAGAACCTGGTATCCTCTACAGGGCTGCTTTCTCAATGTCTTCACAGACATTCTTCTTTGTCAACCTTCCCATGAAGTAATTATTTGATAGTATATACACTAATACCAGTTTTAGAGTTAATGCTTTAATGCCTTGTTAATGCATGTAAAAAATACAGTAAAAAGCATACAAAGGAGAGCACAGGATATTTAAAAATATTGATTTATTGATTTAAACATCATATGGATTTATTCCTATTGACTGTAAAGACAGCCTTAGTGATCTCGATTAGTCATACTAATTATTTATGAGTTCTATTTTGAGAATGCAAGCTGTTTTAAAACTGATTTTTTTAATGTCTTATCTCCATCAATCCTTCTGTCAATATCAAGTGTGGTATCAGTAAAAATATTACTGGTAATCAAGATAGGAAAAAAAAAAACCAAAATGGAAAACTTTCCTAAGCATCAAAAATATCTATTTAGAATCTGGACAGCAGTTTGTGTTTGTGCTTGTCTGGGCTATTGCATTCATTTTGAGACTTACTATAGTTTCACTCATCTTCCTTTGAATTTTTGAGCTACTGGATAAAAATGAAGTTGTAAAAGATTATTCTTGTTTACATGTGAAAACAGAATATTCCAGGAAAAATATATGTTGCACTATGACACAAAATAATTTACACATGCATGCTAGATGCAAAAGAGGGGAAAAAGAGGAAGTTTATTTCTGACTCTGCAATATATAGAATTCTAAAAGTGATAGTGGATTGGAGGGTGAAATTGCTACCTCTCCAACCACACTGGTTAAACTAACAGTCTATCAATTTTCTCTTCCTACAAAGAAGAATGCAAAACAATCACTGTTTATATGAACAGTGTGTGAGAAACTCTAGTAGAAATATATAAACATCAGAAGGCACAGAAAACTTTTAGAAGAACTTTAAAACCTTCAAAAGAACAGGGCGACAAATATAGAATTTTTTCCCTTCTATGTATATATGAATAAATATATATATATATGTAGCATGCTTTAAAAAAGGGTCATGATTTGAGCAAGAACCTACTATGAACTTGAAACTCCTGTTTCTAATTAATGAAATCATTAAATTAGTGAAATATTTCTTGATAATAATCTGGTATTTTCCCCATATTTTCCCATAACTAGAAGCTTGTACAAAATTTACTACTCTTCATTAAAAATATTCAGTTTTCTTTATAAGTGAAACAGTTCTTTTTAAAATTGTATTGCTGGGCTAACTGCCAAGATATCATTAGCTTGGTGTTGGTCACTGTAGTTTTTTTCCTTGATTTCACTATTATATAAGCATTATCACATTAAGGATGAACACAATAAAGCTCCATTGCTAATATTATACCTTTTATTTCTTATATATGTGTATTAACTCCTGCAAATTTTATGGATCAATTTGTTAAGTAAAATTAAAAAAAGATATTTGACAAAAAATTACTTCATATAACTCTGTTGCCTGAAATGCTACTTTTCAAATTATACTGGGAAACAGTTTTGCTATTAACACTACACGAACAAAAAGCTAAGTTCTTTAGAAAACTTAGTTATGACCTCGTATCTTTGTAAATGGAACTGTTTTAAAGGTGAACGAATTAAACTACTGTTTTTTATTCCTGTCTCTTTCTTTTTCTTCCCTGATTTTTATGAATAAAACTGGGATTATTTTCAGGGGAAAATCAATGTTAATTGTATGTCTTTTATGGTGGAAGGTTATTTCATAGTTTATAATCCAGGACAGTACAGGTTAAGGGGCATACATTGACTGTACATTCACGTATGCATTTTGTATGAACTCTTCAGTGAGACAGCATTTTCAAAACTAAGCAATTAATTGGTCAAGAGCACTTGGACAAGATTTTAAAACAATATTTTTTTTTTAATTACTAAAAATTGTTACAAATATTTGTACATTTGAAAATTTGCAATCATAGAGATTATTTTAAAAGTGTTTGGATAATCATGTAAAACAGATTAAAACAGCAACTTGGTAAATCTTTTCCAAAAAATGAAGTATTTCTTTCATAATAGCATGATCATTGTGAGAACACAGTAAAGATATTTAAAAGTTTAAAAAATGAGTCGTATGTTCAAGAGCAAACTTGTATCTTCTAATTCCCAAATGGAGGGACATTTAAAATTCAGTCCCATCAACAATTAGAAATCTGGTGTTAGCACCCATGAGGGAAAAGCTAACATTTCAATATGCTCAATGTAATTAGGCAAAGTTGCCTTTTATTGCAATTCATAGGGAGAAATTGTTCCCTCAAATACAGACAACAGTTTGCCAGATTGCTTGGTATAACTATCATTGTTAATTTCTGGATATTAAGAGACATATGGACTGCACTGTTGAGAGAAGTCAGATGAACTTATAGAAGGGGTCTGGGGCATATTTAAGGACATTAAAAGGGAAGGATATTGCAAGTAAATTCTGCAATAAACATTTTTTCGGTTCAACCTCTATTCTTTCTTATCCCAAAATGCTTATTTTATCTTTATTAGGTAGTTAAATATGTAGAAAAATATAAACTATAAATCACCTTGGGAACCATACACCAAAACTTGAGTCATTAAAAAATAGACAGCAGTAGTTTTGCAGCTGATTTTTATGTGTGTGCGTGACTGCAGACACTGCAAGCCATTCTAAAAATGACATTTCACTGATGTTAGAAAGCATGCCTTGTTTTTCATGAAGCAGTTGTGTTTCTTGAACAAAAGATGGGGATCTGAGAAAAGCAGAATTTAATAATAGTTGCTTGAACAAATATAATGTTCAAGTTAATTTAATTGAGTGGTGGAATGCCTCCTATATCCCAGTGTGCAGGACAAGATTCTTTCTCTTCTAAAAAATTTATCTTAAAAACAATTTTGTCCCTGCTCTGTCAAAGGTGTCATGAAGGATGTGTAAATACGTGGTGAAATGTAGAGTACCAGATTAAAAAGAACTTGTAAAGCCTAAGTCAGATTCCCCTGAAATGAGCTAGAAGACAGCTCTACGATATCAGCTGGAAAATGTTTCTGAAGAAGACTAGAATCATTATGACTAAATGTTTGTAGCAGTTATTCCTAAAGGACTTTTGCTAAAGATCCCCGAAACCTCTACGTGATAGGATTTTCAACTCTTTTAAGAAGATGTTTCATCATGCTAAGCATTATGTTTAGTGAGGCAAAATAAATATGTCACATTTTAACTCAAAGAAAGTCAGTTCTAACCTAGAAACTTGATGGATAACCTAGAAGCCAAGAATAAATAATTTTTTAAAATCATGAAAATATAATACCATTAAAATTAAAAACCTACCTTTTTTTTTTTTTTTTAATTGGACTGTAAATTAATAGCCTAACTGTTTTAATTTTTTTTAACCTGCAGTATAGATTTAGTACAAATGCTAAACTTTGGGCTTAAGATCTTTCTTATGTTTGTATCCAATCACTTTTAAATATGTATTACAAATAATGCCAGGAAAAAACACAACAAAACAACCCAACGACCAAACAAATAAATAAACCCCCCCCCAAGAAAAACCATGTCACCATAAAAATAAACGTGTAGAAGCTTTGAAAAAAAAAAAAAGATTGTGAACTAAATGAAAATTTGCTGTAGTATACTACTCAGAAAGTAGATTTTTCAGTTAGTAAGTTACACATCTAAAACCTTAATTACAACTTTCCCTCAATAAGCAAAGACTATTAAAAAGAATTACTGGAAAATGCTCTAAAGGAGTTGTGAAAGGGAACCTAACTCCAATTCTCCTAAAATAGTTTATCTGCTATAGTTATCTTTCTATAAAAAATAGTCATTCTAAAAACTCTATAAAACTCTATACTCTCTGCATTTTTATATACTTCTGACTTTCTATATTTCTTGACACTGAACAGTGAAAAAGAAACTTACCAAAAAATACTCTGGTAAAACTGTTACCACTTTATAATTGAAAATAAATTAATAACTGATGCAATTTTTACAGAAGCGATGGCCATTCAACATTCTGTGTATTTTTGCTATTGATAGGAAAAGACTATTCTGTACTATAACATATGATATTCTAGAATGCATATGTATGAGCTCCTTTTTCCTAAGAGGCTTTAATTTGATGCAACTTCTTATCTGAAGACACATTGAAGTTGCAATTTTTGTATATTTGTCAATAATTTATTTTTCTTATCTCCAACCAACCATTTTCTCCTGTCAAAAACTATTGAGATCAAGGTTTTACGGTGTTTGAATGTTTGTGTTGTATGCCATAAAGTTCTGAAAATGGTCATACCCTTGATGTTTCACCAGAATATTCTGTTTCCCGGACACTTATTTTAATTTTGACCTCTGTTTCTACTTGTATGGTTTTCTCATCTTTTAAGTGGTGAATTATGTCATTCCTTATCAGGAGACATATAAAAATCTTTCTGATCTCCTTCTCCCCTCTTTCTGATAGATTGAATTGGATGGGTTTGTGAATATAAAAATAAGTGGTCATTATTTCTTATAAGTGAATAAACAAGTGAATACCAACTAAATAATGAAGCACTCTTCATTCCCACTCTATACCCAAAACAGAAGCTAGAAATGTGGTACAGCATAAAGAACTATGATGCAGTCATTATTCCCATTTTATAAGTATGGCTCAGAAGTATTTATGGGATCTAAAAGAACATATATGCTAGTGATACAAATAGTTTTAGGGGATATTCCATTACTCTGGGACTTGAAAGAGTAAAACAGACCTTGGCCCGATGTTTTTCCATTCCTGCTGGCATTTTCCATGCAATTCCTAGGCATGGGTCCATAGTTATTTTGGGTCAGAGACATTTATCAAAATCTAGTATTGATGCATCTACTGATGCATCTGTGTCTCAACATGTTTACCAGTATGGAAATCAGTTATTATGTGACCACAGTCAGAGAACAGGCTCAGGGCACTTTTAGTTTAATGGAGCAGGAATAACTCATGCAACCCTCTTCTTCTTCAGGCTTCTCCAGGCAGAATCTTAACACTCATTTCACTTTAAAAATGATGCTGTAGCACAGAGGAAATAGATGTAATATTTCATAGAATCATATGCAGCCAAAAGTTATCTTTAGCTCCACTATTTCTAATACAATTGATAATGCAATTTCCTTCCACAACACCAGATGCTTAGTAAGAATTATGTAGCAATTCGTAATATTTTTCACTGAAATAAGTCAAATATAGTGGGATTTACCTCATCTACCTTTAAATTTTTATAATGCAGATATCTACATCTGAGCTTGTCAGCTAGAGGTTTTACTCCTTGAATATAAAGGGGCACTTCTAGGACATGTTTTATCTCATCTTAGAATAGATACCTAAAAGGGTTAGAAGATCTTTATTTTGGAATTATATAGTGAATCTGGTTGATGAATCAAGATGAAGATATGTACACAGCTGAAACTGGAAAGATCTTAAAAACAACCTAATGCTACATAAAAATATCCCAACATAATCCTTACCCCACCTGTCTTATTTGAGTCTTTGCATTTAATTGATCTCATTTTAATTTTAATTTCTCAAAAAATAAATAAGAAGCCACAGCATAGCATACTGTCTTTAGCAGAAGCATGTTACAACTAAATGTAGCAACTTTCTAAATATGTGGTCAATTTATAACACATCTTTCTATCCAGAATGTTGAATCAGAAAAATTACTAATGAAAAATAAAGCTAATATTTATATTGCATATGTCTTGAATATAAAAGATTCTTCTATGAATCAAGGTTTCAATATACTTAATGTAATATCCTCTCCCCATACTTTTCTTTATTGCATCATGTCAGTTTGAAAAAGCTTCTCTTTTTAATTGATATGGGTTCTTTTAATCCATTCATCTTACAGTGCCTTCTCATATTTGGATGACGCAAATTTGTAAAAAACTCTCTGGAAGAATGGACCAGATAGATGCTCATGTACACATGTAAATCACTGCTGTGTCTGCCAAAAATAATAAAAAAATAAGGTCCATTACCATTTCCATGTATTCTTACATAATCTTAACCTGATTTGCTTTTCTGTTAATACTCATCAGAATCCTCTGCTTTGTGTTAAATAGGATAGAAATTGCAGAGAAGAGAGTTGGCGTTTTAAATGAGAGTCAGGCCCTCTCTATCCTTGTCATTGTGACAAATATTTATAGGAATGCTCTAGATACAGAACTAGTGATTAGCTCCATTGCTATGCACTCCTGTATCTCTGCAACAGAGAGCGATCATCAAATTCACATTATCTGGGAACTTGGGAGTTAGTAGAAGCTGACCATGCCAGCTGGAATAGGCTTAAAACATGTGTTATGCTATTAAGTGGTATTACAATGTACCAATAATGGATTACAAAAAAACCTCTTACAGACCTTGTTACTCAAAGTATATATGTGCTGTGCACATTGCATAGCCATGGCAATGTAGTTTGCTGAAAGAAAAATGATGAATTTGTTTTGCATACAATTATGCAGAGGCAAAACTGGATGGAATCGATTTACTCAACAAAAATAAATGCATAAAAACTATAATAACAACAGAACTATAAAACCACTACAATTTAAGAATGTGTTTTGGGGGGTTTGTCTCATGTTTTACTGAAAATGCATATTCACTTCTGGCATTGATGTGGGTCCCACAAATCACTCTTGCATTGTGGCTGCATTTAACACAATTTACTTAAGGACACCCCAGTGTGTAATGGACAGATGAAAGAAATCATCATCAAAAACCATAATAAAATCTTCCAATTTAACTTAGGGAACAAGTATGAAAATTATTGAATCTAGAAATTTTGAGCTCTTCCATCCCCAAACTGTTTCAAACTACTTTTTGTTTGCATTCTTGTTTCATACCACTATGGAAAACTAAATTTTTAAATAGAAAAAAAATTCCTCTTCTCTGGTTAGCATCCATCCAACACTGTTGTACGGGTAGAAATAATAAGGCTCTTTGCAGTGTAGTTAAATAGCTTTGTAAATGTAATATTTATTCATCTCCCCACAGTTCTAATACACCTGTCATTTTAGTTTTCAGTTTTCATGGGTAGCCAATGACAATAATGAAATTTTCTTCAGGAAAATCAAGTGTCTCTGCTGTAATTTATGTACATAAATGAACTAGATGTGAGCAGCAAGTGAGGAAATTGCTGATAGTATGGAGTCATTCTACATAATGTGGACATACAGCCAGACCATGCAGAACTGCAAAAAGACCAAAATTAGTGTTTATGACATTGCAGCAGCATGGAAAATTAATTTTAATGTAGGCAAGTATAAAGTGGTTGGGAAAAAAACAAACATATAACATGGTCACCCTGAACTGGCTATTATCCCCAAGGTAAAACCTTGCAGTAAAGAAAAACTGGAGCCTGTTCTGTAGTAGTCAAAAAATAAAAGCAACTGTGTAAATTCCTTTTTCAAACGCATCTTGAATATGGCCATGAAGAAAGATGATCAAAGTCACAAAACAATTCTCATTTGAGATATGAATGTTAAAACTTCTCTGATTGGAAAGAGATAAAATGAAGAGAATAAGAAAGAAATCTACAATTCTAAGTCTGATGAAAAGGCAATACACATAAGTCAACAGCTCATTCTAATATATTGAATAAGGAACATCAAATTAAACTGGTAGCATCTAAGTGGAGAACTGAAGGCTGAATCTTTCCAGAAAACAACACTCAATGCCAAAGACTCGATGTAAATGCTTAAAGTTTATATCCACTCAAGGCTTAACAACAAGAAATGGAATCCAGATGGGATAATTGGACTCATAGGTAAATCCATTAAAGCCAGCAAAGGTGAAAAAACCTCAGAGCTAGAAGAGTAATTAAGAAAATTATTGTGTTTGTATATAACGTTATCGGTTCTTTGTATGGGCCCTTTCACAGCAAGATAACACCAAGATGGATTGCAAGTCTAAGACAATATAGATGGCCTCATATTTATCTGCATTCACCTCTTCCATAAATTCATGGAGGAAAAAATATTCTACTAATATGAAGTCACCACCTCTGAATCACCGAGTGTCTGAAGCATGATTTACAACACCCTGAGAGAGCATGCTGTTCAATATTGGCCCTCATCTTCTCTGTTCTGATGATCTTTCCAGCTCTTTGTGCTGCTCACCCTCCTAGACAGAATTCTGGTCATTGTGGATCTTTCATCTGAAAGTTCAATAATTTTTTTTAATGTGTGTAAGAAATTACAGAGATGTGAGATAATGGAATAAATAATGGAAGAATAAATCACATTTTATATAGGTACACAAATTCAAGAGTCTGGAAGATTTTTCACTGTTCTTGGAAGAGAAAATGTTATTGCTGCCAATGAGAAAATTTATACCCTCTGTGTTTTAAAGAGTTATTTTGGATAATCTTATGTAATGAGTCGTCATTGTGATAATCTTGCACTTCCAGACAGTAAATGCAAATCTTCCTCAAAAATTTTCTATTTAAAAACAGGAAAGATTCTAAAGACTTCTTTATTAGTCTCATTTTGTCCTCCAAAATTGCTGCAAGAGATACAAATTTCACTTTATTGTAGCCCTGAAACTTTGGGGACTAAAAATACAGAGAACAGTCATAATTTTAAGATGGGAAAAGTGATGTCACAGGTCACCTTTATCCTGTGGCAATAATTTAGAATTGTTCATACAAACACACATATTTATATATTTATATATTTATATATTTATAAAAGAAAAATGGAAATATAAATTAAGTAAGTAGAATCTGTCACTAATGACTATATTTTTTTATAAAATCATAGATGATTAAGTTTGAAAGGGACCTTAAAGATCATCTAAATCCAATGCTCTTTCCATGGTCAGGGAACCTTCAAACAGACCAGGTTACTACAAGGCCCATCCAGCCTGGTGTTGGACATTTCCAGAAATGAGGAGTCCATAACCTCTCTGGCCAACACTGTCTCACTACCTTCACAGTGAAAGTTTTCTTCCTAATATCTAATTTGAGCATACTCTTCTTTAGGTTGTAGCTGTTCCTCCTTGTCCTGTTACTAACTGCCCCTGTAAAAAGTCCCTGTCCAGCTCTCTTGTAAGTTCCCTATAGATACTGGAAAGCTGCTATAAGATCTCCCCAAAGCATTCTCCTTTCCAGTCTGATTTTTGTTCATGATGAGTATCTGAGAAGTTTCTATTGGCAGATTTTCCAATGTATCTTTCAGAAACATTTACTCTTTAGTGATACCTCACTTCATGTAGTTGTATGTAAAAAAGTATTTAGGCAATAATAGCATGCATGTGTACATTTTAATCAGTAAGACAGATTCCTTCAGAGAGTGGTTCTGAGAGGAGGCACCTGAAGTAAGTTTTGAATGGTCGCTGGCAATGAAGGAAGTTCTGGTAACTATGTGGAAGAGATGCTCAACATGTAGACAGACAAAATTAAGCAGATTTTGGGGAAGTCCAGGCAAAAAAGACCTTTCTTTGTTAGTTTTACTTTAAAATCAGAACCATATGAATCTTTGTGACATAAACTATTAGCTTTCTGTTCAATTATGAATATGCTTCATTTTCCAAATGTCAGCCTGAGAACAGTTCCCTTTACTTCAGTCTTGTCTCGTTCTATTGCAAACAATAACTTCATGAAATATATTTCATAAAATCATTATGTTTTGCTTAAAAACTGTTAGTATTCTCTCAAGCCCCGTTTCCTTTGGGTTGCTGCTCCAGAATTTCACTTGTGTCATTATTCAATAATTTCTTTTAAATTGCAGTGTATTTGAGATGATGCAAATTTTGTGCTCACTGTGTTCTAGAATGAAATGTTTATTTTCAGCTCAAAATGAGGCTGTTCCAGTGCAGAGCAGAACAGGACAATCCCCTCCTCTGCCCGGCTGGAGATGCTGTGCCTGATGCACCCCAAGAAAAGGCTGGCCCTTCTGGCTGCCAGAGCACAATGACTCATATTCAACTTTTCATTGAACAGGACCCCCAGGTCCCTTTCCTCTCTTCTGCTCTCCAGTATGTCATTCCCCAATCTGTACATACATCCAGGGTCACTCCATTCCAGGTGCAGAATCCAGCACCTGGTCTTGTTAAAGTTAGTATGATTGGTGATTGCCCAGCTCTCTAATTTGTTGAGGTCTCTCTGCAAGGCCTCACTGCCCTCAAGGG
The DNA here is from genome assembly GCF_031753505.1 of Anomalospiza imberbis. NCBI lineage: Eukaryota > Metazoa > Chordata > Aves > Passeriformes > Viduidae > Anomalospiza > Anomalospiza imberbis. Next base: position 103,890,036 of record NC_089682.1, read on the forward strand.
AGTCAACAGCTCTGCCCAGTTTTATATCATCTGCAAACTTGCTTAGTATCCATTCCAGTCCAGTGTCCAAGTCATTTGTGAAAATGTTGAAGAGCACAGGGCTGAGGATGGAGCTCTGATGAACCCCTCTAGTGATGTCACCCCCTTCAAGGTAAGCCTATGTGTCCAACCCATGAGTCAGTTGCTCGCTCAGCATGTAAGTTTATTCAGGTGTTTGCTGGACATTTTGTCCAGAAGGATCCTGTGAGAGATGGTATTGGAAGTTTTACTGAAATTTGAAAAGATTGATTTTCCTTGATCAACTAGGTGGGTTCCCTTGTCATAAAAGGAAGTCAGGTTCAAGAAGCATGAATGAAGACATGCTGGCTATGACCTATGATTATAGTGCTCTTCATGTTTTTTTCAATAATACTTCCCAGCATAATTTTCTCCACAATTTTGCCATCACTAAAGTAACACTGGTAGACCTGCAGTTTCCAATGCTATCCTTCTTGCCTCTTTTGAAAACTGGGGAAAAAAATTTCCTACCTTACAATCATCTGGGATGTCTCCAGATTTCAAAAATCACTGAGGGACTCCTCATACTGACATTAGCCAGCTCTCTATGTATTCCCATATGTGAATCTTATCAGAACTCATAGATTTATAGGGATCCAGGTGGAGCAGCAGATACACACAAGTTCAAGGTCAACTGTGAGTTTATTCTCACCACTCATGGAACCTCAGGGCACTGAGACCCCCTTAATCTGTCATGTGGGGTGAAGATGGAGGCAAAGAATGCGCTAAACGTCTCTACTTTGTCCCTGTCCCTGTTTCCAAGGTCACCATCCTCATCTTATAACAGCCCAATGTAATTTCTGCTAGGTTGCTAAGCCGTTATCCATCATTTTTTCAAAAGTCATGGCAGTCAGAAAAGAAGTCTCAGTCAATCTTCATTTGCTAAGTACATTGTGATAAGCTAGTTTATTTTTCAAATTTAAATTTAAATTTTTATTTATTTAATTGTTTGGTTCTACATAGTAGCCATGATTCTTTCTCATTTTGGGTAATTATATCTGTACACTGATTCTATTTGAGGCCTCACTGATATGTTGCTCAAAGGTACTTGTATTTCTGCTTAGCTGGAAGTATTTTAGTTACTGATTTGAGAGACCACAGTTAGTGCTTTTACAATTTTATTCCATTATTGATTTACTATCATCCTTATAAATGGATAGATACCTGGGCTTTTTAAAATTAATTCCTTATTTCCAGTTTGTTTGCAGGCCCGACTTCCCTACAGATTCTTGTTCTGACTGTCTAAATGAATGGATTTTCACTTTGTTCTCATAAATTCCCCCATGCCCTATTACTTCACTCTCTAAAGCTATTCATTTATTTATGTGTAATATTTCACTTCCCTCCATTCAAAATGACTGCCAGCTTTGTGATATCATCTAATTTCATTACCTCACTTTAAACTTTGAGCCAAGGTCAGAATACAACATTGAGATACTGTGACTGTTTCCAATCCTTAATAAATTCCAAGTATGATTTCTCCACTGTTTAATATTTTCTCTTTAGTTCAAAAAACCAGCTTTTGTCACATGATACTGTATGCTCTATGTAAGCTTACGTCATGTGTATTTGATTCCTAAAGGCTTTAAAAATTCTTCCTTAAATATTTGTTCTAAAAAATTATATGATTTAAGGACAAGCAAATTCAGAGTTTTACATATATATATATTTCAACTTTTGTTCTCTTTATACATATTGATATTTATAAAATCACTTTTCAGATTTATTCATACAGTGTGATGCATTGGTTCTCCAGAGTTGTCTAAGGGAGATTATCCTGCTATTCTATCATGGACACATTTTTATTTTAGATGCATTGTTTTCAATTTGCACGTTGTTTTATATCACAACCAGGTGGCAATCCTATCTGTTCTCCCTGTCAAATATGACAAAAATATTAAGAAATCTTTATCTACATAGTTTTGAGTAATAGTCAAAGTATATTTAGTTAACATTTTACTTCTAAAGTATATTACTTCTTCTGTGTTCCTGTTTTTCAAATAAAACTTTAATAGATTATGCTATTATACCTTATGCATCACTATTTAGCCCTCAGAAAACTTTATGATCAACTTAGAATCTCCAGATATTTATAACTGAAATCACATCTCAGGTTTTGTATCAGTGTATGATTGCACCATCTTAATTTAAGTCTGTGTTCTCTCACAATGCTGTAACAACTTGACCCAAAGGGGTAGGGGCTATGGTTCTCAAACACCTCCTCCACACAGAGTAACTGAATGGTGATGCTTTCTCCACCTGAAGTTAGTATTCTGTTACATTTTTACTTCTAGTATCTGAAAGAAATTGAGTCTTTTGATGTAGTCCCAGGTTGCTTACTCAGATGCAAAACCAAAGCCCCTCAGGACTCTAATATAAATGCTGAAAACCCAATAACTTAGCAAGAAATATGAGGAGATACTGAGTGAGGGATCTATTTTTAAACTCATCATGCAAATAATTCAAATTTCTTCCAAATCCTGATTTCCAAATTCTGTATAAGATTTTTGCCTTTATATCTTGGACAGCTTCTAATAAAGAATAAAATACTGAAATTTCAGGATGCTAAATTTTCACCACCGTGTGCTGATCCGATAAAATCACAGTACTAGAAGAACAACATTTTTTACCTATCACTCCCTAATAAGGATGTTTCTGTTTGATAAAAGATATTTTCTTTTCCATGTTCTATATAGGAAGATAAAGCTCTTTATTTTCCTTTTTTTAATATACTAGAATTTTGCTTTTCATTGCTTAAAAAGAATGTGTTACACTCTATTATATAAGACCAAATAATAATAATATATGCATATTAAAGTAAAAATTACTGTGATAATACTGATGGCAAATATTATGAGAAAATATTAAAAATAGTAAAATATACTGAACCAAACTAAGCAAAATGTTCATAAGCATAGAAAATTCAGTGATTAATAGTCAGCAGGATTCTAGCTTTCTATGTCACTGCTTGGATTTTATGTGGTGTTACTAAGCAACAAAGGTTACTCTTCAGCAACACTTAGATGCAGTATTTGCAGCTTCAATCAAATCAGCTGCTAAGTGAACAGTATTTTTGTATAAAATGTTTGTCAGTGATAGATCAGCAGTACAAGCAAATCAAATATATGCTAATTTATTTTATATAGCATAATTGTTTCAAGCCTCCCTTTAGTTGGTTAACAGGCTTTTCTAACGTACATTTCTGTATATATAATTTACCTTATGGTGAGCATTCTTGGTAACAGGTATAATTCAGGCAGTATTTTAGTTTTTCTTTCAAGTTCCAAATAATATTTACTGAAATGTACTAAAAACAGCTATTAAAGCTGTTACATTGATATCAAGATAAGAATAGCCCACATAAAATACTGAAGTCAGAAATATTTTTTATTGCTGTTACATAATAATTATTTAAAAAAACAGAAGCCCATAAGATATTGTGCATCAGTTTTTAATTTTAACTTCTACTTCTCCCTGCAATACTAACAGAGAATACTAGACTAAGTAACATGACAGGTTGTTGAAAGATCCATCAGTTCTGCTGCTTTTGAAATTCCGGTTGTTTTAAAAGCAAAAAGAGCTACCCTCTTCTGGGCAGCATAGACTGCAAAACAACAATTTATATCACCTACTTGCTAATAGAACAAAGTTTGCTTCAGATAAAGCATGATGTCTTTAAATTTGAAAGATCATAGGGGTGAACATTTTTTTATTGAACTGTATGCCACCATATGGATGGTTTTGTTCTCATATTATAATGATTATGCAGAGATAATTGTGGAATTCCCATTAAAAAAAAAAAAAAACTCCCTACATATAGATTCTAAAACTGTGTCAATTTAAACTTTATTCTATGATAGATTCTATGAAAAGCTCAATAGCTGAAAAAACTGTACAAGAACAGGAAGACATGAGGAACAAAGAAGTTCTATGTGCCATGCTTATATGTTTAAAATAATAAAGGTGGTAAATTATTTTCTCTGCTTTTGGAAGTTCGGTTTCTTCATAGATAGAAAAGGAATTATAGTAATTGTTTCACTGCTATTGTTGTTAGGCTAATTTTTTAGAGAACTTCTCATTAAAAAATTCCTTAGTCTTTACCTTCCTGATATAATTTACATAATCTACATTGTTTTAAGGAAAGAGGGAAAGGGGACGGAATGCAGAAGAATACAGTTCTACAGATTTCATTTGAAATACATGTCATTTCATGAAGCTCAAAGTCCAAGCTTTTAAAATATTGTCCCATGAGAATCTTGATTTAGCTCTTCATGTACTGCAGACAGTAAGATTATACTTGAACATGTTAGTGAATGTAATCTATTTTCTACTTAAAGGATATGTTGCTGGTTCGTATTTTTATGGCATTACTTAGGGATGTCTTTTGTGTCCTTATTGAGACAGAGTCTCTAATCACACCATAAAAACTACAAATAGTTTAATGCAATTTTCTAAATGCATTGCAATAAGGTTGTTATGATTTCGTTGGAATAAAAAGGTTCTGAAGCTCATATTTTGAAACCCCTATTCTGAAATATGGACCTCTTCACATAACTTGTGTATGTACCTGTCAATTTAATGAATGCAGGAAATTAGTGATAAAAGGATCTAATCTTAATCCCAGTGGATCTGGTGAAATTTTTGTTGTTATGAGCATTCTCAGTCTCCAGAAAAAATCTTGGGCTTTAAATATTGCATTAACATTACTATTTGGATGCTTACATTTTTGCAGCCCTGGAAATAATTTTGAAGCTCGGATCAATTAATAGAAATAAATCCTAATATTTTTTTCCACTTGCAAGTAATAAATCATATTTTAAATACTATTTTGCTAGTATTATACCTCCCTCTACTGGCAAAATATTCTTTTCCTTATGATTAATTTTGAAAGCAGATCATAATTAAAAAAAGAATGGATTATAGTAGCTCTTTTCAAAAATAAGATCCCATGATGAATATTTTAAAGAGAAAAACAATAATTAGGTCTAAGTATTGCTTCAAATTTGGGTAAAGCAGGAAGTTTAGGCAAGGGTTATTGACTTATTCTAGGGAGATGGATCTAAGGGGAAAAGAGAATTATATTTTTAGTGCAGGGGTCAACTGGAGTACTCACAGTAATTTCTCTTAAAAACAGAACAGAAAATATATAAATATGTTAGCAGCCTAAAAAGGTTAATACTCTATTAAAAAAAAGGAAAACACCAGGAAGCACAGGTTATCCCCTGGTGCCCCCTAACAATGTGACACGATTAAAGCTTGTGAAATAATATTAGAAATACTGATTATTAAAAATAAATTATGTCTGTCAAAATAGAAAACATTCACCCCTCTGTTAAAGCTATTAGAAAACCTCTAAACCAGTGCAGCATGGATAATAAGTATAGTAAATGTGTATTCAGAAAAGAAACCCTCAACATTCTAAGACAGATTTAAATCAAACAGATCAAGAATACATTATTGAGTAGTAAAATTAGACTCAAAAAGGAATTTTCATTCTCCCTACAGTTTTGCTCTAGTTCTCCTAACACACACAAGAGAAAAACTGTAGTGCAAGGCCTCTTCTGCTTTTTTAGAGCATAGAAGAGCCTATTTTCTGTATAAAATTTTCCAGCTAAATCACTGGAAAGTAGCTACCTGAAATCCTGACTAAGTTTTTCTTAGGATTTGCAGGAGAGAGACTGCTATAGGTAACACATTTTGCCCTTGTTTAAAGCATATGTAGATTAATTGTTTGGTAACTATCTAGCTTATATATAATATCTTCAGATGACAGAACTCATTCTGAAGCCAGTAAGTTTCATTTCTTCAACACGAATATTTCTCCCTCCCCAGGAGAGTGCTGTAAAAAGCAGAAACCACACAGAAGGATGTTCCATGTTCCATTTTAGGTAAATTTGTGATTTTGTAATTTTGAGTAAATATTTTGGTCATCACAGTGCATGAACTAAGCCATTTATGACAGAATGCTCTCATTCTTCAGAATTTCTCAGTGTCATGGTAGTGAAGATGGGATGAAGATATGACAAGGAATATATTTCACTCTCTTTTTCTAGAAATTTATCAAAATAAAATAAAAGCTTAATAGTTATGCAAAGGCAGTGAAATTATTCTAAAAAAGAATTCAAAACCCCCAGAAAGTGCAAGTAAGCACAAGGAAGAGAAAGACTGAGAATAAAAGAAAGGAAGGAAGTGGGGTGGAAGGGAGAGAAAGGGACAGAGGCAATAGATCCTAACAGAAACACAGAATGTTCCATATGAATATCAGAAAACTTATTGGTTTTTTTTGGTTTGCTTTTTTCCTTTGGTTTTGTTTGTTTGTTTGTTGTGTTTTATTTTCTTTTTCCACTGGGGGTGTCCAAGCATTGGCACAGGTTGTCCAGGAGGTTGTAGAGTCACTATGCTCAGAGATCTTCAAAAGCTGTCTGCACAGGGTCTTCAGCAAATGCCCCAAGGTGACCCTGCTTTGAGCTTATGATTGATCAAGAAGATTCTGGAGATCTCTCACAACCTCAGCTATTCTTTGTATCTGTGAAAGAAAAAGAAAAAGAAAGAAAGAAAAAGAAAAAGAAAAAGAAAAAGAAAAAGAAAAAGAAAAAGAAAAAGAAAAAGAAAAAGAAAAAGAAAAAGAAAAAGAAAAAGAAAAAGAAAAAGAAAAGAAAAAGAAAAAGAAAAAGAAAAGAGAAGAAAAGAGAAGAAAAGAGAAGAAAAGAGAAGAAAAGAGAAGGAAAAGGAAAGGAAAAGGAAAAGGAAAAGGAAAAGGAAAAGGAAAAGGAAAAGGAAAAGGAAAAGGAAAAGGAAAAGGAAAAGGAAAAGGAAAAGGAAAAGGAAAAGGAAAAGGAAAAGGAAAAGGAAAAGGAAAAGGAAAAGGAAAAGGAAAAGGAAAAGGAAAAGGAAAAGGAAAAGGAAAAGGAAAAGGAAAAGGAAAAGGAAAAGGAAAAGGAAAAGGAAAAGGAAAGGAAGGAAGGAAGGAAGGAAGGAAGGAAGGAAGGAAGGAAGGAAGGAAGGAAGGAAGGAAGGAAGGAAGGAAGGAAGGAAGGAAGGAAGGAAGGAAGGAAGGAAGGAAGGAAGGAAGGAAGGAAGGAAGGAAGGAAGGAAGGAAGGAAGGAAGGAAGGAAGGAAGGAAGGAAGGAAGGAAGGAAGGAAGGAAGGAAGGAAGGAAGGAAGATGGTTTTCACATAAAAAAGATAAAGGTGCCCCACCTTTGGATGAATATAACATGGTATTTAACCATGCAGATGAATGAATGGCCTTTCTATACTATCAGTGTCAAGGTAAATTGATTCACTGCTCATAGTGTGCACTGTCAGCGTCTATTGTTATCTTTTATTTTCTTGCTTGTCACTTAGATTAATAACATTAGTGGTTCTATGTGGTAGCAGCTTTCTTTCCATGTCAGTCATAGAGGAATTTGCTCTGCACAGGTAATTTCTCTTCTGTGGATTTCTTTGTAGTACTTCTTCCTGTAGTATAAATTGGCAATAAGAGCACATTGTATCTCCTTCTGATTATTTGCTTGAGTTCAATATTTGTAAAAGCATGACGATGCAGTCACTGAATAAATGTAATTGCTTTCATTTTCAGTATTTTTCTGTTTGTGCTTTTTTTCACTCAAACTTGAAAGAATGTAGTTGACAGCTAATTGAAAACCCCAGAAAAAGAAAGACTACTTTTGTATGTACAACACTGAATGAATCTTTTTTTTTACTTCAATATTAAATTGCAATTAACCAAACACAATTAGAGAAAATAAAACCAACTACTACAGCAAATAAAGCCTACATATTATAAATTATGACATTGTACTAAAAGTAGAGCCAGAAGAGATGACAATTGATTTTGATGCAGTGGGATCAGGTAGTAGACTAGTGCTCCTGCTGCTCCTGTTGTAGACTAGTGCTCCTGTTGTTAATATTTTAATTCATTACACTGATATCCAGAACTTGCTAACAAAATGTCAGATGATGTAAATCTTTGAGATATTGTTAAAACAGAAGAGGATTGGAATCCTATGGAGTATGAACTGTATGAACAGTGATTTAAAGCATATGGGAAAAATACCATAATAGAAAGTGCAAGATCATGAATTTAGGGGCTAAGAAGCAGAATTTCTCCTATCAGCTAGAAGCTCAGCAGCTGCAGATATCATTGAAGCATAAACCTGCATGGGTGAGCTTATTCACAAAGCGAAAGAATAAAGTGACCTCAGATAACAAGTTGCTTCCATTTGAAAGAGAAAAATATTAAAGCCTTACTACAAAAGACCACTGAGCTTGTCTCAGTTGTACTCTGTGAAGTACTGTGCTTAATTCTAGTAGTACAAGTTTAAAGAAAATAATAACTAGAAAATAACAGGCAGTGATGTAAAATTATTATTAGTAATAGAGGAAATTATTTGTAATGTACAGAAAATAATAGCTATATTAACATATTCTGGGTTTGTTTATCATTTTCAACCCAGAACAACTAGTCAGTTAAATTGCCAGTCAGATAAAAGGGTGTAGGCAGAAGTTGATCAACTATCACGACCAATATCTGAATTTGTGGTAGGTGTCATCACCAGGGCTTACACTTGCTAGACTTTTTTTGATGCATGCAATCTAGCTGGGAGAGATGGGATCTGCATATCTAGAAAAGGCAAGTGAATCTTCACTAGTAAATTGACCAACATAGTTTTCTTACCTATGCAAAAGTTTAAAGAACAATTTACTAAGTCCAGCCACCTCAAGAGTATATATACCAATGCAGTAATTCTGGACTACAAATAGGAGGAAGTGGAACTCAGTGCTCTGTCTGAGTATTATGATGTTGTAAGATTCACAAAAACCTGTTGGGGAAACTCACGTTACTGGAAGATTACAACAGGTGGCTACAAAGTGTTTTAGAAGGATAGAAAAGGAAGAGAAGGTGGAATTGCATTTTATGTAAAACAGAAAATAGAATGTATGAGGTTGAGCTATGGAGAGCACAGAAGGTCTATTCCTGTTAAGATTAGAGGGATCATCACAAAGCTGGAATCTTATGACCTTCTAGTCAGGATGATGAGGTCAATAAAACCTTAATTTGTCCACTCAAAGAAGTTTTGTGTCAATAGAACATGCTTCTCATCGATGGAGAACTTTTATTACTTGATGAGAAAACAACACGGTGTTGCACAGCTTGCTCATCAGGTTTCCGCAAGTTACTGAGGACTGCTACCCACTGCAGATGCAGGACATTCCAGCTAGGAACAACACATTGCTAGATTTACTATTCACAAACTGAAGCAACTTACTTGACCACATAATTAACATTGATAGTCATGGATATACCTATCATAACATGGTGGAGTTTAAGATCCTGCAGAGCACACTTGACATCAAGAGTAGGATAAAGACCCTGAATTTTGGAAGAGCTAAATTCATTATGTCAAGAGCCCAGCCACAAGGAATTCCTAAGGAAACAACCATGTAGGGCAAACAAGTTTGTGAGTGCTGTGACTTTTTCAAAAACAACCTTCTGAATGGCTGAAGAGGGGCAAGAACAGTCCATCCCTTAAAAAAGGAAAAGAAGAAAGCAGAACAACAGACTACCCAGGCTTAACTATGAGATTTTGGTTGTGATTAAAAGCAAAAAAGAAGCATGCTAGATATGGAAAGGAAGCTAAATAGACAAGAAGGACTAAAAGAGCCTTGATAGAACATGTAGCGGTGCAGTCAGGAAGGCTAAGGTTCAGCTAGAAATGAAACTGGACAAGAGAGATGTCAAGAATAAAGGGTTCCTCAGAACCATGAACAATTAGCAGAAGCACTGGGAAGATGTAGGGCCCACTGTTACACAGGGCAGGGAGACTATTTATTAATGCTTATGAGTCAGAAGTTCTCTGTACCTTTTTTGCCTCTGTCTTTACCGTAACAGGGTCAAGTAGCTATGACAACATGTGTTGACCTTCCAGTAGTGGAGGAAGGGTTGGTCTTCAGCTTCTTCCAAGGTCTCAGCACACATAAATCTATGAGCATGGATGTAATCCACTCCAAGGCATTAATAGAAATATCTGACAATGTTGCAAAACCACTATCTATAATATTTGAAAAGCGGTGGAGAATAGCGGTGGAAAAGGTATATCCCTTATAAGTGGAAGAGGCAAAATGTAACACTCAGCTTTAAGTAGGGCCCTAAAGAGGATCCAGGAAACTACTGGACTACTAGTCTTACTCCAGTCCCTGGTAAAGTAATGGGATAAGTCCTCCTAGAAAGTAATACAAACCAAATGAAGCAGGTGGCTGGGAAAAATCAGAACAGACTTATTGTGGCATCCCGGATTTGGGTGTAGATTAGGGGTTCTAATCTGTGTCAGCTAGCCGAGCTCTGTGTATCCCCTCACACCCCCCATGCTTCTCCCCCCACTGCAGCAGTCCTCTCCGGGTCTCTCACTGTTGGAGCTTCAGCCTGTCACTCCTGTAACCACTCCCCGTCCTGTCCGGAGACTTTGGTGTCTGTCATCCCGATCCCACAACCCCGTTCACCCCAGAGCCCGGGGTCCGCCCCTGTCACGCCTCCTTTGATCACTGTGGTCCTCGTCATCGCCATGGCGCCTGTCCCCATTGGGCGGGAGGGCTTCTGCTCTCCTCACCCCGCCCCCGATAAAACCCCGCACCTCCTGAAACTCGGGGCCACATTCCCTCATGCAGGCACTGGAGGCGGGTCACAACCTCTCTGCTGCAGCTCTCTGCAGCCAATAAAAGACTTTCAGCTTCCTTCATGGGTGAATTGGACATTCCTTTGCCTCTGCCAAAATCCCTCGCTCGTGGCGGTCGAAATCACGGCCAGCCCTGCCCAGACCGCGGAACAGAGCTGCGTCCAGGAAAAGCAGCGAGACCCAGGTCCCGGAGAGAGGCGGTGCCGCTTCACGCACCGGAGCTGCCCGGGGGCCAGGGGAAAAGAATGGAACGTCGCAACTTAGAAAAGGCAAATCATTGCAGAGTAATTGGATCCCTATCTACAAAAAAAGAGGACATTTTCTGTTTAAATGGAGGTGGTTTACCTGTTCTTCAGCAAAGCATTTGACCACAGTCTTCTCCTTAGCGAAATGGCAAGATGCAGATTGGATGGGTGTCAGATGGGTAGGAAATTAGCTAACAGGCAGCATTCAGAGGGTAGTTTTTACTCAGACTGGCAAACTATCACATATGCAGTCCCACAGAAATCCATATTGGGCCTCTTGGTGTTCAACATGTTCATAAAATGTCGAGATGATAAAATTGAAAGCATCCTCAACAGTTTTGCTGACAACACTAAACTGAGTGATGATCCGGACAAGTTTGAAGGGAGAGCTATGGTTACAGAGAGACCTGAATGGGCTGGAAGAATGAACTAGCAAGCATTGTATGAGGCCTAATGAGACAAATCCCTGCACTTGAAGGCTAGGTTCCAGGTAGCTGGATGCAGTTACATGAAAAGAACCTGGAAGTCCAGGAAGACAACAAACTTAATCCAATTGGACAAGATACTAGAGATTCTCATCTAACCTCCATTTCCCATGGAAGTTTGGGTTAGGTGTTGTTTTGAGGTCCCTTACAACCTGTTCTGTGGTTCTTTATCTATAAGGTCGGTCCACAGTAACACAGATGAGAAATAAGTTCTGAGAGATTTACAGTTACTTGTGAGTTAGGTAACAAATTGACCTAATTGATGTCCCTGGAAAGCTCCAGAAGAGACTGCATAAAAATAACTACTTTTCAAATGAATATAGATCAGTGAAATAAATACGAGACTTCGCACATGTAGATTTGTTGTATGAAATTAATTTGTCAGAAATGTTTACAGTATGGATATATTTATGTGATTCAGTTCCTCTAGGATGTCTTTGTAGTCAATGAAAAACAGGAACAAAGAAAAAAACAAACAAAAAACATTACAAGGATAGAACTCATTTGCATATTATAAGCAAAATATAAACAGAAGTAAATTTGCTTAATGGTATGTGCAGTACTATATTGGTTTCTGTCAAATCACAGAAATTATAGAAAACTGAACATCTAGGAGGCCTGTCAAAATAAAGCATAAGCTAAATTATTCCAGTCAGTAACAGATAATCTGTTACAGTTCTGTAAATTCTTCTGCGAGGGAGACAGCTGTCTAAATTAACCTAATTTATCTAGCTTTTTGCAATATATTTCCAGAGAGTTAATATATAGAAGATGAGAAAAAAGCATAAAATATATAAACCAAGCATTATGAAAGGATGCAAATGAATGTGAAAGGATATAAATGAAAAAAACCCCACCAAATCATCAAGCAAATAAAGCCCAATCTTAAGTCAAGCAAAAAAACCAAACAAAAATAAAAAAGCCAACAAAAAAAACCAAAATAACAACAAATGAACAAAACCCAAAGAAACAAACAAACAAAAAAAAAACAAAAACAAAAAACAAAAACAATTACAAAAGCAAAGAAAACCCAAGAAAGAACCTGAACAAATCCCCAAAACCTATCGCTTCATTTTCCTTACAGTGAAATTCCAAGCCATAGGAGTGCTACAACACTCCCTAATTGCACTGATTCTTTGTCTTAAATTTTTAAGAATTCTATTGAGGAGGTTGGACAGATAAATGTCATAAATTGAAGGTGATAAAATTACATACTTTTTGAAACACAGGAGTTAAGAGGTGCTAGAGGGGTATTTTGAATTAAATGGTAAATAGAGTTTGATCAGTCTTCCTCATTCAAAGAAATAATCTGTTCTCACTTGAATAACTGCAACAGTTTAAAGAACTTCAAAGGAGAAGTTTATTTTTATCATTTATTTAGATCAACTTGAAGATTTGCAATTGTTTTCAAAAATTATGATTTTAAACCAATGGTAGTGGTATATGTTTCCAGAATTACAGTTTCTTAAAGTAAAACTTTATCAGCTCAAGATGAATGACAACTATTCTGAAAATATAGTAAATGTTAATAAACATTTATAATCAAATTTTTACAGAACATATTAAAATCAATAAAAGAGAAAGACAGTATAAGGTGTACTGTGTACCTGGATCCATTATTATGATCATCTCCTTTTCAGTGTAATAGTTTTGAAAATGAGTTAAAGACAGAGACCTATCAGACTTGTTAACTAATATCACTCTTGCACTGACTTCCAAAACCAGTAATGAAACACTAAGAAAACCACCACAGATTACTTAATTGCTGCAAAAATGAGCATCAAAGGTTATGGAACTAATTCTAAAACATTCACTATGAATATAAAAATATACACAGTTTGATATTCTTATTTCACATTCACCAGAAATATGCAATAACACTTACATTTTGTATTATTATACTATAATATTATATCAGATTGCAATTCTCTGATATTATATAACATAATTATAATTCAATGTTTTAAAATTATAATTATTGCAAAAAGGCTCACAGACTCGTCACTTCAGACTAAAAGAAAAAAAAAAACCACTTAGGAACTTAGAAAACTAGGCAAGGTCCATTTCATAAAGTAAACATTAATTCTTTATTACACACCTTAACTCTACACGCAGAGTACAGGCAAAGTTGGGCCCTTCAGAGAGAGGTATCACACCAAAGCAAAACAAAATCTGCCTAAAATAAATCAGCAAAAAATCATTGAGATTTGGAGAAAATATCTATCTCAGGCTTGCTTAAATTTGCAATAACTAATCCTGAACATTCTATGATTAAGTAATTTGTATAGAACTGTTTTACCCCATCAATGTATGTTCAGCCTAGCTGATCAAGTTGCTCAAGGGATTGGATGAGACTTAAAATCATCATCAGGCTTAATAATCTGTTGATAATTGAGTTTCTAAATACTTCAAATTGAAATGTTACTGTACACTTGTAGGCATAAAAATTTTAAAGTCACATAATTCATTGTCTTGGAATTTAGGTGACAATTATTTATTTATATAAAAAATTCATATTTATAACTGAAAAAATAATAGCAACATTAACTCACTGTTGCATTCCTTCCTACTTTTAACAGAGGGAATGAAGCAATTGATACTATGCAATAAGGATAACATTAGACACATTTAACATTTAAGAAAGAAAGGCAAGTAATACATTATATGGATTTGAATTTACATAAAAAATATTTCCATGAATCCCAAACTTTGTGTAATTCCACTGATACTAATTGTTACATTAAAAGTATTTTTGTGATGTTAGTGTTTTGATGATTGCAGTGAAATACATTCTTTAAGCTATAGGAAAGAAGAGGATTTTTTTCTGTTAAAAATTAAATCAATGTCATAAAACTTTTATGGTGTCAAGGAATGTGTTGACTTTTAATGGACAATCTCTAAAGGCCTTGCATTGGTTTTGAGTCCCTCTTTAATTATTAAATGAGCATAGTTATTTGCTAATTAAAGATGTCTGGTCATTTACTGAGGTTAGTGGGAATCAGTCTAGATTCAGACATCATGGAAAAACATAGTTCTTAAATTGAGCTCAGCTAGAGAAGGACTGCTCAGTGCTAGGAATAGCAGCTGTTCATTGACTTTACTTCAAGATAATGCATTTATCATAAATAGCATGTCTGTATAGCAGTATAACTACAAACATTCACTAGATACTTGAAAAACATGTCCAGGAGTTATTTTTTTATGATTTAGGGAGTTTCCAATATTTTAAGAAAGACGAAGGTATACATGAAAATAAAATTTGCTCATTCTCACTCAGAATATTCTGTACAGTATTCTGAATTATTACAGAGATTTTTATTCATTATATTTGTAGAATGCCTCAAGATTAAATTCTGAATTTCTTCCAATGACATGCACATTTGATAGTATTAGGAGTTTGAGATTTAATGGTCTTGGGAAGTTTAAATTTTTTTAAACTTGTATTAACCAAGGATTTCCTCAGTGTAATTGAATAATTGAAAACACTTGAAGCTTTGCTGAATAAACAGAGATTAAAACCATGCCATAAATTGAAAAATAAGTTAATAATTGAAATTAGACTTCATTTTAAAATACTTTAACTTGAAATAAAACAAAACCAGTATTGACAGTTTATAATTACTCATTCAACATTATATTCTTCCCATCTTCAGTTTTGCAGGTTTTTTTGCAAAGATATTTATAGGAGATATTAGGCTTAGCCCAAAGTTTTTATGTTACAGTTTTGTTTCCAGTCTCCATGAACCAGCACTTTTCAATAAAGAATAGACCTCTAAATCATTATACAAATTGATGTGCTAGCAGTATCCTAATATCACTATGTTTAGCAAATAATCTCCTACCTGTTATGGTAAAAAATAAAAAATAAGGTTCTCTTAGAAAATTAGAGATCTTTTTTTTAAGGTTGTTTTTCTCCCTCAGCAAGTATTGTGGTTTAACCCCAGTTGGTAGCTAAGTACCACACAATTGTTTGCTCAGTCTCCTCTTGTGAGATGGGAGAGAGAATGGGAAGGGTAGAAGTTAGAAAACTCAAGGGTTGAAATAAAAGAAGTGTAATAGGTAAATCAAAAGCCACAGGTGCAAGCAAAGCAGATAATGGAATTCATTCACCACTTCCCATGGGCACGCAGGTGTTCAACCATCTCCAGAATAATCAGGCTACATCACATGTAATGGTGACTTGGGTGGAAAAACACCATCACTCAAAATGTCCTCCCTTCCTTCTTCTTTCCCCTGCTTTATATCCTGAGCATGATACAATATGTTATGGAATATCTCTTTGGTCAATTGGGGTCAGCTGTCCTCTCTGTGACCTTTCCAAAATTCTTGTGGACCCCCAGCCTATTCTCTAGTGGAGTTTACATGTATCATTCTCTTGTACAAATGATGCAGCTTGTGAAAAGGCTAAATTATTTACTAATGTGATTAGGTCTAATACAATGTCCTTTGAAAACAAAAACTACATCTTCACAAACATCTACCTGCCATTCAGTGCAATGTGTTGCTTACCAATAACATATATAAAAGATAATTTCAGACTTTAGAAATAAATATGTTTCTTTACAGCTGGTACACACGTAAGAATGCAAGTGTACACAATTAACAAAGAAAGACTCTATACAATCTGCAAGTCATGGAGAGTTCCAATGTTCTTTATTTTTTATTTTACCAGATCCACCAAGCAGATCTACACTAACAATTTGTAGCATATGTGAGTATCACAGTTTAGAAAGTGTAAAAAAAACAGTTTACTGTGATGAGATTCTTCAAAAGTAAGGAAATAAATACTTAATTTGAAAAATATATATTTAATTCGTTCCACTCTTTAGACTAATTTCTTTTGGTTTCTGGCAGTTCTTATGGTAAGCATCAGAAGTTTTTAAGTAGGCTTTTACCCTGGACTGCAAAAAACCCCCACTGAAACCTTTGAAAAAGGTTAGACTTTTACTGAAGTAATTCATTCTCAGTTGAAATGGGTAGGTTTCAGATTCTTCCCTTTTTCTACTTTACTTTATAATTCACTCATCAGAGTGTTCACGCTGAATCTCAGAAAACTTTATACTGAAAATAACTTCAAAACCAACATGTGTGTACTTGTTCTAGCTTTGTCAGAGCAGAAATGTTTCAGCAGGAAAAAGCTTAGAAAGAAGTGGCGTGATCCACTCTGGTTCCTCCATATCACAGTAATTAACTTCAAAATATATAGCTATGAACGATTTATAGACTTTAAACTTGTGACTGTTGGCCTATCATGAAAAAGTAATTGCTACCATAAGTCACAAAGCTGACTAAGGATGCAATGATCTGCCATAGAGTGTTTCTCTGGGCTTAGTAAACGGACATCTGAGATACATGAAACATTCCAAAAACTGAATATCAGCCTGAGAATGGCTGGTTTCTTTCCAGAGAATTCCTGGAGTAATGTCCCTGTTTTTCTAAGGACAAATTATTGATGTAGTTTTTGAAATTGCCTCAAAACAGTATTACCACCAGGAGTCACAAATAGAACACTGAAGTTCTGCTTTTGCTCAGAAATGTAGAAATTTTTGTCAGCTGGGAAGAAAGAAAAAAGAAAAAAGTGTCAGGCATATAGATATAGTCAAATAGATGTTGATAAAAAGTTGTTGAAAAATTTTGAGTATATTCACAAATTTGTTAGTATGCATATCATTATTTTTTGAGTGAACTATTCATAAACCTTAGGACATTAATGTATTTGTGACTATTCAGTCAGTCTAAACCAGTAAGATGTATGACTATGTTGTGGTAGTAAAACATTAAACTGTGCCATGAAGAGGACACAGTATAAAGGCTACTAAAAACATCTAAAAAACAGACCAATCCAAACCTAAAATAAAGAAAAGAAAAAAACACAAAACCACGGAAAATCTGAAAAAAATGTCACCTGCTCTTGGAAAACCTTGCTAGTTTAGTAGCAAAGATCTCATCCTTGTCATATCTGGGCTCCTGGCAAATTAGTGTCTGGTTGACCGGTATATACTATGAATATATTGTGAGTTTCAGTTTCAAAATATCTGCAATATGGACTATAAGACTAACTGTAAATCATATTAGAAACAGTCCCCAAGACAAATCAGTCTACTCAATATTTATAAAACAGGATGTTTGGTTTATCACTAGCAGATTTATTTCACAAGAAACTTGGAAAATTTAGTAAAAATAATTTCACTGTCAAACACCAACCAATTTCTATCCATAAGAAGTGAATCTTCTTTCAGTATATCATCGCATTGCTACAATTTTGATTTGTACACACACAGACACATATATATATGTGTTCTTTTGTATTAAAGTGCAGTATTTAGCAATAACACAAACATGGCAACATGTTTTTAAAAAAAAGAGGATAGCTAAAAATTATGGTTGAAAACAACCAACTGAGTAGAAAAGAAATTAAATTTATTGTATTGCTTTAAGTGCTCCTCTGCTTTTCTCTTTCTGCTTTTATCAATTGCCTCTGCATGCTGTTCCAGCAGTGTAATTGCTGGCAAGTCGTTTGTCTTATTACCTAACCTAGAAATTAAGGCACTTTATAATACCAGAAAAACCCCAACAGGAGCCACCTTATAAATATTTTGTAAAGCCTGAACAATTTTCATTTCCATAAATGCCATAGCACCGTCACTAAGAAACCTTGGTGACGAGCACAGGATAAAGGAAAAACTGTTTTTACAGCTTGCTTGTAGGAATTTGAACACAACTAATTGTAAGTTCCCTTGGGTTATGAATAAATCTCTTTAGAAATTTTAGTGAAGATCAGTGGTATTTCCTTACAACATATTTTTTTAAATGGAAAAGAGAATTTAGGCAAAAATAATAATAATAGAATAATAATTCTGATTATAATTTTAAGAATCACTTTCTGTGTAAATGAAAGACCAAAATACTAAAATACTAACTTAACAAGGAAATATGAAAACCAAGTAAATAATGGAATTAATTTCTTGCAAATGTCTAAAAGTAATATCTAGCTATTTAACTATTCCTAAAGTTATATTTTAAAGTTTCTGATACCACTAAAAAAACAGCATTTGAAAAAACTACCTCTATTTAACAACTTTTAAAATATCAGAATTTTTCCAACTTGAAAAGAGAATTCAGTTTTCAATGCTTTCTGATAGCACAATATATATCAATTAATAATGTATATACCATCTTCAGAAATATGAAGTATGATCTGATTTACTGAAGCTTTTGTCTATCACAAAGGGAGTTGAGTTGTATTTTATCAAAGCATTTTTCAGTTCACACTGAAATTAAAACACTGTAATTAATTTAAAGTTAAATGATTCTACTGTGTATATTTGTCAAAAAGTACTTGCTTTAACATCATCATTAGTTTACAGATTTCTGTCAAATCAAATGAATGTAAAATTAAGATTCTACATTATGAAGCCAAAAGTTTGTCTGTTTTCATCAAAAACCTCTGTGAACAAATGTTTAATTTGCTTGTTCACAATTTACATGAAGATCAAATATACTATGTTTGAAAGAATTGCTTAGGAGGCTAATTGCCGTACTCAATCTGTGACAAACTAAATTTTCTGTAAATGTTTATAAGGATGATATTTTCTCTTCCTTTAGGCAACTGTACCTGTTCAGCAGGAAGAAATTCATACAATGTCAGGACCAAGAGGGAGCAAGCACGGAACTGGCAGTGTGCACAGACTTTTGAAGGTTCCCACAGAATGACAGCTCTGTCTTTGGCAAGTTCTGAAGCCAACCCTCAGTAGTGACAGTGGGGCTGTGCTGAAATCCAGGAAAACACTGAACTTGCTGAAAAAGGAGCTCGGCTAGACTGAGGACTGTATCAATTACTGGTAAAGAAAACATTTTCAAATCTTTAGTTTAAGCTGTTGCATTCAGATCAGGCATTTTTTTACATAAATGTGAGGCATTCCATAATGAAATGCATTACATACACCTATTCTGCTCAGGTTACCCAGCCATCATCTCCAATCTTTCAGGGACACATGGGAGGGCAGATGCTTTTAATTCTCTGGATAACTCTGAGTAGCTTTTAGCTGAACTTCCTTGAACTCTTCACAGATCTGCACTTTGCTGTTGAGGGCAGGAAGACTGAGCTCTTTATGAGATATGTGGCATCAGGTCACCACATGCTTTAGCTCACACAGAATTCCTTCCTAACAGTTCCTCTCTGTCTCTACTTCCTCTTCACACTTTTCCCATGTTCCAGCATGGATCTTCTCCATGTCCTTCAGGAACAGTCTGCTCCAGCATAGCTCCTCCATGGTCCACAGTTCTATTAGAAAAGCTACCCCTGTATGGTTTTCTCTCCATGGCTCACAGTTCCTGAAAGGAATCTGCTCCAGCATGGGCTGGAAAGCCGGCTGCAGTGTGGATATCAGCTCCATTGTGAGTTCTCCAAAAGCTGCAGGGGAGTCACTGTCTCAGTGTCTGGAGCAACTATTTTTTTCATTTACCTGCACTGGTATCTTGTGTTTATTGCGATCTTAGTGACTCAGGAATTATGGGATTGCTGCCAAGAAACACACACTTTTTGTGAGGAGGAAACACACACCCTTCTTCAAAAGCTGGAAACTTCCAGTTAAGTATATTATTTATTGGGGTTAAACTTAATTATGTAAATCAGTTAAATCATGTGGCAAATGGACTGCTGGAATATGGGGAGCAGAAAAAGATGTCTGCAACAGGAATGGAAACGAACCCATTAGCCTTCACAGAGGAAGGGAAAGGCAGATGAATATAATCTATGGAAAACTGAGTAGTTCCCTGGAGCAAGATATGGAGAAAATTATCTGTAGTAAAATTAGTACCTCTGCTGAGCCTATAAATATTACCATGTTCTTAATATTGTAGAACTTTATTTTAAATATGTAGGCACTGGTAAAAAGAAAGAGAGAAAGCTTTCCTAGTTCCCATATTAAACAAAGTGGTGCTGATGCTGATATTTAAGGCATGTTAGAATAAAGTGACACAGAATAGTGGATTTCTTTTAAAAGTGAATATCTCTACCTTTTTTTCCCTCAAATCTTCTTTGCTCTAATCTCTAATAGTCCAAATTTCATTGTTCCATTCTTTTCAGACACTTTAGTGCAAGAAGCTGACTTATCAGCAGTGAATGCAGTGACAAGTGAATGTCTGCATAGTGAGCTATAACATACAATAGCATACAAAAATCAATAAATATGTAGTACTCCAAGTCTGTCTATTAATTGCCAGCAGAGTGACAGATTGATGCTTGTTAAAATATATTCAACTCATGCTGTAAGATCTCAAAGTGCTGGGTAGAAAAAATGCCAGCTAGAAATATCCAAGCACGGCTGCTCACCCAAGTCAGCATAAAAGATGATCAGTAAGTTTTCAAAAAGATAGAAATACTAGTCAGCAGAACAAAAACTACATTTCTGTATGATTTTGATCTTTTTAAGCTAAGAATACTCCCGTGCAATTTACTAGGACACTGTATAAAGTATCATCAGTAGTTTACCTGTCTACGAAGTGTACAGTTTAAGCCCTACAAACTTCCATTAAGGAGTAAAAGCTGGTACCAGCCACCCAGTGCCAGGTGTCATGAGAGGAGCAAAAGAAAGTGGGGCAGCACTTTTGGTCCCTGCAGAGTTCAAACTGAAAGTGGCCAAGTATAACCAGGTTGCTGCCTGATTTGCCCACCCACAGGTTT
Organism: Anomalospiza imberbis; assembly: GCF_031753505.1. NCBI lineage: Eukaryota > Metazoa > Chordata > Aves > Passeriformes > Viduidae > Anomalospiza > Anomalospiza imberbis. The sequence continues at coordinate 103,911,183 of NC_089682.1, forward strand.
ATGCTGCAAACCTGGTGGTTGTCCCAGCTAGGAAGTGGCCATGCAAATCTACCTGGAAGCTTGAGATCTCCAGGGAAAGAGAAGTATAACATCTTTCAAAAGGATTACCTTAACATCTTTCAAAAGGATTTATATTTTATAAAAGTACAAGTTGATAGTGGCTTGTTGAAAGAAAAGCTATGGTGTAATTTCACCCAAACTGACCTCAAAAAGACTGGAATAGTTACCCAGACCTCAGGTTGCATAGAGTTCCAGCATCAGGAAGCCCCTCTAACATGTGAACACAGTGGTGGATGTCATAGTGTCAAGTGTGCTCAGCTAGAAGTACTTTTCAAACAAGTGGCCATGCTACAAGAGACGCACAACAGGCAGCACAGTATCTCAGAATGTGAGTGATAGATCAATACTATTGACTGTGTGTTGTCCCAGGCTGAGCAATGGCCTGGCCCTAGGGCCATGTAAGGGGAAGATAAACCTGAACTCAACCTTGAGCTGGCTGACACAAGTAACCCACAAGATGAGTTACTAGTTGGGCAGAAGGAAGAACCCTCCCCTAAGGAATGACTACATAAAACATACAGTGCTCTGAGGTTGAAGAATGAAAACATGCGTAACAGAGGAGGATTCAGGAGAAGCTGACCATGAGAACTACCCACCTACATTAAAACCAGTGCCACCAAAATTTGTAAAGTAATCAGAGATTTCTTGTTGCAACCCACTGAATACACCCATTACCATCCAGGTAATATCTCCAGAGAATTTTTTTCATTCCTATCAGTTCATGTAGGGTCAAATGATACTGCAATGGAGAAATTTAGTGTCAAAAGTATTGATTAATATTTTCAGTTTGAGATTATGAAGTCAAATTCAGTAATTCTGTATCTTGTTTGTAATTTCAAAAAAGCTTGTGCTATCAATAATAATAATAAAAACATGTATCACTGGAAAGTTAGAAGGTTTCCAACCATGTGTGCAGACACATTTTTTACCTAGGAGGTCTTCCATATAATCATAAATTGATAATTGTATGTGTTTGGATAATTGTATTCTTTAATGTATATTGATACATGTGAAAATAATGATAAAATCATAGGATGGTTTGGGTTGAAAGGGACACTAAAGATCATCTTGTTGCAGTCCCCCTGCTTAGTGGAATGGCAGGGATACATTCCAATAGACCATTCTGCTCAGACCCTCATCCAAACTGGCCTTAAAATCAAGTGAACTTCGTAATTTTAAAATTTTCTTCCTTCAAATATAGTGGGACACCTCATCTTTGTTAAGAATCACAATATTCACAATGCTTTTGGTATTGTCTTATATGAAAGTGAATGAATAAATAAGAAATGGCAACAAAAACTTAGTGATATCTATATTACATCTTTATGGAATATATGTTTCTTATGTGATGGACCAGACTAATGTATCACCAAACTGTCAGCTCTTACCACAGCTGCTCTGTTGATGTATTAATGTAGCATATCATCATAGTGCTGTCACTCTGATAATTTGGTAGTGTGCTACATCATCAGATTGATGATGAAAAAAACCTGTGTCCAAGACAGAAATCAGTGAGAAGTTTTGTTGAATTCTCCCAAGCTCTGTTTGCATGTACACTTGAATAGGTCTATGGAGATAAGTGTTATAATAGTTTAATGCTCCCCTACTCTACCTGCTTTCTATTTCTATCTTCTCTTTTAGTCTCTTTCATTTCCACTCCATCTATTCTTCCAGATTATCTGTCCTTCTGAAGTTTTCAGCCCCTATTGCTTCCACCTACTGCCCTTTCCCTTTGATATAGGATAACACAAGTCTAGGGTAGGCTATGGTCTTCCCTGCTATCCACCTGTCTCCTGTCCTTTCCTGCTCTGCTTTACCATCATTACTTACATTATATTTATTACTCTGGCTCTCCTCCTTCTGTCATGCTAGGTAATCCCTGTGGCACCTCTACCTTTCTGAAAATGGTGACCTCTGGCTTAAAAATGTATATTTCATTTGGATTCTGTAATTGCCATAACATGTGGATTTTAGTGTCTTTTCCTTTATTACCTCCTAAATATTTTCCAGTTAGATGAGATGAGGCAAGGTGAGGTGAGGCAGGGAGGAAAGGCAAGGCAAGGCAAGACAAGGCACCTAGATGTTCTTACAGTTGGTCACTAATTGAAATAGGATATGAGCTGAGAAAAATATGTTCTGTAGAAGGACAGCTTGTGCCCCTGTATTTTCTTTTGATTTGTCTTGTCAATGAACAGCAATTTAACTGCCATCCTTATTAAGAGCTCACAGTTCTCTAAACAGAAAGCTACAGGTCTGTAATAAAAAGTTGAAATATAGTCCTATGCCTTGGATACCATGCAATAGTCAAAAATCAATGGGTTTTTTTTAATTTTTCTTTGTTGTTTGTTTATTTATTTAAAATATTTCATCTTGATCTCTTAAACATTAAAACATCTTCAAATATAATTTGTTTAGTAAATGCAAAATTATGTATCTCCATGACAAAATCCCGATGCTACCACAATCAACACAGACTTTTCTCATATTCCTAGCCATGTCTTTCACCCTAGGATAAAAAACAATATGTTCCACAAATGCTTTAGAAGGTATCTCAACACTCCTGTGTAGAACAAATAATGTTCTCAAGCACAATCTTATAAACGATCTCCAGGGGCAAGTACTGTAGTGGATATAAAATGGAATTATGACTTACTAATGTTTTTTGTCACTTCTATAAACTCTTCATTGGAAGATTTCAAGTGATCTGGTGGTGACTGTATTTCCTGTGTGGTTTAGGGGGTTTTGGGTTTTTATCCTTCCAATTTAAGTATGTACTTTTGTAAGATTTCCTACATTCCATTGCTCATGGGGAAATAAATTTCTCTATTTTATTATTACGCTGGTTTTGGCTGGGATAATTTTCTTCATAGTACCTAGTATGGGGATATGTTTTGAATTTGTGCTGACAACAGAATAGATGATGCAGTAATGTTTTAGTTGTTGCTGAGCAGTGTTTATATAGAGTCAAGACATTTTGAGCTCCTCACCTCATTCCACCAGTGAGGAGGCTGGAGGTGCCCAAAGAGTTGGGAGGGGACGCAGCCAGGACAGCTGACCCCAACTGACCAAGTAGATATTCCACAATAAATGGTATCATGAGCACCAATAAAAGCTGATGGAAGATGTTTCAAGGTGACTCCTTCTTTAAAAGCAGTCTGCTAGCTCTTTTTCTTCAGATGAATGCCTGGAGAGGCTCTGGACCACCCTGGCAGGTGATGACAGGAGCACTATACATGCACAGAAGCACAGTCCTGGTGTGCAGATATACCACAGTTATAACAAAATGAAAAATGCAACTTTCATGACTGTCAGTCATGGATAAATTAAGTGCCATAATTCTTTCCAGGCTCCTGAACTGCAGATAATATGGAATCTGTCCTTTCAAATAAGACTGGACTAAGTCTTTTGTGCCTCACTCTCTTAATTATTTCAAAGAAATAGTAATTGTAACAGGGAAATACAGCATACCCAGACTAAAAAGTATGATGCCTAAAGACTTTGAAATAAATTTCATTATTCTTCATAACTGCATCAAAACTGTCACACAAAACTAGATGAAAATGTCTCTTTTTCCATTCTTAAAATGTTTCTTTTTCTTTTCTTATTTTAAGAAACATGGCATACTAACACAAGTAATTTTCATAAGATCAGTTTTAAGTTGTATAGAAATGTAAAGGTTGGTCATAATCTCATGAAAATGCTTCTTTTTGAACAGCAATAGTTTCATTTTTAGATAGAATGACTCTTCACAGTTTAATTTTTCATAGATATTCAGCATCAATCACAAAGTGATCAAACACAAAGGACAAGCAAATGTCCTTCTTTTCTCTTAGACATCTGCTTATTCTCTTCTACAGGTAAAATTTTCTATTTCTTATATTTCTCTCCTCTTTTCTCTCTCACTTGTAATGATATGGCAAATGATTTTCTCTGTAAACTCAAACCAGTAGGGTAATTTTGCAGAATAAGCTGTTGAAATACAGCACAAATCACAGAACTGAGGAACAAACTCTTAAATTCAGCTTGATTATCTTTTAATCCAGATTTGCCATGAAAAATAAGAAGGTACAAAATAGAATCAGGTGTTCAGTTCAGCTAGGCATAAATGTCTTTTTGTTATGCTACTATTTCTTACTATTTAACTATTTCCTTACAGCTTGAACAAAAACTTGCTGCAGCCAATGAAAATTTCTAGTGAGAATCAAACCATAGGATGGCAAAATAATGTTTTCCTATTTTCCTAATTAGTTTTGGTATTTCTTTGGAATTTGCAGCCTTTCTGTTTGCCAAATATTCTTAAATCTGGTCCAGCTATATTGTCATTTGTATTTCAGAAGTAGGAAGAGAGAAGCAGTAGCACAGAAAATGTAAGTATATATAACATTTCACCTATAAAACAAAACCTATATGAGAACAAAAAGTTCATAAAACCTAGATGCAGTCTTTTGGGCATTGCTTGATAAGGCATGAACTGTTCACCGATATTGAAGAATTTATTGAGGAAAGCTGTAAATAACAATGCGGTACAACTTGATGTCTTGCTCTAATGATCTTGCTCATTCTCTGCATTCTATGCCCAAACTGATGTGTAGGGGAAGTTAAAACCTGAAAACATACACTCAGGTCACAATGGGTCAAGTCACAGCAAATGTTCCCTTTGGCTTCCTTTCAAAGGTTGCAATAAAGTGGAGTAATAATTTTTAGAATATTTTAACCTTGTTGGTTCTGTACCAGACATTTTTAAGAAAAAAGTTGACAAGATTTCTCTTTGCCTTGAAGTACTGCTCCTAAAGATAGCATAATGTTGTCTGCATTGCCAGAAATTTGAAACTTGAATACATTCTTTACATCCTTTCATTTTCCAGGGAGCCTTTCCTGAAATGATTTTCCTGAATATTTCTGAGCTGTTGTTTGACCTCTGATTACCACCTGATATATTACCCAATATTAAGTAGTGAGCTCAGAAATGGTCAGAAGAGAAAAAACAGTTTAACCTTCAAGGCATGAAAGTGCAAAACTTTTTTTTGAATGGAAGTGTTTAGGCACAAATTCATTACATTTGTCTCTAGAAATGAAAATGTGCAAGAGTTAAGATATCGTATTATCTATATGCTTATACGCCTTCAGTTTTTTTTTTTTATTTTCGCTTTCCTTCTCCTTTGATAATGTGGGCAGATTTACGGAGATTGTAGAAGCCTGAATGAATTAATTATATTGTTTCTTTTCATTGCAGTAAAGGAAGCCCTAATAATAGTCTATTATCTTTTACATTATTCACATTATTCTTTTAGAAAACACTGTGCTATTCTAGGAAATGTTTTTTTTTTTAATTTTTTAATTTCATTTATGAGCTTAGATTTGAAACCATTTTTTACTTCAGTGTGCAGTGACATATTAGTCATAAACAGTCAACAGGAAGACTTCAGAATAGAGTATATTAGTAGATTCAAAATTAAACATAAGCTCTTTATAAGAAGAAAAGACAATAAATATTAAAGTTTATTGTTCTATAAAAAAAGCAGAAAGAAAATTACATTAGATTATGCTTCTGTTTGAAATGGTATTAATTAGCATGTAAGTCACTGCACAGAATATATAAATGGGACCAAATTCTGGTTGTGGTACTTTTCCTGATTGTCCTATATCCAATAGCATTGATGTGAAACACCAGGGGGCACATCTTAACAGAAAATACAGAGTATTCTTCGATGATGCAGCCTTAATGCATATAGTTAAGGACCAATTATGGAATTCAGTGTAATTAAACTGCTTCCACTGTGAAGCTGAGAATACAAACAAGAAGACTTGGACTAACTGCATTTTACATTGTAGGATTTTGGAATCCCAAATGGCTGTTCAGAGCAGTCAGCTTGCTGAACCCTTCAGCAGTCAGTCAGCAAATTTAGTATATGGCTGAAGGAAGATACTGATTTAAAAATGCCGAGGAAAAGGACACGATGCAAATTATGATTCTTGAGCACTATATCAAGAACTACAGAGAGGTGTTTCTTTTTGGTTTTAATTTACAAGTCTAAAAGTAGATCTATATTTTCTTAGAATTTTATTTTACAGATATCTTAATTGAATATACATAGAAACATAATATCCAAGCAGTGAGAAAAGGATTGTAGACAGTCAATCACTTCCTTTGTTTTAGAGAATTTAAAACTGCTCTTTTACTCTCGTTTAAAAACAAACAAACAAACAAACCAAAGCCAATAGAACAATTCTTGTAGAAATCAGGACAATAATTAAAATCACTATTTTCAGTGAGATGGGTTCTTCCAGTTGAGTTTGCTTGCTCCTAGAATAAGTTAAGTTTTTTCTAGTTGCTCTCCTGAATGTGTACTTCAAAGCACAGAGATCATGCTTCAGATGAATGCTCAATGAATTAGGAAGAGCATCTTTACCATGCAGGTGATGGAGCACTGGAACAGACTACCCAGAGAGGTTGTGGAGTGTCACTCACTGAGGATACTCAAGAACCATCTAGCCACAATCGTGTACAATGTACTCTGGGAAGACCACGCTTGACAGGGAGGTTGGATGAGATGACATGCTCTTTTCCCTCCCAAATTGATCCAGCTTGTAGTTCTGTGGTTCTGTGATTCCATGATTCTGTATGATTTCCCATAACTACTGCCCAGAGGAAGTGGAAAAATAAACCTTGGTCTTGAGAAGGACCAGGGAATAATTTTATTTTCTCAGGGACAGTAGACACACAGCTATTACATGAAGGTTTGCCGTGCTGCTGCTTCCTATAAGCATCTGTCTGCTGAAAGATGTATATCTTGCCAAGATGAGAGTTATATGATTGAGTGAGATCTTAATTCAGCTAAGCATCAATTTTTTAAAGGAGCATATCTGGTTTGATGGCAGGTATTTAGGGTAGGGGATTCCTTTCAACTAATTTACTTGTCAAAGGGAGGTATATATTATAAAATTAGAAAAGGGTGCCATAGAATATTAATAATTTCCTCCTTTTTAATGCTTCTTTTTTGGGTCTGACTGGGAAGGAGTTAAATTTCTCTACATCTGCCCTCACAGTGCTGTGCTTTGTGTTTGTAGATAAAACAACTAAAATAAGACACCACAGTTTTGGCTACTGCTGCAAAGCATCAAGGCTATCTCTCCAACTTGCTAGCACCACCACAGGCCAGCAGAGCTGGCGTGGGCAGGCAGGTTTAAGGAGTGGCTGTGGGGGAGGTCTGGTAGTAGTGTCAGTCTTGAAGAGTTGACCCAGACTGACCAAAGCGATATTCCATGCCATATGATGTCATGTTCAGCAATAAAAAATAAGAGAAAGGAGAAGGTGAGGGACAGTTGTTATTAAGGTGTTTGTCTCCCAAAGCAGCTGCCATGTGCACTGTGGCACTACTTCCCAGGAAGTGGCTGGACATCAACATCTGATAAGAAGCAGAGAATAAGATTACGTTTTTTTTGCTTACTTCTTAATGCAGCTTTTCCTTCTCTTCATTAAATTTTTTTTATCTACACTGAAGATTTTTTGATCTTATTTTCTCCACCTGCCCTGCTGAAGTCAAGGTCAATCCACTACAGTGTCTTAAGGTAAACTGAAACTCAAATATTCTATTTCTCTCTATTGGCTATGAGAGGGAGCTTGGATGATATAGTCAGGTATAATATATGTATAGGTACATACATACATATGTATATATATATGTATACATATATATATATATGAATATATATATGTATATATATATATGATATTTCACCAGATTAATACTTCCATTTTTTTTTCCTTTAAAATTCAAAATACTTTTAAAAAAGGACAAATACTTGAGCCTTCTTCCTTTCTTTTTTAAAAATAAATGATAAGGGGGGAAAAACCAAAACCAAACAAGAAGAACCAATTTAATGATGAAAATGAAGTTATTAGGATAATTACTTTTAAATTCTAGATCTTACCTCAAACAATATTGTTTCTTGCTATTTTTATTAGGACAGATCAACTTATGTAACTCATCGGGACTGATACATTTTTTCAGTAATAGAGGCTGTTGCTATATATACAATAACAAAATCCTCTTAGGAAAGACTTGAGAGGTACATGTTCCCAAAATATTTTTCTATCCATCATTATACAAGGCTTTTCTTGAAAAAGTTACCATCTGCAGAAAACCCATTTATATTGTCCATGTTTTTCCAAGTGATTTCTGCATAACAGGACATTACTCACATTTATATTTGCATGGCTATTTTTTTTTCTCATGCAAGATATTTTCAAACCTGAACAGCGCCTATCACAGTTGATTTAATGAAATAATTAAACAGCTTAGAAGAAAATGAAGAATATGTTTTTATTTTTTCCTCAAAAGTATTACATGTTATCTAAAAACATTGGGGGATGCTATTTAGTTTTTGAAGTAATACTATGCTTTTGATAAAAAAGAGTATGTTCTACAAGAGTAAATATTAGGGATTTTAAATTATAATGATGTACATCCTTGTAAAGCCATTTTTATTGTATCCTCAATTTCTTTTCTCTTCTTTTTTTTTTTTTTTTTTTTTTTTTTTTTTTTTTTTTTTCTGTAGGAGAATAAATAAAACACCAATGTGTACCAGTTTTGGCTGGATGGAGTTATTTCTTCTTAGCAGATGCTATGGTGCTGTGATTTGGATTGTTCTGAAAACAGTACTGAGAGCACACTGATGTTCTACTCATTACTGAGCAGCACCTGCACAGAGTCAAGGCTGTCTCTGTTTCCCACACAGCCCTGGCAGTGAAGAGCCTGAAGATTCTCCAAAAGCCTGGAGAGGACACAGCTGGGACAGCTGACCCTAAATGATCCAAGGAATATTGCATACCATACAGTGCTATGCTCAGCAGTGAAAGGCAGGGGAAGAAGGAGGAAGGGGGGACATTGGGAGTCTTGGTGTTTGTCTTCCCAAGTAACCACTGCACATGATGGGGCTCCGCTTTCCTGGAGGTGGCTGAGCACCTGTCTGCCCATGGGAAGCAGTGAATGAGTTCCTTGCTTTGCTTTGCTTGTGGACCCAACTTTTGTTTTTCCTATTAAAGTGCCTTTATTTCAAACATATTTATTGTATTTATCTTTGCCATTCTCTTCTCCATCTAGTGTTGTACACCTGAGTCACTGTCATGTTAATGTTTTAGATTTCCTCTTTCACTTTATATGTTTTGAGGATTTGGGCCTAAACTCCTAAAACTGTCAATGTTGCTATAAGACTAGCTCTTCATTTCATATTCAGCTGAATTTAATGGTCTTAACTTACATGGTTTTAAGCCATTTATTATTTGCTAGCCTATAGGGTACCTCTGTCTGGGTTACCAGATAAAGCACCTATAAAATAATCATGCCTTCCTGTAGCAATAGGTAGAGTTCAGAAATGAAACACATGTAGCGGCTACCTGCCACGACCTCAAGCAGATGAGATGTGCCGGCTAGCACTGCCCGTGTGAGGCCGGGTGGCCACCACGTGAGTGGGCACTCCAGGGGAATGGTGTCTGCCACCCTGGTAGTGCTGAGTGCTGCGGTGTGGGTTACGCAGCTTTGGTAGCTTCACACGCTGAGAGGAGACGAAGAGAGGAGAGAAGGACGCTTGTTTGTGAGCCCAAAGAGTCTTTATTCCCCCTGGCGGGGCAGGAACAAAGTGCTCTCCGAGCGAATGCATTGATAAAATGCTGACTAAACAAAGGCTGGCAGCACATTTAATAGGGAGTGGGTGGACAGGGGTGGAAACATGTTTCACCCAATAGGGACAAAAAAAAGACAGGATTGACAACCCACAGGGAGTGAACAAACCCTGACTGATGGGACCAAATAAGGAGAAAACAGGGAGAAGTGAGAAGATTGACAGGTACCCGGGGATCCAAGTGGTGGGAACTCTCGGGGTAAACAACTTGGAACAAACCACTGTGAGGGGAAAAATGGGGGCGTACAAGGAACATACCTAACATTAATATAACAACTGACTAAACCAACCCAAACCACAACAAAACACCTGAAGATTTCAAATTATGCTGACATCAAGATTTAAGCACCTTAATTTCAACACTAGATTGTATTTAGACATTTAAATTACAAAAACTTGAAATTCATTGCCAAAATTTGTATTTAGTTTCTTCTTCTGAAAAATAATAATTAGGTGGTTCTTCCCACCTTATCTCCAAGCAATAATTTGAATTGAAGAATAAATACATATGTATGAAAATATTCACCAGTGAGATCTTCAGAATTCAGCAATAAATAAATATTCATGGTATTGCTCTCTCTTTTCTAAAGGATGACACCAGAAACTAAAACACATTTATTTTTAATGGCATACATGCTCTAAATTACTCTAGTTCAAGAAATGGAGCTTTCATGAGTACAGTTGTTATCCTTTGAGACTCTAATTGCTCAAGGTTATGACATGATAGTAATTATTTTGTAATTATCTTTTTTCCAGTATTCTAGGCACTGCCGTTGAAAAACTGCTTGTTTTCCTTGTTTTCACGAATGCAATACTTATTCAGATAGAGGTTTATGTGAACCATTTTAATTGAAAATAAATTATAATTAGAATATATTTGCTTAGAAATAGGAAGTCACATAGCTGTGTAAATGCTTCATTGTTTATTGTATGTAATAAATAAATGATAGCTCTTACATGCAAAAAAATGAAAATAATTTTTATGTAAATCCATGTTTATTTCTCATGGTAATATGACAATGTAATTTGATAGATCTCTTCATTGTTGAAAGGTTTTAGACCACCTGTGTTTTATGAACATTATTTAGCAGCACTTGGCCTTCTAAAGGTAATTTTAAAATTACTTTATTATTAAATATGATGTTTAGATCTTTGGAAAAATATGTATTGTCCAGTAGCTCTTTTTAGAAGTTTAACTTTGTTGTCTCATATTCCTGCTCATATCCTGAAAAGTACTGAAAAGTTTTTCATTACATACAAAACATTCCAAGACATAATTAAGACCAATTTTTGGTCTTAAAAATTTGAAGTACTTTAATGTTCTATAAATTAAATTTCAATCAGAAGAATTTATATAGATAGTACACAAGCTCTTGTCTCTTAATTACATTGTTGTGAATCCTGACCATTTCACAGATTCAACACACAGATTGCTCTCTTTTGGTTTTTTTTTTAGAATGCTTTGTGTTTCTCTCCATGTAAGATAAGATAACAACATTTTAAAGTCTTAAATGGTGATTCTGCAAAGTGCTTATGTGACGTGGTAGTAGAAAATTATTACAAGTAAATTAGTTGCTAAGTTATGATTCTCAAATGCTTTTCAAGATGCATTAAGACTCCCATCTTTTTTGAAACATGTGGCATCAAGGCTACTATCAAATTCTGAAAAAAAAACCACTTTCAAGCACTTTGAGGAGAGATGGGAAAGCAATAAAGGAAAACTACTATGCCAAACAAAAGCAACCTGCCTTTATTTCTTTTCAAAAATTTATAGGATTCTGTGTTAAATCCCTAATAAAAAAAAAAAAAAAACTTTCCAGAACTGTAAAGGAAAGGTTTTACAACTTATTCAAACAAGTGGAAATATGTTTTGCAAATATGGCAAGTCAGTTAACACTGATAAGATTGCAGAATGTGTCTGAAACTAGAACATTGCTGTATTCTTGTATGTTTCTTGAACTGAGATTTTTTGTGGCTTCCCTTCTCCATTTTTCTTTTAAAAATTTCTATGTATCTTTACATAATTTCTTTAGCATAGTCCTTTCTTAAAGAAATTTAAACCTCTTGTCTTTTCACAGCAGATAACTTAAATGGATTCAAGCTCAAGTTCCTCTCTTTCTTTTATATAACATAAATGTATTTTCCCTTTCTTAATTATACTTTTCTATAAATTCTGATTAGATCTGAAAAACTGAGTTGAGATAAACTTTCTAAATATTTTTATTTACATTAAAATGTGCTTAAAATTACTAAAAATCAGTAGTAATACAACCACTACAGATTAAAAGAGCAGCAAGGAACAAAACAGCATTGAGATGATTAATTAAATTAATATTGTTTAATGGAAAATATTTCAGGTAATTCTTTTTTCTACCTTTTGATTTTTAAAATTAATTTTGGAATTACTTTTATCTTAATATCATTACACATTATTTTAAAAAAATCAAATATTGCTAATAGATTCTGGGGTTTTATTTGTTTCTGTCAAAGTATTACAAAGTACTTTCACATGGTATTTCTTTTAGTCTATCTGTTAAAGCATTTTGCATAACTAGTAGTCAGTGATTCTATCAAAGCAGAGGATTAAATCTTAAAACTACAGCAATCCTAATGTCTAGAATAAGATAATAAAATAAAATGTCAATAGTAGGACAGATTAAATATTTCTTACAGATGATAAAATTGAGAAAAATAATACACTGTATTGGAAATGACAAAAAACTCTCAAGTTAGAATATTGCTTTGAAATAAAATGTTTAATATGTAATATTGTTAGAGGTAAGTACACCACTCAGAACTTGAAAGCCCAAGAGAGATGAGGCTCCGTAGCCACAGGTCCCAGCTACAGAGAGGTTGAAAATATCCAGCAGACACAACTACACAAGCCACACACACATACACACACAGACAGAGGTATATACACACATACCTACATGCATACATGGGCAACAGCCCCAGTCCTCACACAGACATTTCAGTGGCATGAAAACAAACAGCACCAGTGGGATCAGCCATTCAACCTGACCTTCATTTCAGCCACAGATTCTCTGGCTCACCTGCTCTCACTCCAGCTGCTGGCAACCCAGACTCCCATAAATGCACATATATATGAGAGGCCTTTACTGGGAAACAGCTGGAAGCAGAGATCAGCTCTGCTGATCTTGGTACCTTATACACACAGGACCAAGAGTCCTCACCCAGGTGATGGAGAATTTAATAGAAAGGAATTTAATGGGAAGACATGACAGATGTCTCTAATGAGGCACAGGGCATAACCAGACAAGCACATGAACCAGCTCCTCTCTTTTATTCCCTTATCCTTCTGTTTCCTGCAATTGTTAGTCTCCAAATCATCTAACCTTCTCCCTTTTACTGCCATTGGTACCTCCTCTAAGTGTCTCAAAATGAGTCTTGTGCAATCTCAAAATGGTCTTCCACTGTATCTTATAATGGTTCCTAGCCCCTGAGCAGCAACCCCCATCAGTCTGAAAAGTGTTCTGGAGAATCTCTCCCCTTGACTCCTCCTGATGGGTTTCACACTTGGATATTTAGGCTGAGGCTATTATGTTAGGTTTCCAGCTTGCCAATGTGTTTCCCTGTGTTCTCTGGACTTGTGAAGATGAATCTTTGGTGGGCTGATGATCCCTGTGACATGCCTGGGAAGAGCCAGGCAGAGTATGTTTGGGGCTTCTCATCTGCCATAGTTTATCTGTGTTCCTTTGTGGGTGTGGAGACAAGATTTTTTTATCACAAATCTACCAAATACCTTTCTAGAAAGTTTAATTTTCAATTTTACTTTAAATAAATAAAATAATAAAAAACATTAATGTCTTTTGACCAATTCTGGATATTAACGGATATTTTGGAATATTTTACAGAAGCTGAATTTATTCTGAAGATTCCTTTGAGCACTAAAGTGAATGAGAGCAGAGACAGTAACTAATAGACAGTATACCACCACTTTTGACAGTCTGAAGCGTGACTCAAACATTGCTAGAAGCCTCTAGGACAGTGAGAAATAAATCACATCAAGTAAAAGAAAAGCCAGTGGAAGCAGCTGTGGAAAAAATATATGTTAAGGCTTATTTCAATTAGAGTCATACAGATGAAAGTGAGAAAGGTTGGATTGATTGCGATTCAAAGAGATAGGAACTTAAACAACTTCAGTCTCTAGCGAAGCATTAAAAGATAACTGAAAGGCACATTTTTAAGAGAAACATCTGTGGTAGAACCACCATGGATTCAATTTCAGCACTTCAGCCTGTATTTCTAAGGCAATAAAATGAATATAACCTTAGAAAACTAAACTAAGTTAAAAAACTTCCCAGGAAATATGTGTTTTGACAAAGATTGATCTGATAGGTGAAGGATGCCTATAGCTCTATCTTGGCATGCTCGTTGGATAATAATTGCATCAGAAGTAGATCCCAAACAGCAGTTTTGATCTGATGCATTTTGCAGACCTATAATATCAGTAATATTTTATTTTATGGAGCCACATTTGAGAAAGTATTGATATCCATAGAAAAAAATGACTTAGAAAAATGGATGGGATCAAAATGTTAATACAGCCAGGGACATTTTATGATCATGAACAGAAAGCACTATTTTTTTGTATTTAATTAATTAGACACTCATATGCTAGAAGTCATGATAATGAACTTGAACTTGAACTTACACTCTGTTCTGCTCTGTTTATAAAATAAGCACACATGAAACAAATCCCCTTGAGATCTATGCCTCTAGCAACCCAAGGCTTGCTTCTTTCTGTGGCATGATTACTTATTCCTAGCTACTTATTGAAGGAAGTCTTTAAAATATGAGAGCTTCTTTTCCTTTAGGGAAGAAAAGGGAAAAAAAAGTTAAAGAAAGAAGGAAGACATCTTTCCAAAGGCATCACAAATGCAAAGCATATCGAGTAGGTCTGAGGATATGTATAAATTTACATGGGACCTGTTGAAGAAAAATGACAGCTTAAAACTTTTGTGAGACAATATTACATTTTAGTCACTACCCAATCTAATCTGGCATTTTTTTTTAATGTGTATTTAATGTTTTGGTAATTCTCCTTAAAAAGGGATTAAACATGTAAATAATGCCATTAACCCAAAGGAAACAGGTCTTACTTACAGTCACCTTAGTCTAAATTGATGCCACACATTAGGTCTGACACCCTGAGCATGCACAGAACACATTGGCCAGCATGGGAAAGCTGTAGACATGAAGCTGCACATGCAAAGAGACTGTGGGACTGACTGTACCATCGATGGTCTTCATCTTTAAAGAGTGTGTTTAGAATGATTTTCTAAAGAATGCTGTCTAGCAGTCAAGTCAGAATGTTGCTGGGCCTGCATTTCCAGTTGTCAGTCAAACCTTTCAGTTGAGACTGGTGACTGGCCATGTTAGTACTTCAATCTATTTCAAATAAAATCAGATTCATTTAAATTGCCAGAGAAATTACTTGCAACTTTACTTGAGAGAATACAAACCAGCATATGTATGTGTCATTTATGGCGAGCATCAGATAGGATAAGATATGAAAGGAAAATATTCTCCTTTAATATTCCACTTATCCTAACTTATTTGTCTAGTGCTTAAGGTGCTTACTGGAGAGAAAGGTAATCTTTGGCATGTATATTTCATTCAATATCTGTCAAGAATAGAAAATTAATAAACAAGCAAAGCAAAAATTGGTATAACAATTCTGGTTTATTTAAGAATATTCCAGGAAAACAGACTTCTTTGTCCAAGTGAATATCCTGAACATATGCTGGAAGAGTTTCACTCTCCAAGGACTTTTTTTCCAAGGATTATTTTTTAATCTTTGCCACAGGTGTGACTCTTAATCACTTGGACAGGAGAAAGTGATGTTCTTTGTTCTGTCATATTTAATTAGAGTGAGCTGCAGATTAATATTTAAAGTAAGGTGCTAAGGGGAGCCTGGAGATGTGAAAAGATTTAACAGTTTGGTTTTTTTTAATGAATTCTCTAACTTCTGAGGCACTTCATAAAATAAATAAATATTACTGGTTCTTTGTTTAGTTTGTTGAAAAAATGAAAAGTCCTTTTTTTGGAAAAATAAATTTAAGAAGAAAATTTTAAATGAGGATAAAGTAAAAACTGGCCAGATTTATGAGTTTTTAACTAGATTTAGCAGGGGGTGGAGTTTTGAGTAACAAAGACCCAAGCCCTCCTGATATTCTAGGAATCAACAGGGAGAAACTATTGCTCAATGCTTCAAAGGAATTAGGATATTTTCCTCTAAGAAGGTGACTTGTGATTCCCAGCTCTATTTCAATGCATGGCTAACAACCAGGAGTTGATAGCCGCTGCCCACCTAGAAACATGATCTGTCTGCTATCAATGAAAAAGTGCCAGAATTAATTGAATTACTGAAGCACTGCAGTGAGCAGCTATAAACAATTCAGAAGAGACAGGGAAGTAAGGAGAGGCAGGAGAGTTTTTTCTCTTTGTACAAAAATGGACTGACTGAGACAGAGTAGTCTTTTAAAAACAGTAATGAACAGGCTGAGAGACTATGGGTGAAAATTAGGGGCCAAGACAGCAAAGGAAACATCACATTTAGGGTTTGCTTCAGGCCACCCAGCAAAAGGGGTCTGATAGATGAAGAGGTTCTTACTTCAGTTACTTCGAACAAAACAATTACATTACCTTCATGTAGATTTTTTTGTGTTACTGAAAAGCACACTGTCAATAGCTGTCAATACAATATCAAACATATGGTCTTGAAGATAAATGAAAGCTGTAAATCTAAAAGCTAAATATCTAGTGTTGAAAACATCAGCAAGTGTTCTTAGACCTGCCATTTTTCCTAAGTGTATGTGGAGTTTTGATAGAAGTTACACAGAAAACTTCAAAGATTGAAAATATGTGGTTTAGATATAAGTAAATCATGCACAAAACAGCAGAATTCTCTGTGTTTTGGAACAAAAGGGAATTTTTAATGGGAAAACATATGAATTCTTATCCTTTTTTAAAAATGCAGCTACTTCTAATATTTTTTTTTCTGAACTGACAAGAGTTTAATTGATAATGTAATGGCAAATCAGAACAATTGTATCTGACAGAGAGCAGCAGATCTTCTACCTAGAATCTAGTTCTCTTGCTTCCAATAGCAAAATGGAAAAAAAAAATCCTAAACATTTAATTTGTACAGTGATCCAAATGTGCAAGGGACAAAGGAAGCAGATTAACTGTTACTATGCTTCATCTGTACTATCTTGATAGAGTTTTTACAGTATGAGACTGGAAAGTGGCCTTATAGGGTTTTGCAGGACTGGAAAGCAAAGATAGATGATAGCAAAATGACATGATAAAAAGTTGCAGCTTTTGCTAATGTCATGTCTAAGATTCTTTCTTTAACATTAAGGGAAATTAATCACCACAGGGCATGGTATTTCTGATTCCCTACTAGGCAACAGCAGTATCTCAGGAGGAAATAAAATGGTAAAAATGGGGGTTAGATAGATAGCAGAGACCTACTTTATGATGATTTATATAAAGCATTTAGTCACATTTTCCTCTTCCTTTTATATAGTACTGAAAATAAATATACTTTAGAGTTTCAGGGTCTTTTAGTGTTATGGGGTTTCTGTGGGGGCTTTTTTTTTTTGTTTGTTTGTTTGCCTTTTTTTCTTCTTTTTCATTTTTTTTTTCCTGAGCATCTGCTGGACTTCATTCTCTGATGCTCAGAAACAGAAAAATCAGGTAATGCATGGTATAGTGAAGTGTCATGCAACAGTACAAAAACCAGTTCACCAGGAGGCTATAATCATGTAAAATATGTAATATAACTTATGGGACTTTCAGCCAAATTCATCATGAGTACCAACATTCTTGTAGTACTTTTTACACTCCCTGACTGGAAAAAAAAATTCATTTAAGGAATGGCAGTCACAGAAGACTGAGAATTCCAATTTGCCTCACTGTGTTCTAGGTGGTTTTGGTAAATGTAGTCATGATGGAAAACATTTTAAAACAACCCATGAAACACTGTAAGTGGCAAATAAAAGAGAACTCACAAGCAGGAAAGTATCTTGCTGCAACTTGAATTACACTGGTCTATTTGGGAATAATTGACTACATGTTTGTCAGAAGTGCCTTTTTAAAATTTTATTTGGAAAAAAAAATATACATCTGAACTTATACTATGTGGCTGCCAGCAATTTCAAGAATATATATTAATTCAAGTGTAACATTCACATCAATATCTGCAGAATAACCCCTTCTGTTCATTTCCATGGAATAAGCAGTGTAGGAGTAAATACCAGCATCAAGTGCTGGATGTTAGGTTAATGTCTCTAGCAAACCTTTACACTTATAAATGAATAGGAAGGTTTTTGCCAAAACAAAAATTATCCCTTATTTATCTGTATCGTTCAACTAATTAGAACATTGGGAATTTTTCATTTGATTGCTTTGAGTGCTATTTTCTCTCCTGATATGGGTCTGTGCATTCAAGATATTTAAATAATCCATATGCTTGGTACCCTAAATATCTGTTCTATGATGAATTTGCAGTATTTCTTCCTGAAATTCAAGTTGAGAAATTGTTCTTTGTATTCAGCTGAATGTATGCTGACTGGTGAAGTGGACATAAGACTTGGCTGACGTGGTGGATTCCTCCAGGCTATAATGTTCATTTTCACTTGCAAAAGATACCCTTGCTTCTATAGAAAGGACCCTTACTATACTATTCTCTGTAGCCTTACTTCTATGTTAATAAGAAGAAAGCATACAGACATACAATCTGTGAACCCCAGTGCCATAAGATACTTCTGCAAGGGGAAATATTTCATTCCCCATAGAATTCTGTTCTATTTCATAGCAATAGATAATGGGTAAATTCATAAAGCATGTAAGCAGGAGCAAAAAATCTCAGTTCCTAAACTTTTACATTTTTGCAAGGTTGAGTCAGAATTAAAATGTTTAATATAATGCACTGAAGAGTTGATTATACTGTACCAACACCCAAAAATATTCTACATGTTGTTGCTGCCAAAATCCTACATACTTAGAATAAAACACTGAGCAAGTCAAATGCATGTGTGAACCATGTTTTATGAGTTTTTTACATTTACATGTTACTAGCCTCAGTTTTCTTCAAGAAATCACCAACAACTAATCTCAGACAACAATAGTTTTATAGCTTTCACTGTGTATATGCATAGATCCAAAGTCTTATTTCTGTACTCTCATCCTGCATAATACCATTTATATAAGTACTGCCTCTTCAGAAGTTATTTTTGTAGCCTAATTATTGCAATTTCTCACAGGAAAAGTTCATCTGCCAATGCAGTTGCTCAAACTGACTTTCAAATCAGAGGTTGTCATACATGCAAATCTCCTTTCCGTACTTAATTGGGAATTCTTAAGTCTATACTTTTATAGTTTGCAGAAAAAATGGTTTCTCCTATCTTCTATTTTCCCAGGACAAGTCTGTATATGTATTTCAATACTTTTTTTCATGCTATAAATAACAGTTCTACCTCTGTTTCACAGTATCACCTGTCAAAAATGAATGCTTTTGTAGTGCAATGTAGACACAACAAACTTATTGAAAATGGGTTTTTAAAATTTTATTATTCCATTTTTCATTACAGTTAATACCATTTTAATATAAATTCTATGTTTTCTCAGCATGACTAATAAGGAGAGAAAAATTCTGCCAGAAAATAGCATATTTTGTACCATTAACAGAAATTTCTAAAGCATTTCTTATCTTTCCTTTATTAGTGTGGAAAAATCTTCCTCAATGCTGTCATGTTTAGACTTGAGCTTCTCAGACATTGAAATGTTTTCAAAGTTTTTCAGCTTCTGTGTTTGGGGTTTTTTTTTTTATTGCTAAGATTTTGAAATACTTGTTCTGTCTCCTCAGTTAGCTGGGTATTCTTACTTGCTAGAGATGACTGACAGAAGGCAATATATTTTAGTAGCCAGGATAAATCTTAGATATTGACTTACATCCTGAAGAAATCATGTGTGTGTTCCTTCAGATTTTGAAAAGAAATTCAGTTAAAAACTTGTTATACCCAAGGCAACAAACAAATCAAACCAAAACAAACGTAACCCATATAAAACCCAGACATAAATTTACTAATCCTAACAGATTGGTGGGGGACGAATCTTTCACGTGTCTGGAGCCTGGAGACAAATTGGTATAAATGTCTCTAATGTATACATGTATTCTTAAGGTCAAAATCTAGTCTTTATTTAGAGTCAGTAGAGAACAAACAAGTATTTTTAGCTACATTTAATCTTTTCTTTAAAGCAGACTTTAAATTAGTCAGATGACTCATGGTCTAAAGTGTCTATTTTTTCCTGTTGAGAGGGAAAGCTTTTCTCAGAACATTTGTTTGACATCTCCATTTCTTACTATTGCCCTGTGAGGACACACTTTTTGTCTATTTGTATGTGTGGTCTATTTTTCATAATAAAAATATTATGAAATATTTTTTCATAATAGTAATTCATAACATGAATAATATTTTTCATAATAAAATAATTCATGTAATTTACTTTTATATAATACTATAAAGATATAGAGTGTTTGTCTTGGTCAGTTGCTTTGGACTGATTGCATGAAGAATTCCTCCTAGTTATAAATGAATATATTTATTAAGTCTATGTCCTGGTTCTGGCCAGGACAGGGCTAATTTTTGCAGTATCTGCAAAGGAGGAGGCATGGCTAGGACACAGAGGCTACTCCTTACCACTTCATGTGTTTGCTAGAGGTGGGAGGAACAGAGTATTTTTCCTGGAGAAGGAATTCTGGTTGTGTACATGTGGTGGAGGAAGAGATCAGGGTAACCCTGGTTCTGAGCATTTTGCGTGTGAATCACTCCTCTCTCTTGTATATTTTTGTTATAGTGTTGTTGTTACTGTTTGTCTTCTGTCCTTATTGCTGTTTCTGTAAATTGTTGTTATCTCAGGCCAAGATCTTTACTTTTTGTGCCTCCAACTCTCTCCTCCATCCCACCACAGGTGGCAAGGGGAGGGCAGGAGTGAACACATGGCAGTGTGGTTTGGAGAGTACCATTCCTGAATCACGACAGCTCATTTAAATACAGGACATAGACCCGATCATTTTATAATAAAAAAGAAGTACTGAAATGAAATAAAACTTTCTGATATACATAGTAATGTTTTTTTGGGGGGGGGGGGGGGAGATTGTTTGTTTTGGTTTTTTTTTTTTTTTTTTTTTTTTTTATCAGCTGTTGAAATGTTTCCATCTTAAGAATTCAGTTTTATGATAAAATGAAAAAAAAACCAGAAGTCTCAACTTTTTAGGCTTAAATGAGGAAAAAACTCTTGCAGAAACAGTTCAAGTGATAACTTTTTAATATTTACTTTTGTATATTTCTTCTTGAATCTGTGCAATAGATCGATGTTTTCAAGAAAAAATAATCCACAGGAAGTAACAAATTCCTCTGCAGGATGAAAGGGAAAATCTTTCCAAATGTAGTTCTCCCTGTGAAGCTGTTTTCATTTTGCCTTAAAATAAAAGCATAGATTAACAATATTCATAAGTTTCCATTTGCTATCCCTCATAAGCTTGGTTTGATAACAAACAATGTCTCACCAGCTTAGGTTTACAACAAGCTTTAAGTTAAGCAGTTATTAAATCAGCTTTGTTAATAGGGTTTAATAAAGTGTTGATTGCAGTATATTTTAAAATACAGTCTAGATTAACTTGTATAATTCTAGCTTTTATATCAACATATCTCTCTGAAACCTGTGTAGTACCTTGGGCATGAGTCATTGCTTCATTATTCTGGTTAAGAAAACACTACAAAAAAGCTGCTGATTTTGGGCTCTCCTTGTAACAAATCAGATTTATTTAACCAAACTGGAGTTTTCTTTATGCAGTCATTGATACGGGTAGCTTTTTTCCAGGAGCATACAGCCTCTTTTTCCCTAGAAAATTCATGAATTACAACATTGTTTCCACCTGGAATTCGTGGTAGTAAGCATTGTAACACAACTGTTACAGCTCAGAGTAAATAATACTCTGTCTCTATATACACTTATCTTTACATTTTCTTTCAGCTTCTGTGCAACATGAGAGATGTTAAACGTCCCTTGCTTTTATAGCCATAGAAAGAAACAATAACTATAAAACATGCCACTATTTTAAATATCAAACTGAATTCCTCTGGTAGTAAATTTTAAGTGAGAAAAGACATTACTCACCAGATAAATCTTCACTGAAATTATTTTAATAAATATAGATTCTCATGCTTCACAGATTTGGGGTGGCTGTGTGTGATCATTTCCCTTAGATCTTAACTCCCTAAGCAAAGGATGGTCATTATATCATGTTGTGAGGACAAAAGACAATACATAGGGATAAAGTAATATACCGAATTGGATTTTTATTTCCAAGGCTGACAAGTAAAGTTCTCCATAATGAGGATTTTGCAGAAGCATACTAGGATTGCTGCTGATGAAGACTATCAGTAATAATACTCAATTTAAATATAAACAATTAAACTTATTGTAAGATAATTTAGATCTCCAGATTTCATCAATATTGAATAGAGGTGAAACATAACTGTGTAAAAGCCTGTCTAGTGGCTAGGTATCGGAAGCCCTCCTTTAAGCCTGAAGAGTCTGACAGAGATTTTAGAGGAAACTAGAGTATTTTGGTATCACTAGCACAAGTGATCACAAGGTGATCATAGGTGACTTACTCTAATGAGCTTCAAGTATTATGAGACCCCTATAATGAAACCAATGAACTCTGAGTTTGTTTTAATTTGAGTATTCTGACAGTGTAGACTTATAGCCAACAGGCACCATATCTAGACACTTCAATTTAGGATTATATGACCTGGAATTGAATTCCATCCTTGATTTCTGTAAACTTAAAAACTCTGTTTTTTCCAAATATTATCCACACTTGTGTGTTCAGAAGTTTTTAATGTTATTCACGGGCTTGTATCCAAAGTAGCCTCCAGGGGATGTTCTAATTAAGTTGTCTAATGCCATCAAGTTTGCACAATTAGGTGCATGACCAAGTCTAAAGATTAATGTAGTTTCAGATGAGCACTTCTGAGGATTATATTGGCTGATAGTCATCTTCATTTTAGCCTGACCCCCTGTGCCAACCTGACCTTCTGACACTGAGGTGGCATTTAGAAGTAATAATCACAGCCACCAAGTAAATTACACCCACAAAGTAATTCTAGCTCTTCTCTTCATGTAACATAAGCAGAATTACCAACTGAAGCAAACAAGAGGTTACTTTCCTAAAAACTTTCAAAAAAAATGCTTTCCAAAAAGCGTTTCATCTAAATGCTTTGATAAAATACCTTTCCCCAGGACTCACAGACCCTGATCTATCATGATTAAGCATTTCCTTGAGATTTTTTGTGAAGTCTAATAAGCTCTCTTCACTTTAATACTAAAGACATTTCATGGACACGAGGGAAAATAATGTAGTTTAAAATATGTCAAGACTGAATATTCAGTCCTTGTTTGTTTCTTTGAGATGGCAAGCAATATAATCAAATGTGCTATACGTTGCTGGCACTTGAACACACTCTTTATTCTGGAAATGCATCTGTGATATAACGCTAACCATAGACAATACTCATCCCTTTCTTCTCTAAGTGCCAACTTATTAGTTAAAAGCTTACTGCCATATGGTGAAGCAGTACTGACTGAGAAAGAAAAAGAAGGAAAAAAAAACAATTAAAGCAAGCTTCTAAAGAAAGATCTTTCAGAAGAAAAGTTTTTGTGATGTTGGGTAACAAATGCTGGCATTCAAGTTTGGTATTTAAGTTAAAATAAAAGACATCATTGTGAATGAGAAAAAGATTAATAAGCAAACAAAATCAAGGAATAATTATACACCTCTCATGGTGTCCCATTCTCAAAGTTTGCAATAAAGTAACAAAGATTTTTCCCCATAAATTGAATGCCAGAAATGCCATTGTATTTGAATGAGACAAAACTGCCAATTGGATTAGTCTGCTCAGCTTGACCAAATCTTTATGATAACTTTAAAATTTCAAATTAATCCTCACTTAGGGGTCATGGTTTAAATTGAGATCCTTGCAGACATGTTCTGAAAGAATTAATCACTGAAACTTATTTTACTTGATTGGAGTTACAATTGTATTGATTAGTTAGCTTACTTGCACCTGTACAGAGACTATTTAGGATACCTACATCTTTAATCTAAATTAGGTGGAAAATCTAGAACTGAACTGCACAGGTCAGTGTGGCCATGCACACTAAGTGGCTTCAAGTTGCACTTAAGTTACCAAATTTGATTGAAGGCTACTCTCTGTATTACAGTGCCAGGAACATATGCTACTGAGAAATACTAAAGTATTTCTCAGCTTGAAAATACCTAGCTAGGGTGTCTATTTAAAAATGATTAGTTGAACAACAACACATTTGCCCAATAGATGCAATGTTGCTGTCTGGTGAATTGGGCAAAGTAATGTAGCTTGGCTAAAAATATAAAAAATCAGCAGGAAGTCAGTTTCTTCTCTTGTCAATAGTAACAGCTACACAATTTGGAGGAAAACAATTTGTTTCTATTGAAACAAATGAGTTGAGAGTTACCAGCTTCTATATTGTTTTGTATATATTTTATTTACTTTCTTATTTTTGTTAAGTTACATGGGTCTTAATTCTAAGCATACTTAACTTGATAAAGCTTTTAAAAAACACTCTTTTGAGCTGATTTCTTACATATGTTCCAATTAATCATAGAAATCTTAGAAGTCATAGATAGGTTTGAGTTGGAAGGGACCTTAAAAATCATCTAGTTTCAACCCCACCATCTCAGGAAGGGATGCTCCCCACTAGAACAGGTTGCAGTCCTTGTTTCATGAGAGCACAATCCTCTGGCATATCACCTACTCCTCTCAGTTTGGTGTCATCTGTCAACTTGTGGGGGGTACAGTCTGTCCTACCACCCAGATCATTAATGAAGATGATGAATAGAACCATACCCAGTACCTCTGGGGTACAGTGCTGGTTACTGGCCTTCAGCTATTCCTTGTGTTGCTGGTCACCATCCTCTGGGCACAGCCACTTAGACAGTTTTCATTCTCCCTCACTGTCTGCTCACCCAGCCCATATACCAACAGCTTGTCTATGAGAATCCTATGACACCTGGAGTCAAAGGCCTCAGTGAAGTTTGGGTAGTCTATTCACTCTCTTCTCTCATCTATCAGGTCAGCTATTTCATTATCTAAGTTCATCAAGTCAAGCCTGATTTCCCCTTGGTGAATATATGTAAACTATTCCTGATGATTTTCTTGGTATTCATGAGCCTGGAACCGATTTCCAGGGTTAGTTGCTCCCAGGGACTGAGGTGGGACTAATTGAGCTGTATTTCTCCAGTTCTTTCTTCTTCACTTTCTTTAAAGTAAGAGTTAAATTTCCTTTCCTTCAGTCCTCAGGCACTTAGCCCAGTCACCATGATTGATCAAATATTATTGAGGTTGTCCTTGCAAAGTCATCAACCACCTACCTCAGCACTCACGTGCGCTTCCCATAAGGGTTATGTATTTATGCATGTCTAGGTTGCTTCGGTAAACAAATATTCTATTTAAATCTGAATCCACCGTAATTTTTCATTCTCAATGCTCAGAAGAAATCTGAAAGGATTGATATAGAAGTAATATTGATTTTTATTAAACATGAAGATTTTTTTTTTCTCTCAGGGAGGAGAATTTATAAAACTTTTTTTTTTTGAGAAGTATTAACTTGCTAGGCAACCTGTAAATTTACCTGTAAATCTTCCAGAAATACCTGATTATCTTTCCCTGTCTAATGAAACTAAACACAAATTATAAAAATAATATTAACTATATTTTGATATTATAAAAAGGAGCAAACAGAGAAGTATAAAATTCGGTCTTTGCATTAAGAAACTTCTTTTGAGTTCCTGTGGTTCTAAGCCTTAAGAGAAAATTAGAAAGTTCAGAAGTGAGGGATAAAAGAAGTATTTCAGATTCTCTGTGATCTGAATAAAATAAAGGCAATACAGCATTGAAAGAGGAAACAATTTATCTATTGTGATGTGTCAGCTATTCTCTCCTGGATCTCTATACAGTCAGTGGAAAGAAACAAATATTTTAAAGGTGTAAGTGATCTAACCTACTTTTAGATATATCCCTTGAGATAAATCATGACCTTTGAGAAGTTTTTTTTTCTCTCAACTGGTTATAAAAAGATCCAAGGATGGCTAGCTTAGGTCTTGAGATATTTTTCTTGTACTTTTAAAGTTAGATAACTAATCCCATCTGTTTTTTTTACTTCCAGTGAGAAAACTCCCAAGCTGAGATAAAGACAGCTTAATAACTGGAGCAAAAACCTTGCATGCAAGCAAAGCAAAAAAAAGCAAAAAAAAGGAATTCATGCATCATTTCCCATATGCAAGCAGGTGTTCAGCCACCTCCAGGAAAGCATGGAAAAAAGAATACCCGGGGGGGAACCTCACTGCAGCCATCCACCACTTAGTGGAGGATTATAAAAAAGAGAGAGTGACTTTTTACAGCTTTTCGCTTTTCTTCCCACTCCTCCCAGGCAGTGGGGGTATCCGGCTAGCGCGCTGCTTCTCTGCTGGACCGGGGCCACCGCGTGTGTGCGGAGCTCTAGGGCTGTGCCTCTGCGTGGGTCTGCCACGCCGTAGCCAGACACTGAGCTGAGACAAAGGGTGAGAGAATGGCACACCCTGCTCACATGATTAAGAACTCTCTTCCCGCATGGCTACTGCAGTGGATAATGCAGCTGTTCCCAAACCAGCATGGGCAAGAGTGGCCCCGAACAAAGGGGCACATGGGATCTTATAGGGGGCGGGCCGACGGGGGTGGAAGCCCCCCTCGCCCAATGGGGACAGACAACGGGGGAGTGACGTGGAACACGGTAACTGATGGGAACACGACAGAAGTGTGTGCTGGGTTCCGGGACGAATGGGAATGCAGGGGTGGGGTAACAGACACAGAACTCTCAGGAGTGGATGGGGGGAACATGGGGGTACGCAGGGGTACACAGAACTGGGTAACTAACATATATCAGAACCCCTAATCAGCACCTAAACCCGGGATGCAACAACTTTTTACATGGCAGATAGTGACAGGACAAGGGGGAAGGGTTCTAATCTAAAAGAGGGTAAATTCAGATTAGAAATTAAAAAGAAATAATTTCTCTAATTTGGATTAGAGGTTAGTGAGGTAGTGGAGCAAGTTATCCAGAGAAATGTTGTATACCTCATCCTTGCATGTGTTCAAGGCCAAGCTGGATGGGGCCCTGATCTAGTGAGTGGCATCCTTGCCCATGGCAAGTGCTTTGGAACTAGATGACCTCTGGGCATTACTGCACTGATTTTAGCTTAATCTGCTAATGGAAAACACTGTACAGGGAAACAGATTTAAATACTATAATATCTTCTAGTCTAGTTCCACACATCATAGCTACAGATAAGCACTGATCCTGTAATTCATTATTCCAGAGTTTGTTTCATAATCAGTGAAACTAGACTGTTGCTAACCCACTGCATATTTTCTTTGATTTTATTATTGCCTCCAAGATGCCTAAGCAATCTGATTAAAAGCCAAAGAAATGAAAGCAAACAGACAAGTCTTCTTTTAAATTTAATATTTTTTTGTGCAGGTAAAAAGTCAAGAACAGCATCTCATATTAAAAAAAATAAATTAAAAAAAAAAAAAAAAAGAAGAAAAAAAGGTTTAGATTTAACTCAAATAGGAATATTTGTTTGGGGTTCTCCTGTATGGAAATCTCAGTCTTCCTTCAAATAAATAGAGGTAAACTTTTTTAGATGAATCATCACTCTTGTTTTTGAGATAGAACTAACTGTTTTATCTTTTAATGAACCGAAGAAGAATTAAAACATTATTTTAGACCATAAATGTGACTTATGGCAACTGAACTCCTATGAAATGTACCTACCTGCAGGTTACCTAAGGAATTTTCACTATAGAATTTAGTGCTTTCTTTTAAACTCATGCTGAACTCTTGTTTTCCTATCCTATTTATCTGTCATTTCAGTCCCTGTTTGTATTCTTTACCACATGAATTACTTTTTTCCATGACAGAGTCACTACAAAGGGAGAAGCTCAACCCAATTTAGATAAAAGCTGTTCAGTGTCACTTAGCATCAGATTACAAGCTGGTGCTTTATCAGCATTTATATATGGATATAGATGATTCATGTTCCCAAATACTTTAAGATGGGGCTTTTTAACATTGATGTCTTGACTTTATATATTCATTTCACCAAGTTGCCCTTAATGGACTAAAATATTGTTTCATGTTTAGTATGGATTGCCTACAATAAGGCATTTTCTACATCTAGATTTAAAAGTCTTTTCAGTAGATTGGAAAATAGATAGGATGGGAATATCAGAAGAGGTAAAATCAGGTGTGCTAAGACTGTGGCAAGCCACACTTAGTGCTTTCTTTTCTTGCTGTGCTCTTTGTCTTATTTAAATGATCTTATTTTGGCCAACTCTTTTGTTATGATGACAGACAAATCACATCTCTTTATACTTGCATAGAGTTATTTCATTTAATAAAAATTATATAAAATGTGTGTGTACAGTCAGCTGATCCATTTAGATTTATAGTAAAGTTTTTATGTGTATGTGTTATGCATATATATTTATATAAGCTAAGTCATTAAGCTTCTCTAGGAGAAAGCTGAAAATTAATTACCTTCACCTCAAATAACACAGTCAATTTGATAAGTGTATGAGGACACAAGAATTGTCTTCCAACCAAGAGGGCAAGATCAGAGAGTTTTCATAATTTAAATGTAGTCAATGATCAAATATATAAAAAACCTGTTGTATGGTAATCTTTTGGTTTTGTTTTTTGTATTTGTTTTGTTTCCTTGAATTATCCTCTGCTTCCATAAAAGAAGAACAATGGACAGATTTTATCCCTGGGCAAGGAAATTTTCATGATTTTCTTATTCCTGCCTTATGCAGTCTGCCAAGGAAAAAATACAGGAATCTGAATCCCACATGCTGCAATAAGCTATTCATCAGAGACTAATCTCACTTTTTTTTTTACAGGGGACAACTAGTCACTAAAGGGTAAAAAATCTCTGCTGTCCTTCTGCTGTACGAAACAGAGTGGGATTACCAGGAATTGTGAAAACAAACTGTACTTCTAAATAATACGAGTCAATCTGTAGAGTACTCTTTCACAACCTTTTTTTTGTGTCTGAACGTCTTTTAGTGGTCTTCCTCAAAATCATCCTTAGAGTTCAGAATTACAGAATCTATTGAGTTGGAAGGGACACACAAGGATTATCAAGTCCAACTCCTGGTCCTGCACAGCACCATCCCCAAGAATTACACCATGTGCCTGAGAGCATTGTCTAAACACTTCTTAAACTCTGCTAGTCTGGTGCTGTGACCATTTTCCTGGGGAGCCTGTTCCAGTGCCCAAGCACCCTCTGGGTGAAGATCATTTTTCTAGTGTGCACCCTACACCTACTCTGACACAGCTTCAAGCCATTCCCTCAGTCCTGTCACTGGTCAGGAGAGTGAAGAGATCAGTGCCTGCCCTTCCCCTTGCCCTCATGAGGAAGTTGTAACTGCAATGAGGTCTCCCCTCAGTCTTCTCTTCTCCAGGCTGACCAGACCAAGTGACCTCAGCCACTCCTCATCCAGCTTCCCCTCAAGGTCCTTCTCTATCCTTGCTGCCATCCTTTGGACACTTTCTAACAGCTTTATACCTTTCTTATACTGTGACACCCAAAACTGCCCCCAGCACTTGAGGTGAGGCCACCACAATCGCCTCCCTTGCCTGGCTGGCCATGCTGTGCCTGATGCCCCCCAGGACAGGGCTCCTGGACGCCAAGGCACTGCTGACTCATGTTCAACTTGCTATCAACCAGGACTCCCAGGTCCCTTTCCTTGACACTTCTTTCCAGCATCTCACTCCCCAGTCTGTACATCCAGGGTTGCCCCATCCCAGTTGCAAAATCTGGCACTTGTTGTATTTCATATAGTTGGTTTGACTGAAGTGATATTTGGTTATCAGTAGTACTTTACATGCTAACATTTTTTTCTCTTGACTGGATCTATGTATTTTAAGCAACCTGTCAGATAAAATCAATATAATATAGAACAGCCATATGATTGAAATTAAAATAAATGACAATAAAATAATAGTATATTGAGCACTCAATTACAGTTCCAGGATCTGAGTATTTGTCTCCATTACATTTTGGTGATAAAAATGAATTCTTATGTTTAATAAATATGTTGTAATTATCAGAACAGGAATTATAACTAGAATTTAATATTTTTTTCTGGGAACTAAAATTGAAATTTGATCATAGGATGATTCAGTAGTTCAATTAGCTATTAACTCCAAAATTTTATTATAATAACTCTTCAGTTAACAGAAAGAAAATTAATGTCCTACCATCATGGAAATCGTTAGATTATAATAAATTTGGTTAATTAACTGGGCCAATAACAGCAGGCCATCAAAAGTTACAAAAATAATTTTCAGACTATTGGTAATATTTTACTAATTTTTTTTTATATACTTTGTACTTATAGCCCATAAGATTGTTTGATACTGTAGCATTTTGAAAATATGACTTTAACAAAAGTAGGAGAAAAAAAGTAGATGAAACCATTAGATCATATGAAAGGAACAGCAGAAATGTGAATATACAGGACAATAATTTCTAAAAATGCTCTATGAAATTATTTTCTAAAACCGCAAGGGAAAAAAAATCTTATTCACAATTCATGTGTACATCTCAGCTTTCACTACTAAATGAAAACTACTGATTATGCTGTATCTTTTTAAGTCAGAAAAATATTTATATTTTTTAGAATATTTTCCTATGAAATTAAAATCCTGACTGCTGCCTTTCTCCAACTTGACAGTTTTTCTTGCAGGTGCAAGGATTTCTAAAAGCTTTATTTAGGGAATAGAACTTGAGGAAAAAAATTCTGTGGAAGTTTTGAAATTATGCATTTTTTACTTATTATAAATATTAATAAATATTCATATGTGTTTAAATGTTTAAAAAATTACCATTTTGTCAGTGTCTTCTATTCCTCCCAAGGAGACCTTTGGAGAGAAATTTATAAGTGAATTTAAAAATATAATTATTTCCCTCACATTTGCAGTGAAATACACTAAGCTGATACTGTAACTCAGCTCTGTGGAAGCAATACATGAATCTGAATCTCTGGAACACATTCACAACTCCTTTTTTTCTTAAATAGAAAGAAGACCAGAGATTTGTGCTTAAAAGATAAAGTGGGAAGCAGGTTTTACTGCAATATCAGAGTTAAAAATAAATTAGCGTTCCCTATTAAGTGAAAAGACTGTAGACACGTGGAGAACTGGACATGAAGAGTTCACATCTATTGCTGATTGTTTCGTATTTCAAATGGCAATGCCTGTGATATGCCATATGTTAAGGAGGAGGAACACAGAGCACATGCAAAATAATGAGAAGAAATGTATCAGGTGATAATTTCCTTCACAGTCTGGAGAAGTATGAGCCCATCTTGCTTGAATGAGAAATCCCATACATATAAAGTCCTTTGGTTATTTGCTATAAAGTTCTTTAAGGTTATTTCTGATATCTTCAGGCAGAAAGAACAATTTTATGTAAATAATACTTCTCTTTTTGACTACAGAGGGCTCCTAAGTGACTAGCTTTACTTGAATATGAGTCCCAGCACTTTGGAAAATTTTTGTTTATTCTGCCGAACTGAGTGGCGGTGTAAAAATTGACAGTGACTTGAAAATAAAATACTGGTAATTTTGCCTTTGCTGTAAAAAAATACTGAAGTCCACCATTGCATTTGACTGATTTAAAATTTGAGGAAAACATTGCTGACTAAAGGTCAGGAAATAATTTAATTCTAATGTCAAGGAAAGCAACTACTTTTACTTTAAGATTTCTGAAATCAGCCTTGATAAAACTAAAACCAGGCAAAACATCTTTTTTTCCCATAATTTTATGACTGATCTTGAGCAATTAACTTGAGAAATTGCTACTAAAAATACAAGTTCTAAGTCATTCCGGGAAAATTAACATAAATTAAGATAATTACTGAAGAAGCCATTTCTCTGTGATGTCAAAGGTATGAGAATATTTTTTTAAATTTAAATGGAAGATAAGCCAACAAATAAATAGAATCATTTAATCTGACAAAGGAACTTTTAACTTTCTGTGAAATGAAAACATTTTCTTCTTTTCCCAAGAGTCAATAACTATGAACGTTTACAGAAAGTTTTTTGATTATTCCTTACCAGAGATTTGTGTCTACCATACATCAATCCCCATTATCATCCCTATTATATTGGTTAAATTACCCTTTTCTTTATTATCTTGGTAAGTTTTGAATTAATGAGATCTTTATACACCACATGTGCCCTTTGTGCTATCATCATATATCAAACACTTTTTACAGTAAGTTAAGGAGTAAAGCATTTTGTTTGGTTGCTATAGCAATATATTGCAAAACTGTTCACTTATGTGTTCACTTACATTATTAAAGTGAATTTTCCTTAACATTTTATAACATTTTCACTTTATATGAATAAAAATAGTTTCAAAATACCGTAAACAATTTCCAAGATATGTCAGCTTCAGACATCAACAGAGTAATTATAAACTCAATTTTTATTCACAAAAATCCAGGAGAGCTTTGAAAATAATTTCAGTTTTGCAAAAGTTCAGTAGTATATGGCAAGACAGGATTTAAATTTACTACTTGGTTAAAAACTAATAACTAAAACCAAGAAAAAAGCATCTGAAACCATCTGAAAAGACACAATAATTTGTGTTCATTCTACTGAACAAAGTTTCCTTCCTAGACAACAGCAAATCTGGTTTGAAACCTCTTTTATGTTCTACTGTAATGTCACATACATAGATAATATATTAGTAATAAATATAATTAGTAGCAATAAAGTAATAAATATAATTAGCAATTAGTAAGATAGCCATTATGTTTAAAAGTAGTTCAACATAACAGAACCTCTTTATAATATATTTTATGAAATCAAATGTCAGTAAAGACTGTCTTTAAAATATTTTTACTGTAATAATAGAAATTGGAGTTAACTTTTAATATATTCCCATAGAAGAAATTGTTGCAGACCAATAAAAATTTTCCATATCTTTTCCATAGGCACCTCTAGGCAATCAATATTCCTTCCTCTTTTTATTTTGTAAAAATCTTTCTCTCTGGTTCTTTTTTCTCACCATATTTCCTGTTATGTCACTTCTGCTATATATTTAAGTAATCCACAAAACCAGTACTATTGTTTTCTGTAACCTTATGTCATGTCACTTGGGGCAGAAGATAGTCTCCTCTTCCTCCAGTGAGTCAAAGCGTCATTGACCAACACCTGACAGTATTTCTGAAGGATATTCAGTGTCCCTGAGAAATCAAACCTACTTTGATCTCTTAGTTTGGTCTGTGTCTATAAAATATGGTGTTCTTTTTATTTCTGCTAATTTGATCTGATTATTGAAACTTCTATATATAGCTGTGACTACTGAATGTGGTTTTCTGCAGTGTAGGCTCTTGTGCACTGGCAAGGTGCTTGTTCCTTCTTGACTCTCAAAAGAAAGGCCCAAACACTTAAAAGATAGAGAAGAAAAATAGACAAGAAAACATGAAAGATTATAAAATCTTGTATCCCTTCTGATGATGAAAACCTTGAGACAGTACAATATTAGACAAAACACTATTGGATAGGTCTATCCATGGAGAGGTTCTCCAGCTATAGGGTCTTGCTCCCTGTTCAGAATCCTCTGTAACAGCAATCAATCAGTCCTAGAATGAGGACACATCTTTGAAGAGTCCCTTGGAGAATACACTTTAATATTATCACACTATGAAAGTGTCATGGTTTGATGCTGGCACAATGCCACTGCCCCCATGAAAATGCACCTTCCCCAGATAAATGCTGTGAGATGCGATCAGGAACAGAGCAGAGCAGGCCCAAGCTTAAAAACAAAGGGAAAAAACTTTATTAAGCTACTACTAATATAATAAAAGACACACAGAATTCAGAATGAAAACCCTCCAAAACACTCCTCTTCCCCCCACCCAATTTCCAACAAACCACAATGAGACAAACCCTGGATTCCTGATCACGTTACCACCCTTCATATAATCAATACTCAGTTCATCAAGGGAGGGTGGAGTCTCCCCTGTACCATAGATCCCCAGGAAACACAATTGCAACCCTTCCGTGTTTCCATGTCACATATGGCAACCGCCCGGAGAAAATCTGCCAGTGTGACACTCTCCTTTCCATGTCACAGTGCTCTCACCACCATGCATGGAGAGACTGCTCATAGGGCTCCTTAAAGGATGCTCTGCCAAAGACCAAAAGAAGCAACAGTTCAGTTTCACATTTTTGGGACCACAGTCCCCTCCATTTTCTTCCTCCCCTGGGGCCGAGGGTCTCCAGAACAGAGATCTTCTTCTTCCTGAAGACAAAGGGCACCACCACACCCTCCTCAACTCTTCTCTGTTTACTCCATTCCTGTGTTTGCAGTTGCTGAAGCAGGTCACTCCCACTCCTGCACTCTCTTGGCCCAAGTTATTGCATACCCCTAAATTCAGTCTCTGTTGCAGGAGAAATTGGTTCAGTCTATGGCTAACAAGAAAAGTCCAGCCAAAAGCCACTCCATCATCTCCTCCCACCTAGAATTTCTTCTTTTAACATTTCAGGTTCCAGACTATCTCTCTTCTCTTTCAAATTGAGGAGGAGTAATATTTCAAAAAGCTTTCATTTCCCAGGAAAGGGTTAAAAGTCTCGGACTCCCCGGACGGCTGACATCTCGGCCCAGAACTCCAACTCCCATGGCTGGGCACCTTCCCCCTCCCCCCCCATCCCTGCTTCTCCTTCTCCTCTGCCAGCAAATTCCAGGTGCTGTCAAGCTCTCTGTCTCTTTCCCTCTGAAGGGGGGAACAAAGGCATCTCCGTTAAGGCATCTCCATTTCTCTCCACCCTCCCGTCCGCAGGGGGCCTGCCCTGTTCCAGTTCTTCAGCCCCTGGCCTACCTCCCCCGGGCCACATGGCTTCCCCTCTCCCACCCAGCCTGTGGCTGGGCAGTGGAGAGTCTGCACTCTCCTATGACCGGAACCAAAGAGAGAGCTCCCCTGGGAGTTCCTGCTTTTAACCCCCTGTGTTCTCAGAAGCGTGTCCATACCTTCAGTGGTCACTCCCAGTGCCAGTATCCAAACCTGACCACTGATTGGTTTGACCCCAACTTCCTGAGAAAATTCACTTCCGTGTCAAACCACGACAGAAAGTTATAGTTTCTGAGCAGATTCATGTAGGTATTCAAGTGCACAAGGCAATACTCTCTCTGTGGGTATATGGTTAAATACCTATCTATTTCTAGGTACACTGAGTAATTGTGCAGTAACTATACCTGCATTATTAAATAGAATATTGCTTAGATACAGTGAGATTAAGTAGTAGTCACATGGTATCCATCATACAGAGATCTAAACCTGGATTAATCATTTTATGCATCACTAACTTAACGCAAAATAGTCTTTCTGGCTGATAACTACACAGGTTCTGAAGGGTTAATGGTTTTGGTATCCAAGAAAGTATAAGAAACATTTTTACCCTAGGTAAGCTTTTGTACAATGTTTCCTGTACAGATCATCTAGTTTCTTCTAAGAGGTAAATCTAAACTGTGATTAATTTCCTAAACTAGGTGTAAGTCAAGTACTCATATAATGCCTGTAGCCGCAATTTTTTTACACAACACAAAACTAAAATGTATTATAACTGTGATGGTATGGGTAGTCACTTTTGTACTTTGTAATAAGGGAAATAATTGGAAAAGAAAAAAATCAAAACCTGTACAACCACTCTGAATGTGCATCAGTTCACTAAATAATATATTGCAATATTGTAATTGTACTTATCTACACAATAAACTGAGTAACTGGAAGAAAAATGAAAAGAAAAAAAATTAAGCAATATTAATAGAATATCTAAAAGTGAAGCCAAGCAGACCCAAAATAAAGGAAGAAAAAAAGCATAAACAATATGTTATTCACATCAGAGAGAAAGAAATCCCCACTATGAATATAAAATAAAGTACAAGAGGTCAGGTATAAAAAAAAGTAACATCAATAAGATATAAAAAAGGAGCAGAGATATCTGGTAAATGCCAAATGATTCTGCAGAGAAGACTGAAGAAGCATCTAGTAAAACATAATACTTTTGCAAAATAAGGGAAATCATACCCAGTTTTGGTCCTCAAAAAAAGGTATTAATTGCATATGAGATCACCTGTTTTTATTTTGGGTACTGGCAGTGAAAAAATGAAACAGGAAAGACGGGAGAAAGGGAGGAAGGGAGGAAGTCCTTACTTTTGCATCTCTTCGTTGCCCAGTTCTCAAGTCAGAAAACCTTAACCCCTGGGTCTAGGAACTGTCAAGGATCATAGCCATCACTGCTAAGCCAACATAATTTCCATAAGAAAAGTTAATATATTGTTCATCAGGAATAATTGTTTGCATATGCAATTACAATGTTTAATAATGATTAAGAACTAAGCACCAGAAATATCGAAAATTTGAAAAAAAATCTGATTTTCTGTTTTTAACATAGTCACACTAAGTTTCCAGTTTCCTAAGTATAGATACATCTGTACATTCATTAGCAACATAGATCAAGTCCTGAAAGTGTTCTGCATGGTAGATAATACAATTCAATAATCAATCTTAAACTAAACCATACAGCCAGTAAAAAAGCAAACTTGACATAAGTTTCGAAAAGCTTTTTCCATCAGGAGGATTTTAAATGATTTTTTTGGTCAGAATTACATGAACATAGAATGAGTAAGATCATAACAATGGATGTTTGCCACATTTCACATTATTAACAGTTTAATAATTCTAAATGACAGAATGTTAACAATAGTAAAACGCAAATTTGCAAGTGGGACAAGTTAGATGAAGATGTAATGCAAGGAAAAAAATCAAATTATAAAAAGAAATTCCCCCCATAAAAGCAAAAGTTTTAAATAAATTTAAGATGGTTTATGTTAAATTAGTCATTATCAGACACTGCTTGTTGAAATGGCAGGAGATGTCATGGTTACTTTCACTTTATTACTGAAATAGTTACATAACTTGTACAGAGATAACTTGGATGTGCCATCTTCTATATTGACAAGATCACCAGTGTTTAAATCACAGATCTTATATATATATACTTCACAATATATCAAATTATATTGCTTTATATATATACACCTCACAACAGATCAAATAACTGTTCAGTGCAGCATGTAGTCATATCTCAGTAAAAAATGTGATGCCCTATTTCCATCCATTTAAAAATCAGACATTAAGTAAGCTTCAAACATTTTTCTGTGCATGGGGTTTTTTCAATAAGAAAAAAGTCATGTCATACAACTCACCCTTTTATCTTCAAATAATTCTTCAGTATAATTTTCTACTTGCACATTTGTAAAGCAGATGGCAGATTACAACACACAGGGTTGTTCTTGCATGATAATATCCTTCTTAGAACTTTGATAATAAAAACTATTTGTTCACAATTGTAAACATTGCAGAACTCATTGTCACTATATACTAAATAATTTTGGGAGATTATGTTGTAGCTATTAAATCACGACATTACTTATGAAAGAAGTCATATGCTATTAATTTCTAACATAAATACTGAAATTTAAATTAACAATTTTGCTTAAAACATGGGATGCTTGAGAAAGGGAAATTTCTAAGGGGTTACACATTTTCTAACAGTTTATGATAAATTCTATTGGTGTTCAACTTGAAGATTTTATTTTCTATATTTTTTGGTAAATCAGTTAGTACTGTAGGGCTATTCTGAAATAACTACAAAATTTAAAACTGATTCTTTATTTACTGTTTCTGAAAGAGAGAATAGCCTTTTCAGTACCTTTCCTTCATCTATTTAATTTATTGATATATTTTAGCATATGTGATTATTTTATGCATATTTTAATGTATCAATAGTTGTTTTCTATTAGATATTAAGTAGCAACAGTTGTATGTATCACCTGTACTGTTGCAGTCAAAATTATATATAGAGAAAATAGAATTCATGTCTAGAGCAAGGTAAATATTGTTTGCCTAATGAAATTCTAAGTTACCAAATCGAAATGGATCGAAGTGTGACCATTAGTCCAGTTGCAGTACTGGACTTATACTACACTTATACTTTAAATCAATACAGAAAAAGCTTTTTTATAATAGAGTAAAAAGTGTTAAACAGAAGTCCTTATTGCACCTGCCCCTCTGCCACAGGGTTGTGCTCATTCTCTGTGATGCTCCCTGGGTCTTCAGGTCAACAGTGGTGATTTCCACTGAGCAAAGGGTGCTGAAGACCCATCATCAATCACCTCCATCTTTCCCTCTTTGCTGGGATGTGGTCAACAATGCAAAGAGACCAAAATCATTCCCAAAGTCCTGCAGTCTCTTTTGGACCATTTTTCAGGCTTTTCTTTTTGCAGTTTGTTTCGTCCTTCTCTAGAATTCAGGTCTGCTTGCCTTGACCATCTGTCATGATTTAGCCACAAAAGAACCATACAGATATTCACTCCTACCCTCACTCCCCTACGCCCCCTCCCTGCCCTCAGTATGGAAGAGAATCGAGGGAAAAAAAAAAAAACAAAAAACATGGCTTCAGACAAAAACAGTTTTATAACTGAAACAAACTATAATACAATAATGATATTCATAAAAATGACAGAGAGAACCAGCACCCAAGAGAAGTGATGCACAGTGCAATTGCTCACCATCAGCTCACTGAAGCCATGCCTGCTCCAAAGCAGCAAAGTGTTTCCTGGCCAAATGTCCCCAGTTTATGTCCAGAGCATGACATTCTGGGATACAGAATATCCCTTTCTCCAGGCTGGGTCAACTGTCCTGGCTGTGCTCCCTCCTGGCTTCTTATGTACATGCACACTGGCAGAGCATGAGAAACCGAGAAGTCCTTGATTTAGGGTAAACACTACTTAAACCCACCTAAAATGGTGTGTTTTATTCTCATCCTAAATCCAGAACACAACACTGTACCAGCTACTAAGAAGGAATTCACCTCTACCCCAGCCAAAAACATCACCGTAGGGGGTTTGTCTGCTCTCAAATTCCCACAAAGTCCCTGGACCTGGCCCAGCTCCCTCACAGCCACACTTCTGCCCCTATTTCCTTTGCTGGACTAGCTTTCTCATTGACCTTCAGCCTGGCCTCATGCCCACAGCCCTCTCCAGCCATTCTGGGGCTGTGTGACTCTGGTACCCCACACTAGACCTGATCCAAACAATCTCCCACAGGCTAATGCCGTATCCTGACCTAAGAGGCATCTGATGCCGTGTGCCCATCCCAACAGAGGTGCCTGATGATGCCCTGGGCTGTGGTAGACTGTAACAACAGACTGCTGTTTGCGAAATAGTGACAGCTGTGGTGTGTCATTAACCTTATTCACAGATGTGAAGCCAGAACATGCTAAATAATAATCAAAATATAATTAAATAAAATACTAAAGCTGGATTAGATTTAAAAAAACCAAACCTATATTTACAATTCCTAGTACCTACTAATATTTGAAATTGGATTATTTAAATAATATAAACACATTTTCTAGGTCTTAGAGAAGTATGGCTATGATACGATTGCCATGGATTTATATTTTATATATTAATGATTACTATATACATATTCCTATATCTCTTTGTTTTCTTTTCAATAGAATTCTAATAATTTTAAGAGGAAATAAAAGCCTACAATATTTCGTGACCCAGAACATCTTGCACATTTCAGTACACGTCATTAATTCTCATTATTGCATTACTTCCCCTTAGTGAGCATAATACTACTGCACTAGCTAAGTTGCCTTGAACTGAAGGTTCAAGTCTGTTTCATTCAGGTTATCTTAAAAGACCACATTTAAAAACACCCCTTTCTCCTTCCCAGGCTCTACCTTCATTCCCCTCATCAGCGCAGTGAGACAGGGAATGGGGGTCATGGTCATGTTTTTTCTCTTGCTGCTCAGGAAAAGAAGTCCTTCCCCTGCAACAACATGGGGTCCCTCCCATGGGATACAGTTCTCCACAAACTACTCCAATGTGGAAGGATGGATTGTAAGAGAATAGAGATAGTGCTAAAGGCAATCTTGCCCTTGAGGAGTTGCAGCTATACTAATTACCAAAGAGTAGGAACAGCCCTGCCCTCAATAGGACACAGCTGTGTCCAATAAGGATGGTGAAAGAAGTATGGGTGTTATAAAAGAGTGGATTAGCTGGTTGAGAAGGGGGTTGGGGTCAGCTGGTTGTGTTGCTGTCAGGGGTAAGGGTCAGGTGGTTGTGCTTGGGATGGGTAGAAGTTAGCTGGCCGTGCAGAAGACAGAGAAAAGGAGTTAGTGTTGTGAGGAGCTGCATGTGAGAACTCACAGAGAGAAGGTATGAAGGTTTTACAGTAAGAAAACAAACTGGTAATGACATTCAGTTTCCATCCACTGTTGATTGGTGCCAAGCACTGATGTGAACAACTAGTGGCCTGTACAGGGATGGATCCCAACACTCCAATGTCAGTCTAAGCAGCAAACTGCTGCAGCATGGGTCGCTCTTCCATGGGATACAGTCCTTCAGGCAGTCTGGTCTGAAGTGGGTAACCCACATGGTCACAAGTCCTACCAGGAAACCTGTTCCAGTATGGGCTCCTCTCTGTATGGGTCTGCAGGTCCTTGCCAGTAATCTGCTTCAGCACAGGTTTCTCATAGATTGACAGCCCTCTTTTGATCACCCACTTGCTTCAGTGGTGGATCTCTATGGATCTCCATGGGCTTCAGGGGTACAGCTGCTTCCCCATGTGCTGCATCATTGTTGCAGAGGGAACATGGCTCAGGTGCTTGTAGAATCTTGCCCTCCTTCTTCACTGAGATTGGTGTCTTCAGAGTTGTTCTTCTGACATATTCTTACCTCATTCTTCTCTGGCTGTAATTACACCTGCACAGTGAGTTTTTTTCTTATATTGTCCCATGGCTAACAGGTCAATCCTAATAAAATGAAACATCTGGCAATAAAGTAAGAAAAGAGAGCATATGGTTCAATCATCACCCAGAAAAGTTAATGGAATACATCCTAATGTAAGCAAATACAACAATAACTTGATCTTGTATTTATTGAAATAGTTTTTTCATTTATTGATCTTGGGAGTTTTTAGATAATTTAATTTTGATTGGAAAATGCTAGTCTTTGTTCATTGTTGGTGTAGCAGTTTAGCAGGTAGCTGCTTGCTGTTGCTTGACACAATGTTGACTGATAGCTTTTGATACTGTTTCCTTTGTTCCTTCATCTGCTCTGTGGTGTGCTCTCTCTCTTGCTTTCCTCCAACCTGGCTGTGTTCAGCCTTTTCTGTTTGTTCCGGATTTTTATCATTTTGCCTGGCAGTACTGTGGTAGAAACACTTGGCCTTTCAACTAATCTGCTGTTTGGGCCATGCACTGCTGCCATCTCTGTACTCCAGGAAAGAAATTGTGGAGATTTAACTCTTAGAATTGTCTCCTCTTTTCCACCAGAAGTCAATTAATGGGGGAATATAACAATGGCACTTCTCCCTTCTCTTCCTCTGGGATATGTGTTTCCTGCCTTGTTGCAATCACCCTTCAGTTGAATTTTCCTGAGTAACCAGAATTCTTGTATTGGGTGTGTTCTATGATTTTGGTTTTGTGTTTAGCCAACCACTTGATAATGCTATACAGGGACATGCACTAGACAGACCAGGGTGGTAAGGCGTGAGGAGGAGTTTAGAGAGGTGCTTATAGTGTTTTTCCCCTCTGATGGTCTGTGTCTTCGTGGCAAAACCAGTGTGATAATCTGTTGAAATAGCAAACCATATGAAGAAAGGATGCCTTACCCACACCAAAGAGGCAGAAATTCTAGTGCTGTGTTAGAACATATGCTACACCTACTGAGCATGTGTTCTGCACCCTCAACGGGGCAAGAGGCTCTCTGCATCTAAGACCGTACAAATGAACACTCTGGTTAAACCAGAGACTCAAGCCTCAACTACAACTTTCCTGGAGTCAAGAAGAAACAATGGAAGAAGAGATTAACTTGGTTAGCAAGGGAGGAGTAGCTTCTTCATGTGAGGGAGAATGAAGAAGAATCAGAGGAGACACCATTCTCTGTAGCTGAAGCAAGAAAAAATTCATAAAAATATGTATATATACATTTGCTTTTCATCAGTGTGTTACTGAGAAGATATTGTATTTTTCTCTTCCAACAACTCATAATCAGAATTCCAACAGAACAGATTAGGGATACATGAAAGTGGCAGTGGAAGAACTCCAGGAATCCTTACTTCATTTTTATTTGGCTTTACTTGTTTTAATATTTGAAAATATGTCATAATTTTAATACAGAAAATTATTTCTTATTTCTTAAAATATATTACATGTAACAAATAAGTATAACTTGCTTATCATGTGATAGTCAAGTTCAAAATATTTTACCTCTAGGAATTTATTATCAACTATTAAATCAATATTAACCTTTAAATAAACTCCTAATGAATGTAAGAACAAAATTAGTAGGAAACAAGGCCCATATACAGAAAAAACACCAATAATTCTGTTCTTTCTGTGGATCCAGTTTATTTTCTATAATCTAATTAACAATAAAATCAGGCGTAATGCAAAATTAACAATTAAGACAAAGTAACTAAAGATTTATTTTTCACATAAGTGAATTGTATGAACTTCTCAATTGAAGAATAAAGAGATTAAATTTTTATATATGAGTTTTTTAGCATTTTGGTTTGGTTAACTTTTTTTGCTGAGACTATTTTGAGCTGCCTACAACCTCAGAAGCTAAACAGTGTTGACTAAAATAGTCTTATTTCTGAAAGTTGTAGTATTTTCTGTAACTGTTGACTGTAGATTACCTTCAAGTCTTCACTTCTAGTGTTCCTAGTCAGTCATATTGATCTTTTCAGGGAAGCTAAGTCTTCATGTTCTTGTGAAATATCAGATCAATTGGGACTATCTATCATTTCTCAGTGCTGCTACTACAGCTTTTCTTTCAAACACTCCTAACATGCAGTTGCGGAGCACCTATGAGGGTATTATCCTGTCTCAGTCATGCTGGGAAGTACTATCCTCCAAGAGTCTCATCTGTATTACCAGTTACAGTAACAAGATCTGAATGACAATTCTGAAAGCTAAAGCCTGAGAATGGTAGTTCCGAGTATAAGTGGATGTATCTGCCAGTCTTGGGCTAGGGATGTAACTTGGTTTTTACCAAGGAAGACCAAGAAATAAATCTCTGTGTAACAGCCTACTTGATTTTTTTTTTTTCATTTTATACTGTCTGCAGTTTCATGTGACATAATTACTGAATTTCAAAATATTCTAGAAATTTCATATGTCTCAGTGATTTTAATTGCTTAAGACACTAGGTAAGCATCTGATTATCTTCCTCTTGCCCCTTTATTGTTACTTCTCACTGCCATGCCCAAAAATGTGGGCACAGTGTGTCATCTTGTGTTGCTGATAAAAGAACAGAGAGAATTTGGAGAAGACTTTCTAATTCAATTAACAACCGATGTTTTTCCATGGTGTACTCTGGGAGATATTGTGAATAGAACATCCTGCAGTCCAACCAAAGTAGTTCATTCTTGCTATATGGCAGAAATTGGTACTTGCCATTTTGCTTCCAGCAATTAAAAAAAAACTATTTGAGAAACCATGTATTGATCATCAAAACTAGGTTATCTTTTGAT
This sequence comes from Anomalospiza imberbis, assembly GCF_031753505.1. Classification (NCBI taxonomy): domain Eukaryota; kingdom Metazoa; phylum Chordata; class Aves; order Passeriformes; family Viduidae; genus Anomalospiza; species Anomalospiza imberbis. The sequence continues at coordinate 103,954,739 of NC_089682.1, forward strand.
TGAGAAGTAAATCACTTGTACTGGCTTTGGTTAGGATGAAGTGAGCTTTCTTCATAGCAACCCATATGATGCAGTATTTTGGGCTGCTGGTGAAAAGAGTGGGTAAGACTTCAGTGTTTTGGGTACTGCTAAATAATGATTAGAGCAGATAAAGGCTTTGAAAATTACAAATTTTCCCTTTTTCTTTTTTTTTTTTTTTTATTTGTTTGTGGGTTTTTTGTGGTTTTGGTTTTTTAAGGGTTTTTTAAAATTTTTGTTTTGTTTGGATTTTTTTTGTGTGGTTTGGGTCTTTTATGTGGGTTTTTTTGGGGGGGGGGGGGTTGGGGTTTTTTTTTGGTTTTTTTTCTTTGTTTTGGTTTTTTTTTTTTTTTTGGGAGGAGTTCTGTTTTTACTCCCAGTTTGTCCTGCTTAAGAACTAATATGAAAGTGAGCAAGAAATTATGGTGGAACATGGATGGGACAGCTGACTCAAAATTGACCCCTAGTAGTAGATTACAAAGCAGTGGCACTGTCCTCTGAGGTGTCTGGACCTCTGAGTCTGCTTTTGAAAGGTGGTGAACGATTGGCTTGGTATCGCCTGTTATTTTCTTCTATCCTTCACTTTCTAACCTGTCTCTGTGTTGACCCATGATTTTTTTAGGTTTTGCTTTACTTCTGTCTTCCATCCTGCTTAAGAGGAGAGTGAGACACTGTATAGATATTTAGATACTGGATGGGGACAACTCATCATGTCAGGATAATTTTCAAAATTGTTACTGATAATATTAGCCTTTGATTTTTTTTTTTTTTTTGTTGCAGATTTGGTCACTGAAATATGCAACTGATTAGAATTTTTTATTCAGTATAGTTCTTGCTACGTTATATCTGCAATTTATAGCAATCAAATCTTTTTTAAAAAAAGGCAAGCTCATTAGTGTCTTGATTTTAATAGAAGCAAAAATTAGCAATTTTTTTGTGAATTCCATAAGCAAGGAGGTTACAGCCAAACACCATTATTTTGGATGGCTTAGGTTTCAACCCTGGTTTTATTTTCATTTTTTTATAAAAATTCTCTTTGTTATTTTATTAATCTGGATAATATTAGATGCTGAATTTACTATTTGCTTAGGAAATTGAGATTTATTAGTTACAGATCAGTTCTTCCATTCAATTTGAACTCCAATTGCATTATTTTGAAATGCAGCAAAATTTGTTGATCAACTGAACAACAAAATATGGGGAATCAGTTTAATTAAAGGTGATGGAAATAGCAATATCAAGGTTTGAGAAAACTGAAAATATGTATTTTTCTGTCAGTATTAGCAAACTAGCTGGTAGGGAGATTGGGAGATTTTTGTTCCTGTTACTTCTTATATCTGCATCATAATTGGTTGTAGACTTTTCATTCCTTTAGGATCTCTTATATGAACAGAAACCTTTTCTATGAAATGTTTTTTATCTGTGAAATTAATGCATTTCTTCCGTAATTAGATATGTCAAGAATAAAAAAAAATTGAAGAAAAGGAAACAAAAATCCACAAAGAAAAATAATGCTAGAATATGTTTGTTCTGTGTAAGAAAGAAGACCTGGCAGAGTAAATGCTAAACAAAGCAGAGCACAGCACTTATATACATTGGCTCCTCTGCGGAGTCTGAGTTCATGTATTCAGCCCATGCATAGAAATGAAGCAACACAGCTGGAACCTCTGCCTAGAAAAAACCTGTTATCAGAAACCTGGTATAAGTGATGTAATGTCACAAGTAAGGAGCATGTGTTTTTCATTTAAATGACAGTGACTTGTGTAGTAAGAGCATATGGAGCCTGAAAATATGGCTTTGCATATGTGTCAGTCTGTGCTTTGTTTTTTTTTTCTCATTCAGGTAATTTAGTACACCATTAATGTGGACTGGATTTCACTAGACAGGATTTTTTAAGTATTTCAGAAGTCAGAAAAGGATCTCTTACAAATTTCATTCTCAGTGTTGAAATTATAGTTATTATAGAATATCCTAAGTTGGAAGGGACCCTCTAGAATCATCAAAGTCCTGGCCCTGCACAGGACTGACCCAAGAATCACACCATGTACCGGAGAGCATTTCCCAAAGGTTTCTTAAGGTGGTGCTGTCACCACTTCCCTGGGGACTCTATTCCAATGCCCAACAACCCTCTGGATGAAGAACATTTTCCTAATATCTAACTTAACCTTATGTGACTCAGCTGCATGTTGTTTCCTTAAGTCCTGTCACTGGACAGGAGAGAGGAGACCAGAGTCTGTCCCTCCTCTTCCCCTCATGAGGAAGTTGGAGGCTGCAACAAGGTCTCCCTTCAGTCTCCTCCAGGCTAAACAAGGTAAGTGACCTCAGCTGTTCTTCCTGTGGCTTCACCCTAAGCTACACTGTTTCAAATAGTTACAGTCAGTCCTCTGCTGCAATTAAAGTTGGTTAAGCTGACAATACCCTTCCAGGTTTTAAAAGGATGTATATTTCTTGCCTGTTAAAATCATGATTTTAAAAGCTGTAGATTACTTCTGTTATAGTGTTATACTCAGCTCCTTTACCTAACCAGCAGAACAGACCCTCTACTGCTCAGCTTGATTCTTGTGAAAGACTGCTGTCTGCTTGGCAAAGGAAGAACTCAAGGAGAAATATAAAGAAAGTTAAATTTTGGTCTAAACAAGAAAACCTCCAAGTAATTATTTGACTGAAGGGAACATTTTAATACTGTTACCTGTGAAAATGTTTCATCAAACTTTAAGAAATGAAACAAAGCAACTGTTTATATATGTTGGTGACCACTAGTCTGCATAATTAAATATTAATTTCTACCAATACAAAGGCGCACAGGGGATGAATGACAGGTGGGAGAATAACACCCCTGTTGGAAATCTGAGCTGCTGGTCTGGCCTTCCTAGAGCTGTTCCTGGAGATTCTCATCCCCATGGGCCCGGGGGGGATAACCATCACGCTTTAAGGCTGGTGAAGGTTAACTTATTTACAATGTTTAGGTGGGGAAGTAGAGGAATAATGGAAAGTGGGACTTAAATGGGACTTTGTAGAAATCAATGTGGAAAAGCAGAGGGATAAAAAGTATATTTTGGGCCAGAAGTAGGGCTCCGTGATCCTTGTGGATCCCTTCCAAATCAGAAAATTCTTTGATTCTATGATAAGAAGTAAAAAAAAGACCAGTTTATTTGAAGCCCTTGGTTGTTTATCCTTAGTATTACCTGCATACTTCTCAGTTTTTTAAATTTCTGAGGACTTTGATATATTCACAAATCATGTTCATTGGATACTGACACTCTCTGCTCCATCTTGCATTCACCTAAAGAAAGGTGGAGGGAGATGTTTTACAAGACCATTTAGTGACAGGACAAGGGTGAATGGCTTTAAAATGAAAGAGTAGATTTAGATTGGGTATTAGGAAGAAGTTATTTACTATAAGGGTGGTGATGCACTGGCACAGATTGCCAGAGAAGCTATGGCTGCCCCTTTCCTGGCAGCTTTCAAGGCCTGTTTAGATGGGACTATGAGCAACCTGTTGTAGTGAAAGGTGTCCCTGCCCATGGCAAGGGACTTGGAACTGGATAATCGTTAAGGTCCCTTCCAACTTCAGCCATTCTATGATTTTATGATGACATATTCTTAGCTTTCATGTGACAACCATAGCTATTATATATCTTTATATAACTTATATATATATAAGCTTTATACAGCTTATATAGCTTTCATGTGATAACCAGCTGTATATCTTTAAACACCAAAATATTTTTCTTCAATAAAACTGTATGCAGCAAAAAAAAGACATGGGTAACATTTCTTGAACTATATAAGCAGCTGTTCTTAGAAACATCATTAGTTTCTTTATTTCCATCAGTTGCAGCCCAAATGATCTGAAATAAAGATCAGTGTTTATAATGTTGTTGCCAGTTTGTGGAGAAGAGACTGTAAGTATGAAATTCACTGTTAAAATCTTTAATTCTTGTAAAAATGCTGTGTTCTTTTTATGTCTCTTGTTTTCTAAATGTTAATTTTATTTACAGAAAAATACTGAAAAACTGTCCACAAAATTCATGTCTTGAATTGCATAAAAGGGTCTTCTGTTTCTGAAGAGACATCAGGGTAATGGCTAGATGCTATTTTCTTGATGGAAGAAATGGATGTTGCTAAATGTATTGTATCACTCACTGAAAAATTTAACTTAACAATTACTTCTGTTGCCATGACTAACTTCATAACTTATGACTGCAATCTTTGTTAAGGAGTGGACAAATTAATTCTCTACATCAAATTAGTTATTTTTTTCAGGTATTGCAGTGGATTAAAACATTTTCTGTGTGATCAGAATAAAAGATCCTGTATAAATGTATATATATGTTTATACATTCATAAAGTGATCCATAATTCAAGCCAGACAACAATAAATACTTGAAAAACAAAGCAAGAAAACAAACATAAAAATTATTTCAAAGTTCATATGTATATTTTTCACATGCTCCTAGGAGGAAGGAAAAAAGCAGTGCAGAAACAGAGGAGATAAGATTAAAAAACTGGTCCTGCGATTTTTCTACAGTTTAGTTTGTCTTGTCTAAATTTGTTTGAGAGTTCTAACATATCATTGAAATCTGTTAATCATGAATTTTTTCATTCTTAATATACACAACTAACCCTGGTTAAATTTTATTTAGATTCCTCTTGTACATTCGAACTCTTCATGTCATCATTTAATCCCAGTTGGCAACTAAGCACCACACAGCTGCTCACTCACTCCCCTTCAGCAGGATGAGAGGAAGAGAATTGGAAGCATAAAAGTGAGAAAATTTGTGGGTTGAGATAAGAACAATCTGTTAATTGAAATAGGAGAAAATAAAATAGTAAAAATTATTATAATTTAAAATATTATAGTGAAAAGGAAAATGAGAAACAAGAGTTAAAAAAACTAGAAAGACAAGTGATGCCTGGCCAGTTCCTGAGAAACAGCCTCCCAGCTAACAATCCCCTGGTTTATTGCAGACAATGATGCCATATGATCTGAATATCCTTTTGGCTGGTTAAGGTCAGCTCCCCTGAGTCACCTCACAACTTTTTGAGCACTCCCTCAGCCTCTTTGCTGGTGGGGTCATGTGAGGCACTGAAAGCACTGTGCAAGTGCAGTAACAAAAACATCTTTGTGTTTTCAACATTGTTTTCAGCACACAACCAAAACTTAGCCCTGTATTAGCTACTTTGACAAAAAAAAAAAATAATTCTACCCTGACAAAAACCAGAACCCTTGTCTCCCCTTTTGTGTCTGTTTTGAAGGAAGTTCAGAGGGAGGCATTAATTCCTGAGATTCTTTAGGAAGCCTGTAGCTTCAAAAGAGAAAGTCTTTTCAACAAGGACACATAGCTTGTCTTTGTTTCTTGCTCATATAAAGGAAGAGTTTAAGGATTTTCACTATTTTCAGCTTCAGCCTGGCAAGGGAAAGAGAATGAAGAAAATGGAAAAAAAAAAAAAAATTTGATATAAGATGAGACTGCAAGAACATAACCTAATTTCTGTGTTTACATACACTCCAATCTTTTACATGAAAATGTCATTATTCTTCAATAAAAGAAATGAGAGTAACAGGTAGGGGAGTCACTAGAATATGTGCAATGAGAAGAACCTTTCAAATTTCACCTCTTCTAGATCTTGTGAGGACAGTTGTAGCTGCCAGGCACTCAAGGACTTCACCTGTCTCTGTTCTACTCCTAAAGTCTTTTAGACAGGTTCACAGTAAGGTAGTAGCACGTCTTTTTGCTCTGCTTACATTACCATGTCTGTCAGCAAACTCACTTTTATTTTAAGATTTATCTGAAGGGTAAGCTGTTATACTGTTAATAATCATATAGATTTTGATAATTTCTCCTTTTAATGACTAACAGTAAATAATCAATCTAGACGTTATATCAATGTAGGAAATTTCACATTAACTTACATCAATCCAAACTTTTTAAAAACTGCTGTGCAGCTAACATAACAGATAACTTTGGGAAGGTATTATCTATGTTTAGATTTAGCTCATATTTATTTGGTTGCTTGGGGTTTTTGTAGACACTGGGTGCAATATACTAAAACTGCTTCCTAGCCCTATTCTATATGACCAGCTAAGCTATATACCAGAGTTGTAATGGAGAAAACTTTACAGTGTATACACAGATACACGTAGGAAATTATTTGATTTATGTTGGTGATAACTAACTATAGATACTATAACAAGAAAATGGAGTCACTGTGCTTAAAACCAGTGATGAGGAAATAAAGTGTCATTTCCTATAGCAAACTCTATTACTAAAGGACAGAAGATAATATTTATCTTGCAAATCAATTCAGAAACAAGTAATTTGAAAGGATTCAAAGTTGAAAACCTAAAACAGTAAGCGCTTGAAGTTTACTTCCTAGCTTAAAGCTTGCAAGATGATGCAGACAATGGAAATAATAAAATTATAAAAGTCAAAATATGTTATGAATAACATTTATCTTGTAGATCGCTAGCTAATGCATTAATTGCTGACAGCAGGTCATGTTCATTTGTATCAGTCAGAAACAGAAAATGGAGCTACACATAAAAATAAGAAACATCTCAAAGTCTAGCAATAACACATTGCCTTTCCTGCTAAATTTTAGAAGGACAAAAAAAAAAAAAGAGTGATTTGAATTTCAGAAACAACAATAAAAGAGCAGAAACCAAATTTTTATAAATGAGACCATAAATTATTGCAATCTACTAAATGTACATAGATTTACACCAGTAAAATTTAATCATACACTTCCAGTGCCAGATAAGGTGACGTTTAATAGTTAGAGAAAACAAGCTGTGGATTTAGAGATAACAAGGCCAAAAGCTTTTTCAGAAAAAAAAAAAAGCAACTGCTTTCTTTTCTTTCTGCAAATGGTTGATGAATAAGAGTGGGTTTGAATCCTGAATACAGCTTTAGAGTAACTAAAAAACAACTAATAAACTATAAAAAAGGCAAACTGAACATCCAAGTATTCCTTCAGGAGTTTGCTAAATAGTCTAGCAAGCAATATATGCAATATTCAGCTTTTCTGTGAGGTCCTATTTCTTTATTCAGAGAATAAGCAACACAAATGGAATGATTTTTTCTTGATTGGAACTGTATTTTCTATATATTTATATTAAGTTTTCACAGTCAACAAATAAAACCCCATTTAATTGTTGCTGTGATTCTCTTTTTTCATTTTTATTTTATTGGTTTTTAATGAAAGAGATGATTGAGAAAAACTAGGCTCTTGAGTTTTGGGGAGGCAGAGGAGGGGGGCTAGGGACCTTGTATTTTCAGAGCTCTTTGTATCAGATATTGTTTTTCTCTTCAGTGTATCAAAAGACATTTTATAATAGTGATACTGCCTAATTATTAAGAAATTTAAATACATTCTGCATTCAGATACTTAGATGACACATCTTCGGTACAAAATATCTTTTCTAGGTCTACAACCAAAATTTTACATCTATTGTTTTAAATACAAAACTGGAAAGAACATGCCCAAGAGACTGTGGCTCCATCAGAAAGCATATACACATCTATAATTTTTTGGCTTAATATCTGTCTCTGTGGTTTGAAATCGGTATTATTCATTCTACCTATACACTATTGTTAACAATTTAACTCATTTAATAATAGGATTAATTAGAGGAAGCTTTACAGTAACATAATTGCATCAAGGCAATAGTATTAATTTTCTATGATATTTGGCATAATCACCACATTCTTTCTTGATGACTTTTATCTGGAAATTACTGTTGAAAAGAAAAAGTAGCATGTCAATGTTCTATTTATTTCTACTTTTCTTTTTTTCTTCTTTTTATTTCCTCTGAGTAATTAATTTTGTTTCTTCTTCTGTTCTTAGGAAATTAGTTCCAGTAAGCTGCCCATCATAGGCCTTTAAATGTCATTCCATAGAATGATTTTATGGTATTCACTTAAATGTCTGTTTTTATACTTGACCTCCTACCCTCTCAATGTAGGTCAAGTGCAATTGTTTTTCCAAAGGTTTATTGATGACAGTGGAATTGAACCAGACTCCAGTGACCTGAATCACAATCATAGCGAAGGTAGATATAAATTTCAGTCATAAAGATTTGTGTACAGTTGCAAATTTAACTGTTTCACCTATGAATAATTATATATTTGAATTTGTAATTTTTTGCACTCATGTCTTTGAAAATACTGTGGGACATTAAGTTCTCTAAGAAAATCAGTACATATAGCATACATACAGGCAAAGTGCTCTGTTGGATTTGAAACACTGACCATATGAGTTATCACCAGTACTTGACACTTTATCATCTGTACACAATAGTCAGATTTATTGCATGGACTCTTAAAAAATCTGTCTGAAGATTTGGTAATAAAGTTCTCTTTGTAGAAATGGTTATATCCTCCTTCCCCATCCTTCTTCTATCTCCCAAAGTTACTATAAGCTTCACCTTATCAATGAGAATCCATCTATTTTGACAGCTCAAAACTTTAAAAATAGCTTTCCAAACATAATGAAAGATTCATTTTGAATATTAATGTACAAATACTGTGGAAATTGGAGCCAAATCTCTGCTACAAACCCAAAAATGTATGTGCTCTTGAGTGCTTATGAAGTCTTCTCCACAAAATTATTTGTTCAGTTTGGCAATAAATGAAACTGGAGACAGCTGCGAGTCATAATACTCACTAGCTGAGTGTAATAAGGGCATGTGGAAGCAGTGTGTCTGCTCCTTTAACTTTACCTGGCCAAAGGATAAAGAAACCAGAACATACAAATCTGACCAACACAATGATAAGGGAGGTAGTGATAACAACAAATCTGCTAAGTGGCATGAATTAATAAGGGTATGCTATGTACAATAATGCTTTTATGATTTTGATGACTTGATTTTTTTAATGTTTTACAAAATATTATCACTGGAGGAAACAACAATAATGCCAAAGACAACACCAAACACTACCCCAGCAAATCAAAATAAACTGGAAAGGTTCCCACCAACAAAAAACACAGAAGACTAAAGAGCAGAATTTCTAATATCTCATACCTCACCTCTGTAACCAGAAATGGGAACATAACCTACCCATTTTTATGGCTTCAGAATGTTGTTGTTTCTGGTAATCCTGTATCTTTAATAAGTACATTGAAAATTATTCTTCCACTTGTCAGTTTTTTATCTTCCAGTATGAAAATTTTCTGGGATGGGAGAGCTGTGGATTGTAATTAAGAGTGAGAACTCAGTTCTCCTACTTAATCAATGTTCGGTCTGATCATTAAGCTGCTTTGCAAAGAGCATGTACAACCCTCATCGTTCCAGTCTGAGCATTTATATCTAAATTTGTCTTGAACCTAGGAGCAACAAATGCTCAATGCCAAATGATATTAGGCAGAAAATGAGTCCTCAGGGAATTACATGGGAATAGACAGGAGTGCAGCTGACAATTGAACATTTACAATAACACAGCTGTTAGACCCCCAAAAAGGTGTATGTATTTGGTGGTTTAGTTTTGTTTGTTTTACTGGTTTTCCTTCTTGGTATAATGTCTATTTTCCTGTAAAAACTAGATTGAGTTTTTGATAAATTTTTTTCTTGAGCTCAGGCATCTGTGTCTACATCTTTTCGACATATTTGCCTGTTCATGAGAAAAAAATGTTACAGAATAATCAATCTTTTCTGCAGTTTTTCACAAGAGGGTTAATCCTTAAAATTAGGTGATATGAACACCACTAAAATGTCATCCAGGATGTTTCTCAGGGTAAGTACATAGATTCACATTGGTTATTTTTCCCTAACATTACAAGATTTTAATTTCTTTGCAAGTAATTTGTAGAGACAAACTACAACATCCATATTGATTATGGTTGATAAAGCCTCCCCACCCTGTCCTCCCCTGAGTATACACTCAGTACAGGAAAAATAAACATACAGATTAAACACATTGTGTGAACATTCAAATTACACATAATGATTTTTGCAATCAAAATTTAAATGTACAACATGGGCTGTTATCTATTTTTCATATAGTTAAGAATTGATTTTGAGGTGATAGGAATTTTATTGTCTCATTCCACTAATTGCTAGTCTTAGTGGGATACTAAGCCAAAATATAGTAAGGTCAACTAGAAGTTATAAGAACTGTGTTAAGAAAGGGTTTAACAATTTTCTGACCCTTCCCCTTTTTGACATTAAGGCAAATACAGAATCATTGAAAGAATCAGGTTATGGTCTATTATTTTTTTGTCCTTTGTGTTCTTTCCAGAAAGTTCTCTTATTCCTAAAGCATGTTCATTGTAGAAAGAATTCTGTCTCTCAGTCTTGAGCTCTGTTAGATATGAGCATTGCTGTGGAAGGTCATTATTTTAAATGCTGCCCTAGAATATAACCACATCCCAGAAACAACCCAAGACCTAGAAAGTCATTCAAAGACCATGCTATTAACACCTGCAGTCCTTGTCAGAGCTCCTTCCAAAAAAACCATACTTTTTTTTTTGATAGATGGTCTTTTCAGAGGAAAAATCAAAAAGTTAATTAGGAACATATTGAAATCTAGTTGAGATCAGTATTTGAGACTACTACAAAAGTGGTAGAATTATTTTACTAGGGCTATCTAGAAAGTATGAAATTTATCACAGTGACTGAATGAGAAAAAAAAAAATTGCTTGATTCATTGGTTCAGTTCTCTCTCCTGAATAACATTCTGATTTGCAGCAACCAGCAACAGTATTTACATTTCTGTATTTCAATTTCCTCAATTATAGTTCAGAAGGACCCTATATATTTTATATATATACAATTTACAGTGATTGCATGAAACTATTTTCTGGTTCAAGTATGAACACATACCATCTCTCCACCCTTCTCTACATCTCCAAGCTGTTTGTTCAGATTTGCAAGATTTCAGCACTTACTAGTGTGACATTATATTGTTTTTGCATTTCAAAACCTCTAGCATTTTAAAGCCAGATCAGTTAGATGTAATTATGAGGGTAAAAAAAATGGAAACTACATGAGCAACAGTTATATCAATCACTTCTGAACTGCCTGAAAAACTACTTTGAGACATTGCCTAACAGTAAATACATCAAGTACTGGTTTACTGATTAGTTGTCAAAGCTGTGCTGCTAGGTCAGGAGAGGAGCAGATGAGAAAGACACTAAGCAATATCCCCAAGCTCAGTTTCCAGCTAGGACCTGAGATCAGATATAAAATCATTAAAGTTCACCAATACAATTGGATATAATTCTTTGTTTTGTTTCTAGGTTAACGTCTGTATATACATAGTGTAGATTTTTAAAATTTTCTCTTTTTCTCCGGATTTCAGTTACATTCCAGCTGGAACCAAAAACTAAACACCTACCACTGTAGTATCTGACTGAATTTACAACTACATGATGGAATCTGGAGATCTTCATCCAGAGTTATAAATATCAAACATAAAATTTGAATATATTTGGATCAACACTCTAGTTTTGATTTTCAAAGCTTACTGATCAAAGATTACTCTGCTGGCTTACCATATATTTAGGAAGAGAAGTTTCTTTTTGTCAACAAAACTGAACTTTCTGGGTTATTCTGGTCCGCATAATATGATGGAGTGTTGCCCTATAGCTGAATAGAAACAGATGTATATGGAGAAAATAACAAAAACAGACACAGATGGTGTATCACATGTATAACTTCTTAATTTATCCCTCATTGTGTGATACAATTATCCCGGCAAGTAGGCTGTATTCATCCCCTTTTCACAGATTCTGCCAGTTCCTGCAGGGACACTTTTCTGGATTGTGCTATAAACTGCCAGGGCAGCACAAAAATATTACTCAGTCTCTCATTGCACCCTCTCTAGGTCCTTTCACTGTCCATTTTTTCTTTTTGTTTGTTTATTTACTAATTTCTTTTTGAGTAACTGAGAGTACGTTGAAAGGACTGTTTCAGTAAATTTTTTCATGGGAATAGTGATGTGGTTTTCGTTAGGCATAAAAACACAAACCCCAAAACCAACAAAACTCATGCCATTTCCTATATAATATTTGCAATGATAGGATCCTCTTCTAAACAATAATGCGTTATTTTAACTTTTTGCTCAGAATTCAATTATCTCATGAAATTTGTATAAACTTATTCTCAACAATGATGGGTTAACTCTGAACTTTGCATAATGAATATTAAATTGTGACTTCAGTTTGAATCCCAGGCTTCTCAAGAGTTTCCCCATCAATTTGTTAAAAGTGATTTCCTGTCATAGCCTTAAAGAGGTCTTAAAGCTTATGGAAATTGTGAGTATAGAAATATTATTCATGTAAGTATGGACATAAAAGGTATTCATGAATGTAGTAATTCAACTTCAATGGCAGGTGCCTATAATAAAATAAAGATGTGTCATCAAAAGAATTACTGGAAAAGAGGATACACTGAAACAAGTTGTTTGTTGCTTTATTTTCTTCAGATCTTTTTTTTTTCCTCTTTCTTTATCTTTTTCTTCCTCTTCTTCTTCCTCTTTATTTTTAATAAGGATTAAAATGATAAGATTCTTGTCTATTCCTGATTCCATTAACAGTACAGAACTATACTCTTTGCTGCATTACTTTAGGTCAGCTTTGCATAAGTCCATGGCTTTATGATACTTTTTGCCCAATAAAGACATGACCAGGAACAAAACAAGATCAGGAAGAAAACACTGAATTCATTTTATGCAAGCAGACAAGAAGCAACTCTTGAACAAGTTTTCTGAGAAGGTGGTAGATGGCCCATCCCTGGAAATATTCAAGGCCTGTTTGGACTGGCCTCTGAGCAACCTACTCTATTTGAAGATGTCCCTAATCATACAGCAAGGGGGTTAGACTGGAGGGACTTTAAAGGTCTCTTTCATACCAAACCATTCTCTGATTCCATGACTTCAAGAAATGTCTAAATATGCTATTCCTATTTAGTGTTCTTAACAATCAAAATTATCTGTTTCTGTTTAACAATTGTCTTAAATTTTGTATATATTTTCCTTAACACTAAACTGTATCATTAGGCATGTTATTAAATGAAAAAAAAAAAAAAAAAAAAACAAACAAAAAAAACCCTGTTGAGATGAAGCTGATATATGGACATATTTGTAGCAGTGCAGAATAAAAAGCCTCCATACCTTGGATGAAATCTGGAGAAATCCTTGAAAATGTCTTATTGCAGTCAAAAATCAAATAAAGAAACAAAAGCTATTATTAAAATATTAATCAGAAAAAAATTCAATCTATGTTAACTGTGACCCTTTTTTTTTTCTCTGTGGTCAAGGTTCTGTATACAGGCAGGATATTTCCCATACTAAGTGAAAGCAAAACACCAACATTTATTCTTGTCTGGTTTTGAGTTCTCTCTACCTCAGTTATTCCACAGTTTTTTACTCTGCTTCTTTCTGTTTCTGAGAAGCTCTCCCACAAGGTCCTAGGCGAGGTTCTGGCTGGATCATTTTCTTCTGATTCTGCCAAAGGCAGTAACAAAACTCTATGAGGAATCCTTAACCGTTCATAAGCCACCTTCTCCAGCAACCCTTATTTCCCTCTACCCTGAGCTAAAATTGGCCACAAAGCACACATACATAAATTAAGCACTCACATATTTGCATGAGATGGACAGGCTTCACTGACTGTACTACATGCAATTCTTCTGACTTTAGTTTTTTTGGGATGGAGAAGACCAAGTCCATGTTTGTGCTTGGACGACAAAAAGCGAATTGATAAAATGGACTGGATTTACAAAAAAATTGCACATCTCTTCATCTAAGATTTTTACTGTGACTATTAAGATGTCAAATAACAGAAATGTAATTTACTTTTCTTTTTTTTTTTTTTCCTGAAAAGTTCCAGATTTCTTTTTATTATTTATGGTACAGTAAAAAAGACAAATATATTATGCCATTTGACTTTTTCATTCCAAAAAAAGCAGTGTAGAAAAGAAGTTTTCTGTGTCAGCACTGAGAAGCATGCAATGGAGCTGTTCTGATTTCTGGTGGTGACAAAACCAAACAGAAAACTGTTAGTTCCCTATGACTTATCACAAATCTTTTCAGCTAGTAATATTCATGTTTTGTACTTGTTAAATAGTAAGTGAAAACCCTATGATGTGAGAAAATATATTTAGCTGCTCTTAGTTTTAAGAAATATTGGGAGAAAATTTGCTCAGCTATCTAACTTAATCTGGTGAATTAAAATTCCACAGCTGTATCAGTCAGTAACTAATGTCCTTTTTCTGATGGCAATAGTCCTACAGAGTGTTTCACAGGTGTAAAATCCTAGAGCTGGAAAGGAAAACGACTGATGATATATTTGATCCTGTGTTTGCTAGCAAGGGTCATTTTGAATACTGGCGTCTAGATTAATGCTTAGCAATTTCTAAGCTGCATTCACGTGTCCTGATGCATATGCTGCATATCAGAATCAACGCTAAGAAAATACATCTGTGCTGCAATGAATTTCTGTCCTGAGAAACTGGAGAACCAGGACTCAAGGACTTGCACCACACTTTCTTTCACAATTTAGGCTGTATAATGCTTTAGATCAGAGAGATCTATTATCTATGGCAGCTATTTCTTACAATAGCAGCAATGTTTTTTTCCTAGACCTTTTCTAGGTCATGTTTTCTGTATGTTCCTTCTCTGTTCTCTGAATGAGGGAATTACTTCAACAAGGGATAAGAAACGTTCAGATTTTCTGTTCCTGTTCCTGCAATTCTTCAAATCTGTTTTCATTGAAATAGAGAGATTTTCTTTCCTAGCACTATGTCTCAAGATCTGACTTTAAAACATAGCCATTGTAATTTATTTAATTTTGATTCACCTCATTGAAGCAGCACTTTTTTCTGATCTGCACTTGAATTAAGTATGTTACTAGAATACACGCTTTTGTTTCCTGTGTCATGGAATGCTATCCTTTAGTTTAAACAATTTTCTTTTTCTAAAGTATTTTTCTCAAAACATATGAACTTCAATACAGTACAGCATTATTTATTTTCTTCAGAATATCATGTAATCTTATCATTATAGATGTACCAAAAAACCTCCTAGGTCATTAATTTCTTGGCTTCAGGTACCTTTCTATATGTTTTGAATTAATTTATTTCAGTCTAGGAGGACACTTCATCACACTTTACTAACTAAGAAACACTGGCCTTTTCTCTGCACAGAAACAAACTTTATTCTGCTAATCAGTAAAAGATATTTTTTGTCTTGATTAATTTAATTGATGCCTTTATAAAAAAATGAAAGAAATTCTGCTTATATATATATGTCAATTCAGAGAATCATATTCAAAAGTATTTTTATACAATAAGCTCCAAATTAAAATTTTGGGTTTTTCCTAAATAGTATCAACTAAATTTAATTAAGTTATCCTAGATTTCACAAACTATTTCCTTAATAAATTGAAAATGTATATGCTATTTTACCACAAAGACTAAAACTTAGTAATAATTAACAACAGCTGAAGTCCTACTCCTTCCATTGCTCCTACTCTTCCTACTTATATGCAAACCCCATAACTGATTACATCATTTTATTAAGGATTTCCAGTTAAGACACGTTACCAATCCACTTAGAAACATAATTGTGTAAATAATATATTCAAGAATACCAGGTATATGAGAAAATGTCAATGTTACTTTAAAAAGGTAGTGTGGGATAAATAATGAAATGTGTTTCATATTTATATAATCTTGATCTGCCAGCATCTGGAGGGCATATAAACTATCATCAAAAGTAATGTAGAATTGTGTAATAGATTTTCTGCTCATCAAAAGGGAAAAATGTAAAGAAAGTCTATAGATTGAGATAATTTTAAGACCAGTTAAAATTAGCTGAGGCATATTAGTTTATACTAAGAAGATTAGATAACAAAGAGATTCAAACATATGTTTATACTCCAAGGTATGAAAGTGTATCTTTTTTTATTCTGGTAATGAAGTTCCAGCGACATTTGACAAGGAACGGGTAAATATGGTATGCAGTTCTTGTGACTTAGCATTAGGGAAAGTTTCTGCAGATATGTAAAATTTATAAATGTTCAGGGAAAGAAGAACCTACCAAGTAAGACAAGACAAAAGTTTATCATAAAACCACAAAATCTTAGGGGATATAATTTTTTTTCACCTCTATAAATATCCAAATAATTAAGAACTGTCAGCACTGACATAAGAAGAAATAGGTATAAATTAATCAGGCTGTGAGAGGTCAGTTGGAAAACCCAGAGAATTTACAATATATTTTTCCATGGTAAGAAATCAGGAAGATTCAAGTGTCTGTAATATAGGAGACATAAAATTTATACCGACATTAGTAGTAAGGTCAGCAGAGGAGGTTAAAGACCTGATTCCCCTCAGATATACTCCCTTGAGACCCGATTCCCTTCAGGTTAAAGACCTGATTCCCTTCCCTTTTTTCTGAAACTTCTATTTCTTTCTGTTTTTCAGGCTTAATTACTTCATGGCTAAATTACTACTCTACTTGGCTTGAGCCAAGTTATTTGTTATTTTAACTCAGCAATTTACTGAGCTACTTTTAATGGTAATAAAACACGGTTAAATAGAGTAAATCATTTAATTTCAAATGAAGGAAAGCACATGTGTCTTTAGTCTATAGGCATAGCTGTCAGACACCTAGATTGAATTATGCATGTACATATTGTATCCTTCATATATGTAAAACTTTGCAGTAGCAAAATCTTCAGCAGCTTTTAATTTTTTTTCAATGCATTAGTGGCAAAGAGTTGAAAAAGAAGAAACAGTTGTTAAAAGAGAAGAAAGAATAAGAAGTAAAATACATTGTATGCCAAATACAGTGAAGTCTCTACTTGACTAAGTCCTTTTCACTCAACAGAGTGTTCTCATATGTGAATAAAGGTTATTGTTCTAGAAGCTTTTTCCTCTGTCCTTCATATCCAAACAGGGATGCAAATAATTGCACATTTTTCCTGTTATTTTTTGTTTTGTTTTGTTTTTTTCCTGGGAGATTTGAAACAGTGACGTTTCTAGTACAGTAAGAATGAGCATTACAAGATGATCTGGTCACTCACATATTGCTTGGTAGTACGCATTAAAAAAAAAAAAAAAAAATTATGCAGGACATGTGCCTGCCTCATTAAACACACATATTCTGCAGATATTTTTGTGCATGTATATGCATATATAGGCTCCACTGTCTCATTACCTTAGAAAATAATGCACCAACTAGCAATATGTGTCTGTGTTCCAGTTTAATGAGCCTCCAACTCACATGTCATGTACATCCTCTGGTCTGCACAAGCAAGGTTGTCACCAGCAGGACCAGGATTATGATACTTCCCCTTTGCTTAGCACATCTGGAGTGAAATATGCAGTTTAGCGTTGCCTAAGAAGAAAAGCATTTTTACCTGCTGGAACAAGTGGAGATCATCAAGATAGTCATGGTTGGAACATGTTCTACAATCAGAAGACAAGACTGCTGGATCAGTCCTCAGCCTTGCCTCCAGAACCTTGGTTGCTGTCTACAATTATCTCAGCCAAGGACACAGAGAAGATGGAGTCTAGATTTTCCAGGTTTATCTGAAGCTGTCAATGGTCTGAGGAACTGACAGATAATCTACTGTTTTCGTGTAACACTCAGATTGGGAGCTAAGGATAACATAATCCAATTTGTTCTCATCTGCTTTCAGCTGTGATTTGTTCCCTATTTTTTTCCTTTGGTAAAGCAATTGGTCATGTTTATCTGGGGAGATAATTCATTACTGCAGCATCAGAACAGCTCTCATCAATCACTTCTTCACATTCTGCAATTCCCTGGTCACAATATCAAGAAATCCTTTGGCAAATGTATGGAGTCATTAATTTGAAGTGACCTGTTTGGTTCTAAGAAGGTTAAATGTAAGGTAGCAGTGCCAAATGTAGAACATTGAACTTGATATTTCATATACAGACACACACAGCAAAATTTGATAATGTATTTGCTGTCAAAGTTTCTGGTAGATGTTGGGAAACACTGATGTGTGTTTATCCAAGGTGAACTTGGGACCAAAGTTCATAATGTAATTTAAAATCACCAAATTGTTAAGGTTTCAGATACTGATAGGGGTTTTAGTAAAGAAAAATTTATTATCTAAACTGCTTCATAGTTCCCTAATTGTCACAATAAATTTGCTTTGTTTATAAATAGCACATATAGGTATGGATTAATTGCATTCAAAAAAATTATAGTTCTAGATATCTTATTGGGGTGACTCCGAAAACATCTATAGAGCTAAAAATAGGACTCAGAGTGGTGATCCACTGCATTTTATGTAAAATTACACTTGTCTCTGGAAGGCTGCTTTTTTATCAGTTGCAGAGCCCTTAAATATTGATATGAATATATTAACTTCAGCAAAAAAAAAATAAAGGAGCACTGTAAGAAGGAAATTAAAATTGTTTAAAAAAGAAAACTAATCTAAGAAGAATGATGTTTGCAACTCAGTTAAGCAAAGGAGGTTTTCAGATTCACAGAATGTTGTGAGTTTGAAGTGGGTTGTTTGTTTTTTTTTTCATCAAACAATATTTAATTTTCTTTTAGGAAGAAATTTAGACTTATCATATTAACAGTCTAATATAATTTAACTGCATAAGACCATTACCATTAGTCATTGTGTATGTCTTTTCCATATCTCGGAAAGTCATTCATCTGTATTTACTTGGAAAATTGTTTCATGATCTAGCTCTTGGAAAACATATACATACATACATGTATATATATATATATATATATATATATATTTATATATATATAAATTTATAAATATATAATTTTTAAATATATATATATATATTTATAAATATATAATTATTATTTATATTATTATTTATTATATTATTTATATTATTATTATTTTATATATATATATTTATAAATATATAATTTTTAAATATATATATATATATATATATATATATATATATATTTAAAAATTGGTTTTGAAATGTTGTAGACAGAAAAATTGGAAAATTAAGGCTGAAGAAGAGTTAAAGGGATATTACTCTAAAGAAACTGAATACTGAAAGTTAAAGGGAATTTATATGATTTTTTTTTTGAGGTCTATGCTGTGTATCAAAAAATACATCACCAAATTCCATCTGTAAAATAAAGTTACTCTTTTTATTTTTCCATATCTCTCTCGATCACTCAGCTGGGATCTCATTAATCTAGTAGTTTGATCTTTAACTGTAGCTGACCAGCCTTCTCAAAAATAAGGAAAAGGAAAACACTCGTTAGAAGAATGATATTTTTATACAATTTTGTTTATGCAAAGTTCCTAGGACATTTTAACTGATATCTTGACTTTGCCTGTACTTTACTCACGCACTTCAGAAACTTATGTATATTGTATAAGGACTGGGGATGGTGTTTGTTAGAAAGAGATAGAGCTTTCTTTATATCTTCCAAGATTTCCTTTAACTCAGGAAAACTCTCCACCAAAGTTATTCTTCGTCTTCACATCACCAAAAGAGCACATTCACAGTGACCTCCTTGTTAAGTAAAAAAGTATAATAGCTTGTGTAAAGTAGTGGTTTAATGTACTGCATTCAACTGCAGAAATAAAAGAAATATCCCCCCACCCTCACAAAAAAAAAAAAAAAATCAGTATTGCTTTAATAGTTTTTGACCTTTCAGGAAAAGATACATTCCACTTCTCTGCTGGATGCTAGACTCAGTGACACAGATGATACCTGCCAGGCTTCACAGTTTCCTAAGATTCAATATAGCAAATGAAAGATACTGTGAAGAATAAAGCATCCTTAAGATAGATATCAAATATAGGTATATTGAACAAAACTAACACTTGCAAAGTCCTGGTAGACTTTATCAAAAATGAACATTATATTACTTCTGTTTCCTACCCTATATAGATTAAGCACTTAATTGGTTAACTTTCTGTATGTATACAAGATGGTAGAAGCCCTTTGTAATGGAATTTGTTAGTCCAGAGGCAAGAAATCAGATTGTGATCCCTGTTATCTCAATGTAAATATGAAATAACATACGTAGGCTTTTAAAATTGAAAGCATTTCAAATACAGTTATGTATATCCTATAAATCTGGAATTCTCTGGTTTTATTTACTTAATTAAGTCTTTCAGTTATCTTCATAAATAATAAAAGATTAGATAATGCTTTGTGACTTTAATTTAATTAGAGCTTTTGTACAAAATGATGCTACTGTTTTGGAGACACTGTATTGGTGACAGCTAACAACAAAAACACTGATACAGCTGCAAACTCCCTCCTGTCTCCCATGGAACAGTGTAAAAACGGAATGAGAGTCTTGCCTTGGAAGGGAGAAGTCTTGTGGATCAGGTCAGGTCTTTCAGGTGTGCCTCCTCCCAGTCTCTTGCCCACCCAGCCTGTTCTCTGGGGAAGTGCAGAGTGGGGAAAATGAGAAAGCCTGAGTGACGTGCAAGCACTGGTGATGACACCTCTGGAATACTGCACTGAGATTTTGGATCACTCACTCAAGAAGGATTTTGAGATATGAAAGAGATACATCATAAGGCTACCCAAGTCATCCATTGTCTAGATTGTATGTTCTACATGAGACAGGGAGTGGGAGCTGGGGGTGCTTAGTCTCCTGAAGAGGAGGCTAAGGGGTCATTTCACAGCAGTCTATTAGTTGCAAACGTGAAAATGGACAGATGATACAGTGAAGACAAATGGCCACAAACTGGGTCTTGATAATCTCATGTGAGGCATTAGGAAAATAATTGTCAATAAAAGGGTAGTGCAATACTTAAATGGGTTGCCCTGAACAGTCCTGGTCTCTGCACCTCAGGAGGTCTATAAGACTCAGCCAAAGTCACAGTCAACTTGATCTCATGCTGGCAAACAGATCTGCTTCAAACAAAATGTAACAAAATAGCCTTTAGAAATATCTTTAAAACAACTCTTTTTATAATTCCATGACTATCTGTTTCTTGGGTTTATACTATAAACATCAAGAATTGTTCATTGCTGCTGACAGCAGCTTGGAATCTGTTCCTAAAATTTACTTTGAAATTTGTTCCTAAAATTTACTTTGAAAAGAAATAACCAGTTTCCAAAGAGTAAGGTGTCCAAACAAACATATATTTAAAGCTTCTAAACTACAGCCCTGAATGTATCTAACCACAGTCAAGAACTGGAAATTTTATCTACCATTTCAATTTCAGAATGCTTTTATATGTTAAAGTCAAGATATGCTGTCAGGATAGTGCAGGATCACCAATGCTGTCTAAACAGTCTGTATTATCTGCTGTTTCAATGCAAAAGGAATTTCAGCTCCTGGGGCTCCTAAACAGGATCTTTCAGAAGTGCAAATTGAGTAAAAAATAATAATTTTTAAAAAAATATATATATATAAAAAAGAAGGAAAATTGTTCAGTGTCAGGTTTGTCACTGTCACATTAGTTTAAAGCTGATTTATTTTATTTCATTAACAGGGAGACCATATGAGAGGTTAATTCTTTTTCTGGATGGTTTTGAATGGAATCAACTTGAACTAGAACTTGAGTTGAAATAAACAAAAACCTATAAGCAATTTTTGAATCTCGATGTTTGTTTATTTAAACAGGCTGATGATCCTTAATCAAAACTTTCTTCAAATTAAGGTAACAAACCTTTTCAAGAACGCGTAAACAGTTTTTTTATAAAACATTTCTAAAGAGCACTGAGGATCTAAGGTAAGAAATCAAATATGCCACTATTGCAACCTGTTTCTCACGTCAAAGATTTATTAGGCTGTATCTTGCTATGGAAAACTGTGAGGTTTATTTAAAAAAACAAAAAAACATGGAATGTTTCCCAAATGATGGAAAAAATATACAAAATGCT
The DNA here is from genome assembly GCF_031753505.1 of Anomalospiza imberbis. Classification (NCBI taxonomy): domain Eukaryota; kingdom Metazoa; phylum Chordata; class Aves; order Passeriformes; family Viduidae; genus Anomalospiza; species Anomalospiza imberbis. Next base: position 103,976,583 of record NC_089682.1, read on the forward strand.
TCAAGTACTTTTCTGATTCACATCAATTACTTTTAATTAATTTGAATGGATCAAATGTAACCCTTAAAAGCAGAAGTCTTCTAGCTATATGAGCATCTATTCTCCAACAACGGGGTCTTCTGTACCCCAGGTGGATGCAGATGGCTAATATGGATAGGAAGGCATGGTGCAGTGGAACTGAACCACATGCTTATTATCAGAGAGATCTGAGGGAACACTGATATAGTCCTGCTACCACTGTTTTCTATTTACTAGCTAAGATGAATTATCTGTTTGCATACAGAAAGCCAAATGGCTATGAAAGTCATACTGGCTTCCTATAAAGAGGAAAGAGACCTCTGAGTCAGGTAGTCTTAAACACTTTAAATGGGGTAAGATATCTAAATGCCCATTTTCAGACTTCTGAATTACCCAGTAATTGCAATGCTTACACTTAGCTCTGAGATCTGAACCTGGCTTCTAATGGCCAATCTGAAAAACTGATGCAGTTAACTCTTTCTAGAATTAGAGCATTTGATTGTCAAAAAAGAGGATTAAAAAAAAAAAAAAAAAAGTCTGTGAATTTAGACTAGCACAGCTGCTGCTGTTGTTAATGAGGAAAAGAACATGAAATGCAAAAGAGGATGGTGAGTTAGTTTCACTGACAGGGCATTCAAGCTGATTTCCAGTTGTTCTGCCCTGAATAAACGTACTGATAGTGCAGTAAAGACTTCACAATGATTTCCATGTCTCATACTTGGCTTTGTCACCCATACACATCAGCTGATTGCTGGAAATAGAACTAATTAAAATCTTGCCCCTTTTCACAGTAAGAAAAGATTTCAAACAATCATCGCAGTCTTAAGCCAAAGTAATTATAAAATACAAACCTGTATCAGATATATTGGTATCCTGAAGTTATTAATGCTTATAGCCAACAGAAACTTAATTTCAAAATCACAGTTTCTTCTATATTAGTTTCACTTCCCAAAAAGAATTACTTTCATGTGGAAGTCCTAGCTTTCAAACTTTTCAAGCCTTGCAAGCCTGACATTATCATGCTTCCTGCAGACTTCTGCTCCTATTGTAGTAACATGGAGATGAAAAAGACTTAATGGATTATTGAGTCTGGTCCCCTGCTGTGTATATAATCCTGAGCCCACTGAATTCAGTGGGAGTTTGAGCTTTTTCTTCAATGGTAGAATGATTAGGCCTAGAGTCTCTCAAAAATGTTCAAATTAAGGTCGGTTTTTTTTTTTTACACATTTTTCTAATGACTTGTAAAAGATAGTATGAAAAGGTCTTAAATTCCAAATGTAATTGGTTCAGTGTAGTTGCAATTTGTTTCTAAATTCCTTATTCTATGAAGAAAATATGAAAATAACACTAAAGAATTTATTCTTGTTCATGTCTACTCATGAAAAGTCACACTGAGATTATATGTCTCAACCAAAGGACAGACTAGAGGCAAAGGACTACAACCTTTAAGCTGATTTAACTCTTCATAACCATAATGATCCAGGGAATTGGAGTAACAGCAGTTACAGATGATATTCATAGGGGAAATAAATGCTTACTGTCCTTGAAGATCTGAATTTATCTTGTTCTGTTTTCTTAATAAGGTTAAAGACTAAAGATTAGTCCACTGGATGAATCTTCCAGATCCATATTTTGACAGAGTGAAGAGGATATATCTCAGGTACTATCTCACATCTTCAAGCTGTAATAGAAAAGACTGTAAAGTAGAGTCAAAACATATGTTAGCTTACAAAACGTACTGAAACAGTTAGTTTTTCCCAGTTTATTTAAAACTAAAATAAATTTGAGCCAACATCAGTTATCCAAAGTTTCTTGTCTGGTCAGAGGCAGTGAAATTTCCTTTATATGATTAACAGAGAGAATTGGAGCACCTTGGGAATACAAATCAATATAAGCACCTGTATTAGACTGCAAGGATTCATCCTTTGAAAGAAAAAAAAAATAAAAATAAAAAAAAAAAATTGAACAACCAAATATTCAAAACCAACAAAAAAGCCAAGCATCAGATTTTATTAAATTTCCTTTTGTTTAAAGAATGCAAAACAATTGAACTGATGAAATATATTATCTTGTAGGGTTACTTTAACTATGATTTTAAATTATGCCATTATATTTAGGACATCAACACCTTTAAAGATTTTATAAAAAACCTAATATAAACTCCCAACAAATGTGTGTCATTATTCTGCAAAACAGAAAAAAAAAAGTAGAAATATAGCTAGTTGAGATGTCTTTAGTATGAGAACAACTGTAGGTTAATAGCCAATAATGATATCTTAACCAGCATGAAAACTGATTTACTACAGTTTGTAAGTAAGCAGTTTATGGAGGAGTGAAAGTAGCAGCTTTAACTTAGAAGCAGATTTCAGAGAAGTGCTGCGAGAATTTAATGTATAAAAGGTTTTTCACTAATACATATTCACATTCTTCTAACCTCAGTAAAAAACTGTGCTTGAATTATATGAGGTTCAGAAAACTAAATGCAATGAGATTTACTCCATTATGGTGTTATGTAAAACAATTGTGAGGTTTTACATCAAAACAGATAATGCAATTGTTATTATAGTCATAAATATAAACTCCCCAGATTTCTAATAATTATAATTTACAGCTTGTTTCTTGTAAATATTTTCTTAAAAATCAGGCTTTGCTGTATTTCTTCTGTTGAGAATCCATAAACTCGTAATATATTTCCTTATTCTATGAATTTTGGATCTTAACTAGGCATGTCCAATGATTCCAGGATCTTTGTCTTAAAGTGAATCACAGTTGAATACAGGGTTTCCTGATACTGGGTTTTTGCCTTTGTTTTCTTTTGTTGCTATAACCACTATAAAAAGTTGATGGTGATACAGTCACTCTGGGATGAACCCATGAATAAGAGCAATAAGAATTTAGATACAATTTTGCCTTCTAAACTAGATTACTTCATGGTACTGTTTAGTAAGTTGTGAAGAGGGCTACTCCAGGAGCATACAGTGCAAAAGAAAAGGAAAAGAAATCCACACAAACACAAAGTTGAAACAGATACTAAAACACAAAATCTCATATTGTTTCATATCCCATTGCAAGTAAATTTTCATTTACATGATAGATCCTTTAAATATCTTTTTTAAAAGCAGAAAAAAAAGATGCATTTTTCTGTGGCCAGTCATCATAAGGGTTGTTTTTAATGATGAAAATATAATATACCACAATTAATATACTAATAGAACTAATACAAATATTTTCTGACTTCTGCAGCTGGATGAAACTTGCTGCATACATGCATTCTCTGCTCACAGGTAATTTCAAATGCTTGCTTCTAATCAATAACACATAACACAAAATCCACAATTCAAATTTATGCCAGCTAATACCTATGGGTATCCATATAAAGAAATATTTTTTTTATATTTTGGGTTTCATTTAAATATCTGCTGTAGAGATGAATATGAGGAGAAAAAGATAAAAATAATAAACTACTTATCTGAAGTTCCAGTTAATAACACATCTTTGTCTACATTATTTTGAGGAAAATATTCTGTTGTTTCCTTTCCACAATAATGCAGTCCTGGAGGCAAAGATAAACCAAACAAGACTCAAAATAATATTGCACATCTATATATTACAGGAAGAAAACAAAACTGAATAGAACCAGGAGCTAACATTCATTAAAGACTCAAATATATGAAAGACAGCAGTTTATAAAAGCTGTTCTTTTGTACTGGGATTTGACTAGCACACAGCAAATTTATCTGAGTTCCTAGCTGCCATTGCCCTTCATGTTTGACATTAAAATAATTTTTAAAAGTGTTCCTGAACTACAACACTAAGCTGTGAATTGGGAGCAGATTACATTGAAGAAGTTTTATTTAAAACAATGGCTTTGTCTCTCCTAATCACATTGTCATGTCTAACCTTTTTGTAAAGATATTGGATCTGATGGCAAAAATTTTACACCTTTAGAATCATAACTTTTAAACATTTTGGCTATTTGTATAGCATGTGTTTTCTTCTATAGTTTGTTTTAGACAAGTGGATTTTGATCTAAATTGCATTTTATCTTTTTCAAAAGCATACACTCTATACAGACAATGACCCATCCTGAAAACGGATCATACTGAAAGATAATGAAATTTGGGCAGTAGGGACATGAAAAGAGCCTTGGCTGGATGTTGCAATCCACACATCCCAGTGGATACTTTCCTTTAACCCTATCAGTAGACTGAGACCTGAAAATAAAAGGGATTAGCAAACGCTAGAACTATCTTCAAGCCACTTAAGCTATATAGTCTTAAATCCTTCAAGTCCAAGTATCTGTATGTCTTCTAGAGACATCTTAAAATGTAAGCAAATTAGACATTTTTTATTTAAATACAGACCTCATTTCCACCAGCTCCCTTTATTTACTCCCCTCTCTGCACCCGCATTATAGCCTGTAACAACTTATTAATTAGAAGTTACCCAAAATGATGTCAGAATTAAGCACTCTTCCTATGAGAGAGAAATTTATTTATATATTTACATATTTTTATTTATTTATTAGTGCTGCATTAAATATTTTCAGAAAAGAGGAGCAGGCAGGTTTTATAAATCTCACACTATAGTACAATATGGATCCTCAAATTAGGCGTGATAAATTTAAGTCAATCTTCACCAGCAGCTACTTAATGTGAGAATTAAGAAATTTGCTCACACCTGGGTTGTTACATCTTTCAAAAAGTCCATTGGAAACTTTGTAGTACAAAACTTCTAGCTATTACCCATAGGGGGTTTACAGCTGAAACCACGACTCAGTGTCTGTTTATTTCTATTTTCTGTCATAGTATATTAATTTTGGGAATATGTTTTTATAGTAAAGTCTCATTTTTCATACCATTAAAATATATAAACATACGACATTGTGTGTTTCTGAAAGTAATTCCAGCAGTTTGTGCATTGATTAAGGAGAAGGGAAAATTATATTTGAAGAAGTATATATAATTTCACCCATTGCTTTACATTTGTTTTCCCTCAGCAAGTGGTTTCAAATTATGTAAAAGAGCTCAAAGGAAAAACTGTAATAAGATAATAAATTCATTCAGGTATATTTAATTATTTCTAATAAAATGCCAGAGTAATTAAATAAAAAATATTCCTGGTGAAATTACAGAGTTTTCATGATTGACACAAATCCATATGATCACTTTGAAATATAACACCTTTATTTGAGTAAATTAGAACAAAATCTAAAAGACTTAAGTATATGCAAATCCAGAGTTAAAAATGGATTAAGTACCACTTACAACTCCCATGAAAAATTACAATTTTACCATGCTTTAGGAAGATTTTACTTTGTATAGATCAGCATTTGTATTTTTCATATTGCTGGAGAAGGAATTAGTTTCTCCTCCAAACATTACTGTAATTTCTTTTGCTAATTGTGACTGACCATTTGAAATGTTGCTTCAGTTCTTTAACACAAAACTTTTTCTCTTTTTTTTTTTTTTAAGTAGTAGGTTCTCTAGTAAGTAAGTGTTGCCAATCTAATGTTAATACTATCAGAAGACTTCTTCATGTTTTCTTTTTTTTCATAGAAACTGTCTTATGTTGTTGTTTAAATGTTGTCTTCTTTTTATTTTGTCTTTACAGAATCACACAACCATTTAGATTGCAAAAGACTCTTAATATGATTTAATCCAACAATTAAACCAGCACTGCCAAGTCCACCACTAAACTACATCCCCAGGTGCCACATCTACAATATCGTTTTAATGCCTCCAGGAATGGTGACTCAATCACTTCCTTCAGCAGCTTATTCCAATGCTTGACAATTTTTCCAGTGAAAACTTATTTCCTGATATCCAATCTAAATCTTCCTTGACACAACTTGAGCCCATTTTCTCTTGTCTCTATATCTCTTCCTATATGGGAGAAGGGACTGACCCCCACCTTGCTACAACCTCCTGTCTTGTAGAGCAATAAAATCCCCCATGAGCCTCCTTTTTCCAGGCTAAACAACCCCAGATCCCTCAGCCACTCCTCACAAAACTTGTGCTCTTATCCTTTTACCAACTTTGCTGCACTTGCTTATTATATAGATATGTCGTGATCAGCAAAATTGTTGCAGGTATGTTTTAAAGGCAGCTATTGGATGATATGATAAATAAAATGAATTAGTTTGATAGATAGTTGCTAAGATGAAAATTTGTTTCTTTGATACCTGAATTTGATTTCTTTCAGAGCTCACATGAATCACCAGGAATTACTAATATTAGATCTGTGGTATCTGTATTATCTTTAACCTACTGGTAGTTTGCAACAACATATGTAAATTGCATAGCGTTGTGTGATATATACATATACAGAAAACCTCAGGAAGGGAACTATGGCAACCAGTACTTGTGCAGAAATTAAGACATTGTCACTTCACTCAGACCATTTACCATGTCTTGATTTGAGCTCTTAATATGGGGATATGCTGAAAATCTTCCCAGATCAGAAAGCATTCCTGATGCGACATCTAGATTACTTTAGAAAGCATTGTGTTAATGGAGCCATCTTCTTTTTATGTATTTATAAGATACTCAGATTCAACTCATTGCACTTCTTTAGAAGATTCAAACTTTTTTTTTCTGGCATGAAAAATGTTTTAATCATCAAGCTGTAGGTGGGGTTAAATTTAAAATAATATTAGTTGTTTCCAGAGTACTCAGACTTACCATCTAAGGAGTTACTTCAGGGACCTCAGTGTAGTTCTAAACTGATAAATGGAAAAGAAATAAGATCTCAATTTCTTCTCATTTTCTGCACTTATTAATTGTTAGATCACTACCAACAACTGGCTGTCTCTGGGACAAGCTTATAAGGAATACTAGCCTTAAACAGTGTGGGTGTGAGGTAATCAATATCATTTGGCTTCAGGTTCTTTTTTATTTGCCAGCACTAAGCCAGCTCAAGTACAAACAAATTATGCAACGCAGACATGCTGTTGCACAGAATCTGAATGAAGATTTCCACAGTTAGGGAATACATTACTGCATATTACAATAGAAATAATATTCCCTTTCCACTTGGAGTTTTCATTTGCAACAGAGCCCCTAACAAAATAAGTCATATGCATTTTCTGGATTTTTAGAGGTAGAAAGCATAAACCATAAACCAGAAAAATTAGTTTCCTTGGATTACCTATTGCACTCATGGCAGTAATCCCAGTTCTGCAAAAAATACCCTGCAATAATTAAAAGGAGATTTAAATTATCTGAGATTTGACTATCTTATTTACAAACCATGAACAACTGAGGTGCAGATCCACAAAAGAACACAGGAAACTGTGGATGCTGAGTTTAAAGATCACAGTACAAGGAAATACCTGATTTTTAGGAGTCCTGATATTTGACATTGTCCTAAATTACTTACCTAGGCTACTCTTGCACTCATGCTGAGGGAGGATTAAGTGCCCAAGTACAAGAGTCAAAATTAGTAGTTAAGTGTGAGTCACATACAATAGATTACAGGGTAAATCATAAGCTATTCTCTCTTCAAGGTTTAATTATGTAACTGTAGGAATGCACTTATCTTCAGTCAGGATCCCCAACAGAGTTTATGTAGTCCTTAGCTGCTTAGGCTTAATGGTAAAAATGATGAAAGGTCTCTGACTATACAGAAGCTGAATAAAAAAAAGTATTTGCCATTTAACATTTTGTCTTTTTTTCATATGCAACTGCTTACAGGGACAATTAATCAGGATTTAAGTGCCTTATTTCTTTGCAGACCAAGTTCTTATTGTGTGATATCTAGAAAACAATGGAGAAAATAAAGTGTAGAAAGGCACTATAAAATTTAACAGTCTTGAACATTACTGTTTTAATTGTATAATAATGCTCCATGAGATGTAACAGGGTCATTTCTCTGACATGTGTTTCAACTCCACAAGACCGCAGTTCTTCAGATAAAATAAAAGCTGGTCAGTTTCCTCTTCTGATTCCATTAAATGTTTCTGATAAAAAGATATATGTCTATATATCTATGTATGTCTCTATGTGTAATAAATATTAAAAAATCCCAAGCAAAAACTTTTGCTACCAGGCTGAAAACCACTGTAAGATATGCAATAGAGCCTCTTGCAAGATTCTGAGGTGAATAAGAAAGGGAAGTATGGATAAAATACCTGACTTTACATCTTGCAAAACACAAAAAAATCCCTTTCAGAGTAAAGAAATCCAAATTTTTTTTTCTAGCCAGAATATCTTTTCATGAACAGTCAGATACTATGTTTTTTAAATGATCAAGTAAACATATCCAAGATTTATTTTTTGCATCCCACGTACTTCATTTTAATCTTGGAATAAAGCACATTTTAAAAATAAATGGTCCTTGAAAAACTTCAATATTATATCCATAGGAGTTATGTATTACAGCAAAACTTACTTTTGATAAACTTGTCAGTGAAAATTACAATGGTATTTTTAAAACCACTAATCTGTCCCTCTTCAGAATATAGGCATTTGCACTATTCAAATGCAGTGTAATACAATGTGATATAATGACATCATTACATTTCCTCTCCTTTTCTCTGCATTTCCTTTTTTTTAAAAATGAAGATTTAAAAAAAAAATTATAATCTATAGAAAACCCACAGAAATGTGAAAGAAATGTCTGTACACCTGTCTGCTCATGGGAAGCAACGAAATAATTGCTTATTTCATTTTGCTTGTGTGCATGGTTTTTCTTTTCCCTACTAGACTCTCCTTACCTCAACCCACAGATTTTCTAGCTTTTAGCCTTTCAATTCTCTCCCCTATTCCACTGGTGGGGGAAAGAGTGAGTGGTTCCATTGCACTTGGCTGATGGCTCAGGTTAAACCATGACACTCACTTTTTATCTACCATGTAGTATGGACTTACAGAATCACAGAACGGGTCAGGTTGGAAGGGACCACAGTGGATCATATGATCCAACCTCTCTGCTCAAGCAGGGCCACCCTAGATCACATTGCACAAGCTTGCACCCAGGACATTCTTGAAAAACTCCAGCAAGTGGGAATCCACATTTCTGGATGATCTGTTCCAGTGCATGGTCACCTGCACAGTAAAGAAGTTCTTCCTCATGTTCAAGTTCCTGTGAATCAGTTTCTGCCCATTGCCTCTTGTCATATTGCTTGGTACCATTGAGAAGAACATGGAAATCCCTTGCCACCCTCCCTTCAGATACTGATAGACATTGATGAGATCCTTTTGCAGTCATCTCTTTTTGAGTCTAAACAGGCTCAGCTCCCACAGCCTTTCCTCAAAAGAGAGATGTTCCAGCCCCTAATAATCATCATAGCCCTCCACTGGACCTGCTAGAGGAGTTCCATGTGTCTCTTGTACTGAGAAGCCCGGAAATGGACACAGCGCTCCACATGTGGCCTCATCAGGGCTGAGCAGTGTGGCAGGATCACCTCCCTCATCGTGCTGACAATGCTTTTCTTAATGCATCCCAGGACATCATTGTCCTTCTTGGCCATAAGGGCACTGCTGCCTCATGGACAGCTTGTTGTCCAGAAGCTCACCTAGGTCCTTTGCTACAGAGCTGCAGTTCAGCAGGTCAGGCCACAGCCTGTGCTGTTGCATGGGGTTATTCTTCCCCAGGTGTAGGACTCTGCATTTGTCTTTGTTGAATTTCAGATGGTTCTCATCTGCCCATCTCTGCTGACTGTTGAGGTCCCTCTGAAAGGCTGCACAGCCCTCTCCTCCTCACAGGTTTGTGTCATCAGTGAAATTGTGGAGGGCACATCTCCCTTCTTCCAAGTAATTGATGGATAAATTAAACAATACTGGATCTGGTATAGAGCCCTGGGGGACACCACTAGTGACAGGCCTTCAGCTAGACCCGGTGTTACTGATTGCAGCCCTCTGGGATCTTCTGTTTAGGCAATTCTAGATCCATCTCACTGTCCACTCATCTAATCCACACTTCCTGAGCTTGCCTATGAGTATGTTATCAGAGAAAGTGTCAAAAAAAGCCCAATCCCACAAGAAAAACAAAACCCAAAAAACTCCATTCAACAAACACCTTCTGAGTGAAAATGAAATGACAATGGTTCAAAATGCACCAATGGAAGGCAGTGAGAATAATAATACATTGCCTAAACTATGTCACCAAAGCTTCAGATTGTGTGGGCTGTAAGAAAAAAGGCAGAATAAAACTGCAAATATCTTTAACAATATTAAAGCATTTGACATGCAGTATGGAAAGTCTTCTGTTTTGATCTTCATAAAAGCCCAGGCTCGATATCTCACTGAGCCAACATTTCTTCATGCAAACCTTCGTGCAAATTTCTTCATGCAGGAATATTTAACTCTGTGCATGAAACAACTTTGTCACACCTGCTAATTCTTCAGGCCTTGAAAAAGTACAGTTAGGCCAAATAGCAAAGACAATAACTAACACTAGGCAGAAATTTCTTTTTTTTCAGAAAAATAAAAACTGGGCATGCTGACATACATTCTCACAGTAATGTGAATTTTTGTAAAAACAGTAAATAAATTTTTAAATACAAATACCCTTAACAATATAAATGGGAAAAAAAACTAACTAATTTTCAGAAACTCATTTTCTTAGTAGATATTTCTTTGCTCTCGTGTTTCATTAAGGTTATTTTAGAGCAGGGGAAAAGAAGTCTTGTATATTGTTAATAATCTCTAATAAAAGAAACAGGAGGAAGGTGTTTTCTTGCTCCTTTTCCCATTAAAGTTAAGTATAATGTTTCGGGCTAGCAAACTTTTTCATTATAATGGATTTTCTTTCCCTGCAAAGAAATGGAATATCTCATTTGCTCAGACAGATCTGTGATGATGCACATACAGCTCTACATATCTATTGTGTAGGTGTTTGCAACTGAATATAGCAGCTAAAGCCAGTAAACCAGAGCCAGAATATTTTATGGATTGACTCAGGGAAAAAAGGTCAGCACAAAGGGACACCCCACACCGTTGTCCCCATGTTTCATCCACCACTTCGAATTTTTGCCATATTTCTAATTTATAATTACATTCTCTACTCTTAAAATTTGGTTAAACAGGAAATTGGTTTTTTTTGGCTAGAAAAATACGGGCACATTCTTTCATAATGCTCAGAGCCTGCATCTGGATGATCTGAGTCATATTATTTGGTTGGTATTATTTATACCAGAGATGTTAATGGTTTTAAGAGCTTTAGAAAGAGAGAGAGAGGGAGGGATAGTGGTCCATTCCTTCATATGGACATGGGTGATTTTGTTAGGTTGTACCATGCATTCAGGTTTTCTTTTGCATGACACTAATATTAGCATAAGGTTGTTGCTTCAGCTTTAGTGAAGCTAGATTTGGATTTATCACTCCATGGTATTTTTATCTCAGCAATTTTATTTATGATATGAGTATCAGTCTAGCTTTTGCCATAGGCATAAAGGATTAGAAGCAAAAAGGAGCAAAAAAGAACATACACATGCAGACTCATTTGCTGAGTTCCAGCAAGAGCTTATCTGTATTCAGTCACTTCAGCCAAACTGCTTGTCTGCCAGGCTCTTCTTCCAGTTTTGGTGCTACTAGCTCATAACACCACCCTAAATACATTAAAATACTGTTGTAAGATTACATACTTGATTTGTCACTCAGTCATGTGAGTTGTGGTGTTGAAGTGTGTTGTTGCTTCTGGATACATTTGTTGTATCAATACATGCAAAGTTGTTTCATTACCCATTTTCGACCCTAATATTTGAAAGGAACTCTACTTATGAAGATAACAGCACATGTTCTAGTCAGCATTGTTTAAATTAGGTGGAGAAACCTTGAAGGATAAAAGTTTTAAAAAGCTTAGAAAGAAGATCCTTGGATCATGTTAACTGCCCACTTATAGCCTATATCTAAGATTGTTTTATTTGAGAAAATAAATTAATGTCAGGGAAAGGAAAATTAAACAGACATTAAAACACAAAAAATAACAAATAAAGTTCAAATTTAAAGCCATTTTTTACAGGATTGTTTTGGATTGTTTTTTGATGCAGAAAATTCATTTGGACTACAATATGAAATAACCAGGTTCTTTATGTAATCTCATTTTAAAGCTTACAGTGTTCAAACAAGATGAATCCAAGATGATGATATTCTCAAAACCCAACAGGTCTTCTCAAAATTAAAATAGGCAAAATTTGGAAATCAAACTCCTCAAATTGTCATGTAAAAGATTTTACAGACATAGCTTATGAGGTTAGGTGTTATTCAACTGATCTCAACAGTTTATTAGATATGTTATTGGGAAAGCTATTTGTCAGTAAATATTTTGAATGCCTTCCTTTTAAATCCCACATTCTCAAATCCATTTAGGACATCAATGTCTGTAGACACTGTCAACGATGAAGTCTGGTGCAGAGAGTGGAACATCTACTATAATTTAAAGTAAATTTTTTCTTATGCCACAAGACACATTTCTTACTCATCCCCAGATTTTGCCATATCTATGGTAAACAGATGTAACTAAGGTTTTCTGCTTCATCTCAGGCACATTTCTGAGCTTTTATAAATAGAAAACATTTTTGGAAACATATTTTTGGAAACTTATCAACATAGATTATGTAGCAGAGTATTTGAGGGAAGGTTCTCAGCCAGGCGTGAGAAATAGGACACACTGATTACATGGATGATTATGATTAGATGTTTGCTGTTGCTGACACAGTATCTAAATATTGCTAATGCAGTATCTAAATAATAACTCCATCATCTGTTATATCAGATTATAGTATCATCAGCTCTTCATCCCTCCTGTTGTGTCCCAAGCTTCAGTAAGACCCCCTTGCTTTCTGGACTTATCAGAGAATGAGGCCCAGCTAAGTCCACTGAGTCTCAGATTTGGTCTATGACCCTTAGGGCTAACGAGTTATATTATAAGCAGGTTCAGCTAGAAACAGTTTCACTGTCTTTGATCTTGCAGACTGTACAATTACAAAGCAGTGAAACTCCTTGTAGCCGCAGCTGCTCTTTACTTTTCTCGGCCCCGGTCAGCTCCCGAACGCCTGGCTTGGGCATCTCAGCTTTTCGTCGGGGCTGGGGCTCGCCGCAGTTTCCGGGCGCTTTTGCTGTTGCGCTCCGAGGTGGGCTGTTGGCCGCGCTTTGCCATTGGCGCGAGGGAAGAAACAAAGAGGCAGGGAATTCGTCCAAATCCGTCCACGTGGCGGCTGGATGCTTTATTGGCTGTGAGAGCTGTGATGGAAAAGCTGCAGCCGCTCCCAGCTTCACACGGACGCAAATGGCCTCGAGCATGCCGAGGAGTGGGATCAAATAGGGAAGGGACAAGGCGGACGGGGAGCCCTCCCGCCCAATGGGTACAGACATCGCGGTGATGACGTGTACTACAGTGACCAATGGGAAAACGGCAGGGGCGGACACGGGGCTTTGGGGAGAGTGGGACTGCGAGAACGGGGAGACGGGCATGGAAACCACAGGAGTAGGGGAAAACTCGGGGGATGCACGAGGGTACAGAGAACTGGAAAACTAACAAAGAAAAAGCCCTTAATGTGAACCCAAACCTAGGATGCAGCAATGCAACATGTAGCTATTTTAGGATTTTATCTCTGTACTTGACCAGACCTTAATGTTTTTTTTCAGTCATTCAAAAGCGAGTGTTCCCTGCCTTTGGGGTGGACACATCCTGCAGGCATCCCTCTGGGAGTGGGTGCCTACCCAGAAGCTGCCTTCAGCCTCAGTAGGCCAGTTTGCCCATCTAGCCCAATCTCTAGAAATATTTTGTACACTTTTGCAGGCTAAAGTGCACCAAAGTCACATCTCAGCCCCCCCAATCTCTGGAATACAAAAATTATGGCAGGATTCACACATCTTCTCCTGAAATACCCACCTGGTATTCTTGTTTTAGGTGATGGCCTATCAGAGATAGTAGAAAAGGACAGGGGTGTGTGGAGGGGGTGGAGTATGTAAAGGACACACTTGAAGACTCAGGTATCTTTTCCCACCAACATATACTACTACTCTAATGATATTGGTCAGGAATTCATAGCCCATTTTTGCTACTTCATCTGAAATAGTGGTACTGTATGTGGTCCTAATAGCATGTTTATCAGTCCAAAAATGTTTCCATAGCAACAGGATTAGAAGCAGTCCTCAAGAAAGCTGTCAAAAATCACAGTCTACCAACTGAAATTTGCTGAGGTTAATTTAACAGTTAATTTAATGTTAATTTAACAGTACCTAAATGGCTAAGTTCCTAATACCTAATTATGTTAATAAATATTTATTAAAAATAAAAACAAACAAACAAACAAAACCCCTTTAAGATCTTCAAATGTTTTACAAGGGTTTTTAAAGAGCTATACTAAAAAGCCTTTATCAAGTTCTAGAGATCGAAAAACACTTACTACAAAAGTATTTTTAAGGTGTATTTCAATGGTGATTAAGTGTCCCATGGGACTTAAGAATTTATCATACAGGCACTAGTATACTCATAGTATTCTTTTGAATTTTTTTTTTTATTTTGTATTTTTGGTCATTCCCAACAAGAAATCTGCTTGTGCCGAAAAATGTGATAGCAGATTCTTCTGTTCATCTTCTCAAAAAAACTGTTATCTTTGTAATAGCAGCATAGTTCCTCCAAGGTTGGTTGATGAGTTCAAAATCTACTTTATGTTAAACAAAAACAAGTGCAGAAGTACACACAATCTCTTCTTAAGCCCAATATGTCATCTCTACTTTTCAAAATCACTACTTGCCTCAGAGACATGGGCAATTAGTTGCTCCCTCCCGATTTGCCTTAAAGGACCAGAAGCTGGAAGTAATATCAAGACCTTAATTCTTATGTTCCTTGCACCTGAAGACAGCTTGGTTGTGATCTTCTCTGGCTTTGCAGCAGGAAACATGGGGGACATTCCCAGGAAAGACATGGATCTTCTTCACTTCCCTATTGCCACACCTCACAGACACATAGACACAGGTATAGGCAAGACAAGACCAGTTCTCAACACTGGGATAATGACGTCCTTTTGTGCACAGGGTATACTCTCTTCCCCAACATCTTGGTCTGCTTGTCCTTCAAGAGATAAAAATGGTAGACACTTGATGGGAATAATTTGTTAGGTCAGTAAAGATGTTGCAGTTTCTGTTATAGTATCTGATTGTTCAATCAGCTCACTTACTAATAAAAGGTATATAATGAGTATTCTTTCTTCATATGAGAATTATTTAAAATTATAATTATGTATTATTCCATTATGTTTTACAATTTTCACTCAGACTACAGCAGTTACAATTGTACTGGATATTCACCTGGCAAGTAGGCATCTAACCCCTACTATTATAAACAATTATTTAGTTATGTTCTGTTCTGTAAAGATTAACAGAGAGCAAGATCTGTGAGCCAAACTCACAGTTAAACAAATATGGATAACAGTATTAAATAAGTTCTATTTTTGATCATCATTGTGATAGATCAAAGAGTTAAAAATACTGTTTTCAATAGTCATTTTTATCAAATATTAACAAGTAATTTTTGAAATAGGCCCACTCAGATTAATTTTAAATATTGTCTTTGAGGAAAGCTACAACAGTAGCTGTCCTCTTTTCTGTGTCATCTGAAAATCAGTTAATCTAATTTAAATAGTACAGAGAAAACAGAAATCAAAGGGTACTTATTTTGTCTGGAGATCAACTGATATGTTTTAAGATTTTCTAAGGATGACGCCGTGAGAAGAAAAGCCAACAAAAGTTAATCCAAACTTAGAAATGACACTGTTATTGATCAATTAACATTCCTAGTCACAGAAACATGTCAATATCTCTTTACAGAAAAAAAAGAAAACAAATTAAAACTCCAGCTGATGCTTATAAAAAAAAGTATGTTTACATGATGATTCTGTTTGCTTATTTAGTTTTCTATAATTAGCACGACTAATGGTAGGATGGACACAGTAATTCTGGTCATATTTTTAAGCCCCAGGCAGTTTAATTTTAAATGTCTGCTATATTCTTTGTTCACACTTGCAGAGCTGTTTGGCATCATAATCAGATGGAATCAAATTCTCTGAAGGCATATACAACTATAGCTATAATTCTACTTAAGTCCAGTGAGTTTTTGTTTGAGTTTGAAGAATTTCTTGTATTTGCTTACGTTGATAATGTAAATATTTAAGATAGAAGAATAATCAAATGAGAATAAAAATGAGCTGTTTGGATTTTTTTTTTTGGTGATTAATTTTCTGTTTATTTTGGAGGCCTTTCTGGATTAACAAACATAAAATCCTTTTTTAAACATGTAAATTGGAAGCAATGCCTTTGTTTTTCAATTGTATCGTATTAGTCCATATCTTGCTGTTAAAGAATAGAATATGTGCTAAATTTTTGAAAGTATATTGTAAAAAAAGTATAATAATGATACTTTGCCACAAAATCTGGAGGATTTTGGAGGACTGCACTTTAAATATACTTTTATGGGGGGAGGGGGCAGCTTTTTCTCCCAGGCAATGAGTGATACAACAAGGGGAAAAGCCTTAAGCTGCATCAGGGTAGGTTCAGGTTAAATATTAGGAAAATTTTCCTCACTGAAAGAGAGGCCAAGTAGTAGAATAGGTTTCTCAGGGAAATGGAAGAGTTACCATTCCTGGAAGTGCTATAAAAATGAGTGGATGTGGCATTTCACAATATGGTTTAGTGGGCATGGTGGCAAGTCAGAGGTTGGATTTGATGGTCTTGGAGGTCTTTTCTAACTTCAATGGTTTTATCATTCTACCGAATGTTGTATCTGCAGTTGTGACTGGAAAAAAGTCCACACACTATTATTAGCAACAAATTTTCTCAGCCTGTACATAGTTAAGCATGTGCTTCTTAAGCATTTCTAGAACTCAGCAATAACAAACATAATAATTATTGAGCACATTTAGGACCTTGAAGTCAGGATATTAAAGTCCAGAGAATTTCTGGCTCTGAGAAATGTAGCAATGCAAAAGTTTGAGGGACATGGTCTAGATGTTCTTACTACATTATGTTGTTGATGAAGTTCATTATAAACAGGCTGAATTATAAACTCTCATATACCAAAATACTCCTGGGAAAAAGGAAAAAAAGATTTTTTTTTTTTTTTAATTTGCAAGGGAAGCTTGTGTAAACCACCCAATTTAGAAAACTATGAATTCTCTAGAATACAGGCAGTAGGACTGCATTGCTGGAGGACTGCTGCAGGCATATTTTCTGAAATTTGAAGAACAGAGTCATCTTGCCACCTGCCTTACAACCTTTTAAGATACATCCAAAAATCAGTGGTTACATTTCAAGTAAAAATGTATGTAGATTACTTACACAATGATCTTAAAATACAATGCAATATCTGAGTTACCAATTTTTATTGGCTGAAAGTGTTAGGTCTCTGACACAGAGCCTGAGTTGCTTTTCTTTAGATATGATTTTCTGTTGCAGTTTTGAATGACTCAATAGAAAAAAGTAAAACTGATTGTTAAATAATTTACAGGAGACTAAATAATCTTTAAAAAAACAATTTTATCAAATGCAGATTGAATGCTGAGGCAAGTTATTTGTTCAAATGCAGTCTATTACATTATATACCTCATGTGTCTGAAAATTAAACCTATTTATATGTTTGGAGTGTAAATGACCTTACACAAAGGAAAAAGGGTAGCTTTTTTTTTTCCCATTTGAATAGTTGCTATCATCTTGTTTCATATTATGGAACACCATATCCCAGTATTGCAACAGCCAGGCCACTAGGGGCTCTCCTGACTGGTCACCGAAATCTTTTCATATATCTCTCAGCTCACCCAGGGATAGGGATCTTTAGGTAGACACCTTGAAAGTATTAAAGAAGATAGAACTATTCTTGCTATGGGTATTTGCACTGGTAATGAATATTACTTTTTTATTTATATCTACCAGACTCTCTTTTCCAATTTCAGAGAGTTCAGGGTCACAAAATACTTATCTGGATTATATTAATTGTTTAATAGCCTTAATTCATGCTTAATAATTTTCTTGTACATATTTTCTCTCCTTTTTATTTAAGCTGAACATGGATCCTGTCAAGTCTATTGAAATGTTTTTCCTTGAGACACAGACAACATAAATTGAAAAAAAATTAATATCTTTTTTTTTTCCTGTCTCACTTCCTATTTCTTTCTCAATAACAGAATAATTAAATATTCAATTTTATGCATGTATTCCTTCACCTCCATCTCTCATCACCTTATTAAGCAGAAATAAAATACTTATTTGGAGAAACTTAATTTAAATGGTTGTTCTTTTACTTGCTCTAATTGAGTTCCCAGATGCCAAATGTAATTAATAATCAAAGTATGTACTTTGACAGGGTGCTGCATAATAAGCTTCTTTTTATTTTCATATAAAATTATTTTCTACTTTAATTCATTATTCTCATATTCATTAAATTTATTTTCATGGCAAGAGACAGCAATTTCTGTTTGTTCAGAGATCTTCATGGCAGCATCTAATGGGAGAAAGCAAAGAGACCCATGAGAATTGGTTGATCTTTAAGGAAATCCTTCTCAATATCAAGGGGAAAAAAAAAAAAGTTCCACTCTGTTGAGGGGGGAAATCAAGGGAACATCTCACTGGGGCAACATGGATGTGCAGAGAATGTACAGGTATGTTCAGCACGTCTGAGCTTTCTAGCAGAGAAAATCTGCTCAATTCATAGTACAGATGTGGTTTAGTACTCTATTAACAGTCATAGTTCAGAATGAATGCAGCATAAACCAAGAAATTCTTACTTCCATACATACACCTTCCATACGTACATCCATGCGTACACCTTTGCACAGTTGTGTGTGCATTTAACCACCCCTTCCAACCAGCCAGGTAACCACTCTCACATTGCCCCACACCTGGGAGTGCAGGTTCCCCTGTGTGCACACCCTTTCTCTTGGCACTGTGGGTGTGCCAGCTGAAAGTATAAATCTGATTTCCTACCATGGAAGAGATGGTAGGTATCATCTTAGTAGGTCTTCCCACACAACAGCAAGTAGGTGTCCCAGGCTGTGTCTTCTGCATCCCAAGGTGGAGCTCCCAGTGTGCAGACCTCCTGGGATGGCTGCTTCTACCACCATCTCTCCTCACTGTCACAAATATTCATGCTTCTTTTATTTTCTCTCCCTGTTGACCTTTTTTTTTTTGTTGTCCCAACAATCTCTTGGTCATTCTCTAATCATTGTCTGCTTAGTGCGCCTGATAAACAATATTGGTTTTTTCTGGGAACAACTGTTTCCAGCATTTAACTCAGATAACTGTTCACACCTTTGTTTCTATAATAGGTGCTGTTTGCTGGGCCATTTCTTTATCATCTTGAAGAGAAAGGCAAACTTCAAACATGTCTTCAACAAGGCAAGTTGGAGGATTTAAAGAAATACAGGATAGAGTGCTACACCCAAGAAGAAAATGAAGTAATTTCTCCTGAAAATCACTTCCATGCACATGAAGGGCAAGAAGTTGATAGGAACATTTAGAATGGATTATCTTTTTCTTTTTAATGTTAAAATATTTATCTCAACAAGTAGAGAGACATAATTATAGCTAAAAAAAAGTGACAAAAATATTTTATGCTGCAGAATGGATTTGTTTAAGGAAGCTTTCATACTGTGTCTTGAGTGTCTGGCTCTACAGATAACAAGATTTGCTGAAAGAAATCACGTAAGTTTTATTGAACTGAAGGCTTATAACCATTGATATGATATTTCTCAATTTATAACAGACTAACATAAAAGATTGATTTTCAGGCACCTTGGTCATACCTCACTTAAGACTTGGACATATTCAATTTATCTACTCATCAATTTTTCAAGAAGAAGGAATTAATACTAATCTGACCAGATATATAACAATTAAACCATGATTATGTAACTACGTAAAGGTGAATAAATTATGATTTTTTTTTCAGATAGCTGATAGACTTTGCCTGATTGAAGTCATGTAAGCTACACTGTACTGTTTTGTTATTTTCTGATTTAGGTAAGAAGTAAATATTTCTTATTGAATCGTCTGCAAAATTGAAGGATCTGTCATCAGACATAAACTTTTGGGTATCCCTATCTCTTTCCTCCATGTATTATGCTTTCTATGTAAGGTAGTGTGATGAGTCCGATCTTGAATCTGACATTTTATTAATTAACTAGAACAAGAGAATTTGAAATACAGAATAAATGAAAACTTAAATTACATTGGTCTAATTCCCTAGATGAGTGTCTCCCTATTCAGAAATACTTTTACCACTTCATGATAATTTGTAAGCAGACAGCAAGAAGAGTTTCTGTGGTGTCCCAAGTAGACTGGTTTTACAGGTATATGAGTAGTTTGAAACAATTGAGTGTTGTTGTGGGTGTCTTTGAATACAATGCTGTATGTATACTACATCTCTGACTTTCCTCAGAAACACTGACATGTATCATTGAAGTTAATGTTGACTTCTGTCTGTCATTGGATGGATTTATTTTATGTTTTTGTAGCAGAGTGCAATGCAAGATGATCGGTATTAAAATACATTTTATACTTACATCTTGCAAAATACAATATGAATTCAGCCTCTTCATGTTCACTACATTTTGCATGTTGGTTCATGTTACATTTTAATGTGACTCAGGAAACCCTGTTTTATGAAAAAAAATCTGCACCATTGATGTAAATGGGAGCAGTGAATACAATTGGACTAGAAATCTGAGCATTAGATTTTTAGTTCTTTAACTCTGCAACACTTCTTCTGAGGTGTCTGTTTTTTTAAACTTTTGGGGCTTTTTGACAACTCTGAAGACTGACTACACATTTGCATATCATCTGCAATTATAACATATATTCTAGCATGGCTTCATCTAATGTAGTAATTCCACAGTGACTGTCAGGGGGTTTATTTACCATGCAGTGCAACACTATCTTAATAAAAGCCAAGCTAGCCCTGAATGACGTATTCTACCAGGCAGCAAGAAGTCTTCTTGCTTGCTTCTACAAGGTAGAGTAAGTTAAAAAGAAAGTTAGTTGTGCATGTGGAAATTATATACTTTGTCAACACATCATTGTGCCCGGAGTGATGAGCCTTGACTTCTCAGTTTAGATCTTGTTTCATTATCTTTGTATGGCTTACACTGTAAGAAAACTGAGGAGCAAGCACATCTCATAGCACAGCATGTTCTGAGGTTAGCAATCCATGTCTCTCCAATCACAACAGATGATTAATGCATGGAATAGAGGTATTGAACTAAACAGGACTTTTAACATAACTATTCTAGTGGAAATTAAGTAGGAGAGGGCATAGAACCACTCCAGATATGCCTGTGGGACAGCTTCTGCACCATCAGAGTAGACCAATCTCTAGTCTGTTAGTATTTCAGTCATCATTTGATTTTGAACTTTTATTATGATGTCCAAGTCTTTTAGGTGATAAAAAGAATGAGGCAATTATGGAAAGAATGTATTTTTGAGTTCCCTTCTCAATTAAAAAGTGCTCTCATTTCAGTATATTTTAAAAAAAGGCTCCAACACCATGACCAGTCTCACTGTTTGCACCTTGAAGCTGAGCCTAACGATATCAAAACTAACACATGGCATATTCTCATTGACAACAATCAGGATCAGGCCTTGGAAATCAGTTTATAAAGCAACTTTTTTCTTTTTTTTTTTTTTTTTTTTAATATATATTTCATTATATGTATCCACTTTCACTGTTGGGGATTTTTTTTCAGTAAAAACTTTGTGCAGAAAAAAATTCACATTTTGGTGAACTCTCCAAGGATTTGGTTTTCATATAAAATATACTTTTTTTTCATTTTATTGAAAGTATATTAAATATATGTACATGAAATGGGGTTCAGCTGTTCTCTGAAGTTAGACAAGTTGCTTCTAACATCACCACTTTTCATATTACTCAATCAGTATATTGTCCTTATATTTCCTCCAAGATTTATTAGCTTACAATTTCTATTTAAATTTAATTTTATTGTAGTTATTTCCAATGCTAATTGATCTTCCTCTTGTGCTTATTTATATGTCACATCCTTCCATAATCCTTTCAAATGCTTAATAATAATCCTTTTCCAAAAGTTGTCCAAATATCACTAATATGAAGTTGATGCAATGTGCAACACTGGAAAACTTCAAATCCTCTCATCCACAACAGAAGGACATAAAATTTTCACAGAAAAGAAAAATCTATTTTTTTTTACCTGAAGCACCTGTTGTAATTGTTAATTTACTGCACTTCAGTACTTATTTTCTGATTAAAGGGTTGTGAAGAGTTGTTGAAATTATATTTTGGATGGAAAGATATTTCATGAATGGAACAACATGAGATGACATCAAAAATAGAGTTCCAGCATTTTAATTTACTCCATACAAGCAGGACCTTGTAGAGAAACTTCCAGCTTCATTGAAGCACTGTGTGGCTGTGAAAGAGCTTGAACATTCACAACACTGTTGAATCCATGATGAAAAATTCAGCGTACCATAACTATCAGAGAATTCCACAATGCAAGTGAGACAGTTGGCTTACAGAGCATTTATCAAGTGCAACATTGCAGATCCAGAGCTGAACACTAATTCTCCAGTTCAAAATGTTTAATCCTGTAAGAGGACCAATTGCCCTAGCACGAAAAATTGTGAGAAGCCAACTGTGCAACTCAATATAATCTTGATATATGGCTACTAATGTGGAACAATCTTAATTTTTAAGATATTAAATTGTTGCATCGTGGTTTGGGGTTTAGGTTAGGGGTTCTGATCTGTTAGCTAGCTGTGTTCTGTGTACCCCCGCGCACCCCCTGTGTCTGTTCCCCCCCGCGGCTGTTCACTCTGGGTCCCCGGCTGTTAGAGTCACTCTCAATTCCCATCCCCCATCCGCCCCAGCGCCTGGGGTCCACCCCGGCCACATCCTCATTGGGTGCCGTGGTCCACGTCATCGCCACGGCACCTGCCCCCATTGGGCAGGAGGGCCCCTGCTTTCCTCGATATAATCCCGCACCTCGGAGTGCAGTGCTTGAGGCCGTGTTTCCTCACGTGCAACCAGGGAGCGGGTCGCGGCACCTCGGCACAGCTCCCCGCGGCAATAAAGGACTTTCAGCCTTGCAAGCATGGGAAAGGCGGACGTTCCTTCACTCTTTACTGGTGTCTCTCGCTCGCAGTGGCGATAATCCACTGGCACCCCTGCCACGGAGCTGAGCCTGGAAACACGCGGTGATCCTGAGTCCCAGAGGGATGTGGTGCCTGCTCTAGATGTCGGAGCTGCCCGGAGACCGGGAAAACACAGAGAGTTGCCGCGATATCCATGGGGAAGTCTTTGGCAGCAGGAGTAGTGAGTGTTCCACAACATGAAACAGAGATACTTGACTGGGTCAACAAAGAAAACGTGCTTCCATTGTAAAGGTTCTGTATCCAGGCTAATTAACCCTGTTCTTCTACAATTACCTGTACAGGATAATTAGAGATTCAGAGTTAGCTCATTTATTGCTAACCTAGATATCTCTGCTCCCATGATTCATAGTTCAGAGAAGAAATGTTTATTAGCATAACTATGCTTTAAAATGTGTGGTGATTTAGATAATTAAAGGCCTTCCAGTATCTGTACCTTTGAAAGTCAGCTCTTAAATCAAAAAGATGATACCATTGTCCAGAAAATATTTTAATGAGTTTTTTATAGATCTCACAATAGAATGTTTTAACATATAACTTTTTGAAAATACTTAGACTATTTCAAAATGTTTGAAACTCCTAAAGTTTCTATAAAGTGTTCAACACATTTAATTGGAAGCTATAAATATAATTGCTATACTTAAGCTTAAGGGAAATTTTGTACACAGTCATTAAAGAAGCACTGTCATAGGTTGGGTGAGCATTCAGGACCAAAAACCAGCTCAAAAATAGTTACATACAGCCTGTATATTTTGAGTGCTATACTTTAGCTTTAAGAAAAGGCTATAAAGAAGATTCCAGGCACCCAGAAACCCTGGAAAAAATCCTGTCTTGATAAGCAGTGAAAGGATGACAGCAGCTGTTGGTTTTTTTTTGTGTGTGATCTGTGTAGTCATGAAAGGAATGTTTTTCACCTACAAAATATTATGTAAAGAAAGGATTTATTAAATAACTCACTTAATTGAGCAAGAAATACTCTCTCCTCTCCTTTGTTATCCTTCCTTACCACAGTGGGTTCATCACAGACTATCTTTTCCTCTTCTATAAGCAGTTGCAATCTGATAGGCCAACAGTAAAAAGAACAAAGGAAATTATAATGATCATAAAGAAAAACAACCTCCTAGACCTGACTATTAGAAATTCAGTACTTACTGGAACAAACAAACAAACAATTACTCTGACCAGTAAAAGCAGGCAACCTTGAGGACTCTAAACAGTCTAAAATGTCACAGGTCAGAGTGCATACTCAGACTCTTTGGAATAATGTAATTCACATCTTGTTCACAGCTGTGAGCTCAAGAATGCAGCTGTACTGTCTCCTAGTCAGTCACTGTCCAAAAGCTCACTAAAAGAAGAATGACAAAATTGAGTATCTCACAGCAGTTCTCTAAAGGTTCATATGCTACACAAGATACCATTCTTTAGTCCTTCTTATGGTTCTTGGCCATCTTTCCTCTGTTTTGATTTTCATCCTCCTTATTCAGATACCTAAAGAAAAAAGTCTGACTTTTTTATTTTTTAATTAAGAAAAAAAGTAAACAATGGGGAAGAAAACAGTATAGTTGGTTATAGATGAAAAGAGATGTGAACAACAGGTGTGATTTTCTATGTTAAAGGGAAAGAAGCATCTTGGAGCCAAAGAAAAAATAAAAGACACTGAAGTAAGCGGAATTTTTTGCTTCTGAACTTTGGTAACAGTTACATCAAAGTGGTAACTGCTTCATTTGCATGTTCTTAAAACTCTTTGCCTAAATTTTATGTCAACATGCACTTTTAAGTTTTAATTTTAACAAAAGTGAATGCATCTTTGTAAGTAAGATGCATTCTAAGTTTATGCATACAAAACTATAATATTCAAATTAAATTTTAAAGGGATTTTAGCTTCTTACATAAATCCAGATTAAATGATATATAGGTTTAATCTACTCAGCAAGTACATTTTTCTCTTTAACCTGCATTGGGAAACCCATAGTTTTTACATCTTCAAAGAATGTCATAATCTTAGTTTGGTTTCCAGTAGACCTACCAACTAACTTACTTTAAATGTGGAGGTGATGATTATGCAAAGAAATTTTGTATCCAGAAAACATTTGGGCTAAATGAAGAGTGTATAGTGATGTTTGAGATTTAGAATAGACAATGCAAATTGCCTAAGTTTTTATGTACATAATCCAGTTTCTATTCTGTGCTGTTTACTTCAAGAAACAACAGAAAATCCTAGTGATTGACTGGTTGTGGACTGCAGATATTTCACCTTTATTTCTCAATTGACTGTGACTCTGTTCTCCAGAATGAATGACTATGTCATCTAAAACCAGATTATTGAGGAATTAAGCAATTTACACCGTCGGGTGTGACGCACCTCAACCCTGTTTTTTCTGTTCACTTCATATTCATTCCTTCCCTTAGGAGATTAATTACTTTTATAGTTTCTCTCTGTCTTCTTTCCCCTCAATATCCTTTACATGAGACTGGTACTAATGATCTTTTACATCACAGACAATCTACTTGACATTTGCTGTCCTGGAGGAATTGATCTCAACCTGGATAGGTAAAAACCTGTGAAGGTAAAAACCTGGGAAGGGAAAAACCTGGAGAAATTTTTCACAATTTATATTGACTTCTGTCGATTTTTCCTAAAAGTGTCACTTTTCCTAATATAAAAATATTAACCTTAATATACAACAATGGATTACCTCACTCATTACATTATTCTGTGTTCTGAGAATCGCATTTTAAGGTGCCTAAATCTTCCCACTTACAGTAATAAGATTTTAAATTCCCCATCTGAGACTTCTACCCACCAAAATGAAACAGAAGTTGTTACAATAGTCAGAAATACTTCCAAACCTGGAAGGGTTTGAGAATCTTCTTCTCAATTTAATAATTAAGGGTAAAAAGATAGAAGGTTATCTTATATAAAATGCAAATGTTTTTTAGTGTACAGAATAAAAATACAAAGGTATGGATTTTCATATATACAAAACTAAGGAAAAGAAATGTTGCAGGGATTACAGAAGGATTATTTGAAATTAAGAGCCAGAATCTGAGAAAGCTTACAAAATAATATGAAAACTTTTGTGATCAACTACTATATGTTATCTATTGAATGCTGTGTTTAAAAAAATGTAGACAATCCACAGATAGCAATGAATTTTATATGTCTTATAAATTCTGCTTATGAAAATAAAAATTACAATATGTCTAGAAGAATATAAAAACAACCAAAAAATATCACCTCATCCATATTAAAAATGTTTGCATGCTTACATAATATTTAGTTCCTGGTGATGTATTTTTTTTATATCTATTATGGGGAGTAACTTCCGTTTTTGTATCAGAAGGGGAAAACAGATGACATAAATACTTAAGATCAAAGTACAGCATCAGAAAAACATGCCAAAATCAGATCAGCAGAAATGCACATAAGTACTTGAAGGCAGATTGTTTCTCTGATGAATTGCATCTCACAGACAAGAAAAAACCTTAGTGGGATAATTAAGCATCAACCAAATGCTCTACTTTTCTCAAGACTGATGCCTAACAAAGCTACGGTTATGAATAGACTGCTGAAGGCCACAATTCTGGCTCCAGCAGACTTCTCCCACATCTGTCAGCCTTCTGCCCCATGACACAAATGGCTCTGGCTGTCCCCACCCTGAGTCTACAGGGCTGTTGTCTGTCTGCTTGGTAGGGACCCTGAGCCAGCTGCAGCTCCTAAGGGCTATTGACAGTCACAGGACTGTGGGGTAAGAAAACTCTTTTCAATGGTTTTCAACAGTCTCCAACCAGCCAAGGCCACTCCAAACCTCCAAGAGAGACCTAGAGACCTGCCCTGTCCCTGCTACCACAGGTGTTTAGCACTTGCTGTATTTGGTGATTAGAATTATCTAATAAACTGCAGAATTACATCATAAAATAGTTATGCATCTCTGAACAACTTTTACCTGTAAATAAACATGGGATTTGTTTTCACACATCATAATTCTTAGATGCTCTTTACCTCCCATGAGAAACAGGGGCTACACTGAAGTTTGTTTCTTATCCTCTGAAATCTGACACTGGTGCTGTCAGAAAGAAGCCCTTCACTTCCAAAGGCATATCGCTGTTACAGAGTGTTATTTCTACGAATAGAAAAGAATAAAATTAATGTCCTGACATCTGATTTTATAAGGGCTGAGTTCTGTGTGAGGTTATGGTGCCTTTCTGTGCCCCTTATCTCTCCTAATAATTAGGGTCCCTTGCTTTGAAAATGCAGAGCGGGGAAAAGAAACCCAGGGCAAAAGAGCTGCAAGGATACAGAAATTGATGCCATGGTTTGTGAAATGAATTCTCCTTTCAAGACCTCTTCAGGATGAACTGCTCACATACAATATGAGCCAAAAAGCCCACAGAGATTGTGATGCCAGATCAAATAATCTACTTGCTTCAGAACCTTAGCTGAATACTACTATTTTTATCTGGTGCTGACATGCTAGAAATGGCGGGAGGAGAAGGGAGAAATGTTCTTCAGATTCAGCCATTATATTTATGAATAGGAATATTTTTTTCTTTCCTTGGATTAGGTATCTGATATTGGCAATTTCTAAGAGATGTGTGTCCTAAGTAAATTCTTGTCATGAATAAAACCTGTTGTGAATGATACCTTTATTTTCAGTATCATTTGACAAACCTACAACCAGTGCGATCTAATAAGAGGTCACTCTAGAAATGATGAGAGGAACCTTTTTTTGTTCACGTGTTGAAAAAAGACTCAATATTCACTATGTCCATTCCAACAGCTTCCTTTTAGTTTTATGGTAAAACACTCAGACCTAAATTCTTGAAGACACTAAGGGCAATGACATTATTTTGCAGTGCAGTGGCTAATGGGCAGGCTAATGACCCAGACCTCAGTTAAGGACATAAATTCTCCATGCAATATAAGGGAAGAATATGAAATAAATAAAGGAATAAATTAATAAAATCTCAGCAGAATGATGAAAAAATGAGTGCAGTACAGTGGAAAGAGAAAGCTGTAACCATTACAAATATAGAATACAACTAGTGATTTGATTTTCACATGCATTCACACTGCATGATTTTTGATACTTCATTTGGTCATTTTTGTTCAGAATAGAATTGTTCGTACAGGAAACATAAATTTCTCTGAAGATTTAGGTAAAGGGAGATCTCCATCCAAACATAACACACAAAGGATCTTACATGCTTTTTTGGTTCTTGATGTGAAATACTGGTGGAATTTTCAAAACAAGTGGGAAATTTGCTTGTGAAACTCCAAGGCTAAGAGTTGTGGGAAGAAGCATATCACAGGCTGTAATCCTAGGCATGAAAGTCAATTTATGTATCAAAATTTTAGTTTCAGGAGACCACTTTGTTTCCCGGTGTTCTAAGAGAAGGCTTTCAGCTTGCCCAGATTTCTAGTGAGTTCAGCTAGTCAACTTAACTGCCTGCTTAAATAAGCAAGAAAATATTCTTTTGAAAAGATGCCATCATTAGAGTTATTAGGATATAAAATAAGTCTCTGCATTTATGAGTTGTATAGTGGGTGATTAGGATTTTAATCTAATGCAATTTATAGAAGTATTTCTACTTTAGTATTCTATTGCAAGCATAGTAGGTCTAACAAGAGATGTACCAGAGACAGGTGAAATAATTTCTTGGGCTTCTACCTACAATTCTCACACATAGTAAGAGCTCTGAAAAGAAGGTTTAGGCAGTAGACAATTATGAAGCAGGTCACCCACTCAGAAGGACAGGGTGATCCCCTTCCTTCCCTCTCAACCTGACCTCTATTTCCCGTGACTCTGCTCAAGGGATAACTGCCAGTGGCAGTCCTAATGTGTGTGTCTAGTCATAATGGCTGCATCCAGCCCAAAGTAAATTCAGGAGAGACAGATATAAGTGCAGTATCCATGGGCTAATTTGGGCAATGAACCCATCTAATTGTATTCCTGGTAGAGATCTGTCTCTTTAGCAAGTTTAGAACAACCAAATATTTGTAGTCAGCATGCAAATGTGACAATAAGCTCATTGCATTACCCCTTACATACTGAAAAGCCAAGGGTGCATTGAGGTCTCCTGCACAGCAGGACCTTTCCTTGAGAAGTTATGCATCCCAAGGTTACTCCTTGAGGTTGAGAAGAACCTTATCATGTCAGATACTCATTAAGTGAATTTGGAATAAGTACACTGGCACTTTGAAATTTAGTTAAGTGATTATAAGGGATTGATTGTGCACACATTATCCTTCAGACAGAAAGCATTGAACAAGTCTATCACTAAATATGGATCCAGATGCACCTATACTCACCTCTGAGCAGGACTTTAGAATATAAGGGGTGCTTTTGTGAATCTCATGGCTCAACAGTCTTGCTGACAGTTTTGTCTGACCTGTCCTCTATGCAGTAAATAACCTAGTGTACCTGGCCATTACCACCAACACATTTACTATCAAACTTTTTTAAATTGCTGCTTTATATCAATAAACATTGCAACTTCTCTGGAGTGGGTCTCTTCACTACTTTTGCAACAATTATTTTGTAAGCTGATGAGAGAGAGAGAGAAAAGAAGGATGCTAGTTGCTCTTCCAATAAACAAATCAGTATGTCAGACTTCAAATTTAGAGGATGACTGGCAAAGAAACATTTAGTCTTCTGTGTATTCCCCCCCTTGACATATCAGGATACATAAATTCTCTCAGTACCTTTGTAGTGGTACTGTACAATTAATGAGTAATTGCTATTTCAAACTGTAGCTTCTGCTTTTCTAAGTATGCCTGCAAGAAATTGTCAATACTCTAGAGAAATGACCTCCTGATTTAATAATTCTAGTTCAGCCCTTCAGAAGCTGAATCTTGACCAAGACTTCCAAGGTGTTTGTGAGTAGATCAGTTTCATTTTTTAGATGGCTTCATACACAAGATTATGAAGGAATGTAAAAGGTAAGGAATGCAATAGGTAAGTGTTAGGTTTAAGAACATCAATAATGTTTAAATTAGGGATTTATCAAAAGAAGCAAGGAGAAGGAACATATAATTTTAAAAAGTATCATGCATTTCAGATAAGAACAGATTGCATTTCATATTGAGTAAATATGTAACCCTCTAGTTTCTGAATTATTTACTTAAGATATAATTATTGTAGCAAGCTATGTATACTACTCAAAACTTCACTTGTCTTAATTAAGATATTCCCATTCAACCTGCCATCTGTACTGAAGTCTTCATCAGTTCCATCTGTGTGGAAGCATCAGACATCTCAGGAGCTTTCTCTGTAGAAGCACTGGTTTAACTCTCAGCTGAGTGCCCACATTAATAGAAGCAATCTCTCATTCAATATATTACATATTTCATAGAAAATTTGCAATTGTTTGTGGAAATTGACACAGCTAGAAACAAAAAAAAAAAAATGGGCATGACAATAAAATATTTAAAGGAAATTTTCTATCTTATACTTCAATTACAGATTTTCCTCCTCCTAAAGACAAGATATGTCACAATGCCATCACTTCATAGTGAGATAGATCTTCAGAATTCCTGGCAGGTCACACACACAGTCTCCGCTGACATGAAAACATAAAGCTGTGGCTGCAACTAAAGATGTTAAGTGTTGTCCCTCAAAGGGGAGACACAGCCACCAAATTATTTACAGAACTACTGTCTCTTGTGTTGCTCTCAGAATCACTGAATCCTTTCTACATAAACTACCCTGTTTACTTTTCCCAGAATATGATATGAAGTTGCAGACAGACAGTCTCAGAGGCTACCTTCTTTCCTACTTAGTCCTGGATTTGTGTATTTGTCAGATCTATTCAGGGTTAAATTATTCTTCATTTCATCAATCTCTGAAAGTAGCCTGGAAGACATTACTGTATTTTTTTTTACACTGGAAGTAGCTAAGAGGAAAGAGGTTATGTATGCAATTCTTAATTGTTTGTCTCTTTTAAAATGCACTGAAATGCATATTTAACTGCTAAAGGAGTCTGATACTTGAGCACCACAAAGCACATATTGTAAATAGTACACAGCAGAAAGAATGTTTGATTTATGATGCTGATTAAATAGATGTAGAAAGCCTGCTGGGATCCCTTCCAGCCTGTGAGATGTACCTGACATCATGCTGTGGGTGTTATACTTCATTTGCTGTGATAAGTTTAGTTTTCAAATGACAGTAAGAAGAAATATTGGAGTGAGGGAACACACAAAAGAATAAATTCAATCATTTAAAGGCAGATTCACTGCATCTAGCATTTCCAGCCAAGATCAGTGCTCAGTCTAAGAATGCTTAGTTAGTAAAATTCAACTTCTTGGTCTTTCTAGATTATTTGAGGCTTGATTATGGTATTTTACCAGAACATATTTGACAAGTCACACTTGGAGAACTGGATACAGGAGGGATTATAAAAGTATTTAAAGTGTGAATAAACAATACAGAAGAAAAAAGGACTGTGCAGAAAGAACAGTTTATTAGATTCTTCTCTCTGACATATTCTGAATCAATAAATACATCATCAAAAAAAGGCATCAACTAAACCAATCTGTTTGAGAAGATCACAGTTTTTTTTAAGTTGATGTTTGATTGGGTTGCTTCCATACTGGCTGGCATTCATCTGAGAATTAAAACCAGTGCTTCTATAGAGAAATCCCTGAACATGTCTAATGCTTCTGCACAGATGGAACTGGTAAGGAAAGAGACTACTATCATAGATGGCATGTTGCAACCAGTGTCCAGACCCTTCTTGTGGAGACAAGGTAAGTACCTGCAAAAGATGTGCACAGGTCAATGTTCTGTTGATGAAAACCAAGACCCACTGTCAGTAAAGGAAGAGTTGGTTTGTGAAATGTTACAGGGATTTGTTTCCAACAAAACAATTTCCCCTAATAATATCCACCCAAGGGTGTTAACAGAGCTGGCTGATGTCACTGCAAGGCTGCTTTTCCTAACATTTGAGATCTTGTGGAGATCTTTTAGAGAAGTTGTGGATATCAAGAGACTTCCTAGAAGAGTGGATGTAGAATATTGACCACTGGTTTAGACAGTCAACAAGGCTAATGTCAGCCTTATCAGAAGGGTGTAAAGGAGGGTTCATGAAATTATAGGCTCATCAGTCTTCAGGTCCCATGAAAGAGATGGAACAAATCCTCCTGAGAGATATCACATGTCAAATGAAGCACATGACTGGGGAAACCAGCATGGACTCATCAACAGCAAATTGTTCTTGACACAGCTGACCACCTTTTATGACAAAGTAACCCACTCAGATGATATAGGGCAACTGGGACATTGCCTCCTATATAATCTCTCTTTTGATACTGTAGTCCAGAGACTTCTCCTAGAGAAACTGATGTATTTGAGTTTAGAAAAGTGGTCTGTGTGGCAGGTGGGGACATGGCTAACAGGCAGCACCCTGAGGTGGTGATAAACTACTTCTATTCAAACCCTCAGCCTGTCATATGTGAAATCCCCAGAGACTAAAATTGGACCCAACACTATCTAATATCTTCCTAAGTGACCTGGATGATGGGATCAAGCATATCCTGATGGAGTTTGCTGATGATGCCAAACTGAGTGGGAAAGTGGGCACTTTGGAAGGGAGAGCCACCCTGCAGGTAGACCTGAATAGACCTGAAAGGTGGGCCTTGTGAATCTCAACAAGTGTAAGGCCTCACACCAAGGAAAATAATCCAAAATTGTCGCACATGCTGGGGGTGACACCCAGTTTGGAGCAGCAGTGTGGAAAGGGATCTGGGGGCTCCAATGGGCATCAAGCTCAATATAAGCAAACAGTGTGAAGCTGCTGTGGCAAAGAAAGGCAACAGGATGCTGGGGTGTAACAATAACAGCATCACCAGCAGAGATAAAAAAGCCATTATTCCTCTCAGTGCTTGTCAGGTCATATGTGAAATATCATGCTCAGTTTTGGTCCCTGCCATAAAACAGATGCGGACAGGCTGAGAGTCCACAGATGGGCCACAAAGGTGATCAAACAACTGGGAAAAAATATGAGGAAAAGCTCAAAGAACTGGGTTTGTTCAGCCTTGAGAAAAGAAAGCTTAGGAGAGTATGTATCATCATGCATCACTATATACAGGGTGCCTACAAAAAAAAATGGAGACATTTTTTTCTCAGGAAGCAACCTGGAAAAGATGTAGGGTAATGGGTACAAGTTACTTCTTGTGAGATTTTGATTGGACATAAAGTTACAATTTTTCTACAATGAGAACAATCTTCCATTGGGATAATGTTGCCAAGGAAGTGGTGGATTCTCCAAAAATAAGATTTTTTAGGATTCGCCTGGACAGATTGCTGCCCTCTTATCTAGACCATGTTTTTGCCAGGAAAATATGGACGAGATGGTGCATGAGGTTCTTTCCAACCTGGTATTCTATTATTCTGTGATAGAAGTATTGGGGTGCATTTCTGATGACAGACATTATGCTTAAACTTTTGATCTCTAGATCCCCACTGATTGCATTTGAAGCTTATATACCTAGCTGGTATGATTATGCCAACATTCACTCTTTAGAATTCAGTTTCTCCAGCCTAAAATCACCCACTTCTTTAACTTTTGTTCAGTTGCCTGAAGACATCTGAGATTCTATCAGCTATCTAAGACATTGAAACAGATGGCTGTCAGATATGATGTGATCAGTGGGAAAGTCAGACACTTCTGCAGCAGCAGTTAGAGGCCAGGTGACCCTGAAAAGCATCTCAAATTTCTTTAAATAGCTAAGTTTAATCAGCAATGAATCAAGGGCAAAGTGCATTTGTTTGTGAATGACAAACAGTGGGAACAATCTGGAAACTGATGGATACTGTACAACAGTTCTAATTATAAGCATACAGATGAGTAAAGCCTGTGTACACAAAATCTTTTCAGTCTCATCATTTACAGACAGACTAGACTTAGAGGAACTTTGTAATATTTTTTTAGTAAGAGCTATTCTCTCTCTGACTTCACACAACCATTATACTCTTGCAGTACTGACCTCAAATAAACCATTGTTCACAGTTCGTATCTCTGAGTTATATTCTCATGAGAAGAAAGAAGTAAAACTGATGAACTCTTATTCCTAAATGCATACATGTAGAGAAATATTCTGCCAAACTCTACTGTGTCACAGAGTGAAACCAACAGCTCTTCAAATGGCAGAAATGCGAAATTGGGAGGCCAATGCCACATCCCAAGACTGCCTGCTGCAATACTAAATTCTGATGAATCCAGGATATCCTATCACTAGAATATCTACACTGTTGTAATTTATTTTCTTCTTTAATATTTCAAAACTTTAAGCAAAAGAGCTTATTTAAGGCAACTTGTCAGGTAATTTTCCACAATTTGCATCAATAAATCATATGACACCTTGAGCTGGAAGAGATATACAGAGACATCCAGCTCTTTGCAGGACTACCTAAAAATGGACCATGTGACTAATACGTCTAGATGTTCCTTGAACTCTGGCTCACTTCTTGCCATGATCACCTCCTTGTGGAGCCTGTTCCAGTGTACCCCATCACCATCTCAGGGAAGAGCCTTTTTCCTAATGTCCAGTCTGAACTACCCTGACAGTTCTCCAAAGAGGAGATCAACTCTCCACTCCACTGCCTGTATTGGGTAAGTTTTAGGCTGTGATGAGATCACACCTTAGCCTTCTCTTCACCAAGCTAAATAAGCCAAGGAACTTCAGCTGTTACTTACAGGTCTTTCCCTAGAGACCTTTCACCATCTTGGCTGCCCTCCTCTGGACACACTATGAGATAATGTCTTTCTTATTTTGAGACACACAAAACAGTGGGTGTCAATGTACTCAATTTCAGGCCATAACAGCACAGAGGAGAGCAGCACAACCACATCCATTGACCAGCTGGTGATGCTGTGCTTCATGCACAGGACACAGCTCACCCTTTTAATTGCCAAGGGCACACTGTTGGCTCATATTAAACTTGCCATTCACCCAATTGCATAGATATTTTTCTGGGAGGCTCCTCTCAAGCTCATCATCCTCTAGTTCGCATATATAATCAGGATTACCCCATCCTAGGTGGAGAATCACTAGCTGATAGAAAAGTTTGGATTGGAAGGGATGTTTAAAGGTTATCTAGTCCAATTCCTCTGCAATGAGCTCTGGTACTTGCACTTGTTAAAGTTCATACGATTGGTGAATGCACAGCTCTCACGTCTACCCAGATCTCTCTGTAAGGCCTCTGAGCCCTTGAGAGAACCCGTCACTCCTTCT
Organism: Anomalospiza imberbis; assembly: GCF_031753505.1. Classification (NCBI taxonomy): domain Eukaryota; kingdom Metazoa; phylum Chordata; class Aves; order Passeriformes; family Viduidae; genus Anomalospiza; species Anomalospiza imberbis. The sequence continues at coordinate 104,011,956 of NC_089682.1, forward strand.
TAGTTTAGTATCTTAAGCAAATTTTCTTCTTGTACTTTTGATTCCTACCCCTAAATTAATTATAAAAACATTAAAGAGTACTGGCCCAAGACAACCAGTAACCTCTTCATCCATGAGTTCTCCTCTGTTCATAAACAACAAATCTGGAAGGGTTCCTTTAGTGGTTGTCTTCCTTAATCATGCTCCATGAAGTTATCTTCAACATGCTTCAGGAATTCCCTGAACCTGTTCATGTCTGCTGTATTATATCCCTAGGTGATATCTAGGAGGTTAAAATCACCCATAAGGACAAAACAGCTATCTAGAGATATTCCTTAATTCCTTGACAAAATATTCAGGGCCAATTCAACAAAATAAAACCATGATACTTTTGAAATATTATTTGCAAAACTGCATTTATAAGTAATTTTTCTGTGTTAATATTGTCACAGACATTACAGATTACAAGAAATGCTTGTAGTTCAGAATTTATAAGAGGATTTTTATGTGAAAATAAGTGTGAGTCTCCCTTTCCTAGAAAAGTTAGATTTAGGTAAGATAAAATGTCTATTGACATCTCTGATCAAACTTTATATTCAAATAGTAATAGCACCATGCTGAATTGGACCAATTATCTACTTAATTCATAGTTATTGTGATTTCCATCACTGATTTTGTATTATTTTATCACTTTATTCACTGGCTCCTCCCTACTGGAATTTTCCCTGGTTTCTTTTCAAAGGTGGCTTTTAAACATTTGGGGTTTTTTTTAGATCAGGGGGTTAAAACTTTTCTTAGCCTGTTCTTAACAGAGATAAGTAAGGGAAGAGTTGGTAACAGGTGAGATAATAAATGGACCATCAGAAAAGGCAGCCACTAACAATCATAGGGATAGTCATCTTAGCCTTATTTTATATTAGTTTTGATGACTTTAAATAATTTTTTTTCATTTATTTAACTTCAGAAACTCAACAGAGTTTGTGATTTTGTCCAAAGAACTCTGCATCACACCTATTTTGGCTCAAAAAGATCAGTATTTGACCACTATTTGCAAAACTACATCTTACTTGGTCTGCTACCTTTTGTGATTTTAATAATTCAGTACAATAGAAATACAAAGTTGTTAACACAACTTTGGGCAAGAGGCATATCAACAGGAAAAGCAAAAGATAAGAGAAAAACAAGCAAGGCAAAGAACCCTTTGGTTGTAAATCCCAGCTAGTAGTGGGAAAATGGAAAACACACTGTGTGTGTATATACATATTTATATATACAGATACACAACTATGTATATGTATAAAATTAAAATTCTGTAACTCTCTAGAGAAGCTTGTATCTGTACACCTATTCTTGTGCTAATTTTGGAAAAACACTTTTGGTTTTACATTTCTACATATGACCACTGTATAACGTTAGGAATTAATTATGTTGTAGCACTGAAAATTTGATATAAAATATTTGTTATCTCTCTTTTCTCATCTTAATAATTTATTTTTCCAAAATTTTTCAGTGTTTCTGATGAAGCCATTATCAACAAGACTTACTAACTGAAAACTTAAAAAAAATATTTTCCATATTTTGTCTTCATGTTCATGTATTCACTTAAAATATTCCTAATGAGGTCAACAAAAATAGTCTCCAGGCACTCTAAGCTGGCACTTTCTGGACTCTCAGTCATAATTGCCAGGTAATTTACATTTGACCTGTACTTCCAAGTCAGAATGTTAATGCGATTTGCAAGGTGAATTCAAACCTGTCCTTAATTAGGGTGCCAAATAGGAAGAGTTATATTTTATCTGGAATATAACCTCAGCATTTCTGAATAATGGAATTAATGTGCAGGATCTTAAATATGCATTGGTAAGCACTTCCTCTGTTATAGAATAATAATTAATTGATTTTTGAAAAATCGAAGAATTTCTGTTGCATCATCAACTATTGTTTTGTTCTTTTACTTTGGAAAGAAAGAGACATACATACATGTAAATGTGACTACACATATACCTAGATATTACAGACATACTAGGAACAAAAAAAAATGAAGATGGACTGAAATTCTGTTGTCTCAGAATGATAATTTTTTTTTTCCATACTTCATGTTCATCCCTCATTCATGTATATCCAAAAATCTCAGTACCTGGAATTGCCACAGAAAGTAGTAAAAATGGTTGCCCAAAAAGTAAAAAAGAAATTGAATTACTTTCTTACACTTAAGGAATTTATTTATTTATTTATTCTGAAGTATGTTTCTATATATCCATTACATTGCTTGACCACAAATTTGCAAAAAAATTCAGAGCATAAAATATCATAACTAATCAAATGCCTACAAAAAATGGGCCTACAATTTGAGTGTAATCCAGTAACTGGGTAATCCATTTATTCAAGATGTTGCTATCTGTCTAGCCTTTCACTCAGCATCTTCCTTCCAGTGATTATAGTCTCCCTGCCGGATTTATGAGCAGCAAAGTCTCCACTTAACTAAATGCTTCTTTTACTCTGCATCCTGACCCAACACAGAACTGAACTGGTGGTTTTCCCTTTTTTAAATAATTTATCCTGTTACTATTTGTAAAGCAATTGTCATACTCCATAGTAAAGGATGGTTTTAGTTGGCATAAATTATTTCTGGGAAAAGATAGTCTTTTTTTCCAGAAACTTTCTTTGAAAAAGTTTTATATATTTTGTGAATATTGCTATTTTTTTAGGATTGAAATGAAATAGCTAAACAAGCAAGTTAATTAACTAATACCAACATAAAGTTCCTCTTGCTTGGCAGTCCTGTAAAGCTCAATTTTTGTCAATGAGCATGTAAGGTTTTTTATTGTCTGACTGACCAACACTGGCTTCGCTAGGCCACTTCCACATGCAACAACACTAAAAGAAGGAGATCTTATAAACTTCCAGTGGGAGCCATAAAATTTGGGACACAGATGGGAGAGAGAGTTGTAGACCTACAACATGAAGCAAGGAATTGTTCCAGTGTAAAGTGGAGCTGTTCAGGTTTTTTTTAAAGAGATCTATCATATCACTGAAATATTACTCTTTTTTTCCTTGTTTTTTTTTTTTTTTCCTCTGGGTTCCTTCCTTTGAAGTGTCTCTGATTGATCTTTCCCTTGTAGAAATGTCCTTGTCCTTCCTGGGACCTGTGGAAGACTGAGGAGCTGTATTCCGGAACGATCATTAAAACTGAAGTTTAGGAACCAATAGGTCTGTAATGAAATACTACAGCCCTCTCCTCTGATGGCAGCAGATTATCCCTGTGCAGTCACTGCAGCCATGGAGTGGTTAAATCTTCCCCTTTCAAAGATTCAGTTAACCTTAAAAGGTATAAATTCTTTGGGAATACGTCTGAGCATTTTTGCCTTCCAACATTTCTAAGGATTTCCAATATTTCCTGTTCCCCTAAATTTGACTGTCTCTAAAATAAATTAAATCCATTTTAATTTAAAGAAATTTCTTTTAAAAACAAAAGAACCCTTTAAAAGGTTTTAAATAGATTGAACGTTTTTGGGGCATATTCTTTAAGTAACACTACAAAGACCTTGAATAACATCAAAAAGAAGAAACAGCTGAACAATTACACTTCTTTTTGACAACACTGTAATCTCAACTAATTTTGCCAGTGAAGTATCATTACTCTGCAAATGTCCCCCTTCCTAAGTCTCTTGACTTTGACCTTAATGTTTCATATGTTGGATCAAAGTCTTATTGCATTAACAAATCCCTTGAGGAAAGATCAGGTTCTAAAAATATCTGTTTTAGGTCAACATTTTATTAAATGAGTTTACATCAAATACTGGCAATTCATAAAGATATAATTTGGTACTTGTAATAGCTAATTATTTGAGATATTTTTGTTTTCACTTTCTGTAATTTTGTATTAGGGATAGGGAAAAAGGAAATAATTTCCCTAATATTATTTTGTTTGTTTTTCTAAACTGCTGAATTAAAGCATGAATTCCAGGTGTTCCAAATATCTTCTTTTTTGTCATGGATTCTTCACATAAATCATATTCAGATCCCTTTTTAGCTAGCATGTGGAATTCATCCACTAACTGAAGAAAACATTAAGTTCAGAATTCTGAAGTGGAAAGGGCAGGGGAGCTGGACCAGGAGCCAAAAGTCTTAAATGAAGAACAAATTAATGGTTTTCTAGTTTGGGAGATTTTCAGGTTCAATTTATATTGTATAATCCTATATAGGTCTGAATATTAAAAGCATGTTAGGTCTCCACATATAACTGACTCAGCACAAATCACTAATTCTTAATCATATGCACTTCTAAGGCTATTTATCTGCCCAAGGAATGATTGCTTCTAAATTAAGTTGACATTGTCATGGTTGATTTCACAGAAGTCAAAGATAAATTTTACCCAATCAAAGACTGATATTGAAAAGAGGATATTACATACAAAGGGGAAATATGCCATTAAATTCTATACAGCACAGTGCAACACATGTGGTGTTGTGTGGTTTTGTCCCACAAAGTCTAACCTCCCACGTCAAGATACAATGATTTTCTTTTTGAATCAGTAGTTTGAGCCAGAAATAGTAATCAAATTATTATGGTAACTGAAGCAGCAATAACACTGAAAGGAACAGATCATTTTCCCATCTGTTCATCAGGACATGAATACATGTAAGATCATTGCACATGGGTATTTCGAAGCTCTAATTTATTAACTGGAAATGTAAAAAAATTGCCACTCTAAAGGATCTTGGTGTGTATAATCTATTGGTGTTCAACCTTAAACTGAAGTGACAAAATACATTTCTATGAATACAAAAATAGCAGATTTCCATGGAAATTTCCTTTAGAAATAAGTATGCAAATAAGAACAAAGCAAGTATCTAGGAGCTGATTATTACTTTCTCCCCAACTGTATGAAACATTAAAGGTTGATCTACTACTGTGCTCACTGCCTTTGTGACTCTTTGATGTAGTAAAAATCTTAGGTGTTGTAAAAGAGGTCATGTGTATGATATTCTGGAATGTAAATCTGGCTGCAGAGCATTAAACTTCTGTTATTCTCAGCTAGTGGACTTCGAGATGACTGCTAGAACATTCACAGAACCACTGCACTGATATACTGAGCAAAGAATTAACATGATGCATTATTTTCTTGACCCACATAATATTTCAATAAACAGCAGCTGAGCAGAAAAGAGAATTTGGTCTTGCACATAAAAAAAATTTGCAACACTATGCATTGTATATTAATAGTTTTTTCCCCTCAGATCCTGGAGTTAATATAATCAGCCAACACTACCAAAAATAATCTATTTTATGTTTTATTTTGTTTAGATGCAGGACTCCTAAAGCATTTCCTCAAAGGCTGCAGCAGAGTAACTAGTCTGCTTGACATTACTAATTCTGTCCTTTACCACAACAGAAAGGATAAGTTTCAGCTGGAAGAGATTGCAATCAGTGTTTTTTATCCACACCATGCCTTTAAGAAGTTGAGGAAAATTGTTCATGCCAGAAGGCTCAAGGCTTGTTTTTCACTTGATATAGTCAGTGTTATTTAGCTGAGTATCTGTGTTTTGCTGGATTTGCAGGGAGCTGAAGTAACTAGTTTAAGGACCCACTGTCTAGTTAGATTAAAACAAATGCCCTCCAAATGCTGAAAAACTATCACAGCCAAGGTTTATTTAATGTAAAAAATATAAATGTCTGTTACAGCTAGATAGCCAATGCAGAGAAACATACACTCTCAAGAAAGTATTTATCAAACTTTTAAAAAAGTACTGTAGGATGAAATAGTTCCCAGCTGGAGGTACCAATTTCTCACCATTGACAATGAAAAGACCAAACAGCGGATAGCTCATATCTGGATCTCTAGTGTCTGGATGTCTAAATTAAAGCAGATAATTAATCCTTGCTCAGAGATGACAGAAATTATTTTAAGTTTCTAGTATAATATACTACATGATGACAAAACTTATTTTCTGCATTTGCTTCCTTCCTGCTCCACAGTCACATGAAAATTTCATACTTTTCTGCTACAAACATTTTAGAAAACCTTAGTCTAGAAAAGAACTGATACTATTATTAAATTTGAGATCTAGGGACAATTATACAAATTTATAAGGCAACAATTATAATTTTAAAGAAAGCAACCAGAAACAGGAAATAGCAAATAGCAAATACAAAATATTATTGTGGTCTTGCATTCATTGCCAGAGGCTGTCATGAATGTTAAAACCTAAGGTTGATTCAAACAGGCATTGAGTCATGTGGAAGGGGGAGATTTTCTCAACCCTTAGTGTGAAGAGATTTCTTCAACCATTGAAGCAAAATCGTTTGTTTTATTGGTCCACCCCCCAGGAAAGCCAAGACCCTTTTGCCTGACCAGTCTGTCAGTGTCCTGTTATGGGGACATTTCACCGGATGACTTATGGGGACAGTCCCAATTGACTGGGGAATGGTTCAAGTGATTTATTCATGGACGAACACCAGCAGCATAAGGGAGACCTCTCAGTAGGTCTTCCCCCTGTACTTGGGATACATATATGCTGAGGATTGTTGACAATAGTATCTGATTTCAAAAATATATTCAAAGCAATACACAGACAAGCTCTTATCCCCAATAAAAGTGCTCAGCATGCATAAAGTGTGATTCTTACCCCGCAGATGTTCCTGTGGGGGAAAAGACAGGTTCAGCCCATCAACTGATCTCAGCACTTACAATAGAGCCTTTAATTTTTCCCCATTCTCAACTTACTTTGATACTATTTCTTTATGTTTAGGTGGAGCTTGGGTCACTCTAGCCATGCATTCCTTTGTTACTGATTGGTGCAAAACTCTCTCGCTTCAGTTTTAAAGATACAGTCAAAAAAATGCAGTGGGCATGCCCACTGAGGTGTGGTCATACCTTAGAGGTAGGTAACTTTAGGATAAAGAGCACTGATATTACAATTAGGTTATAGTGAAACAAGTTCATCTCAAGAGAGCAATTCCACCAAAGTTGTCAGCTCAGCAGCAGGAAATCTTCTTTCTCCCCCGGTTAACAGGTGCTATGCAGTTTATACTCTGCAAAGTACCTTTGACTTCCACTCCTTGCAGGAGTTTCAACAGAGCCTGGCCAAGGTATCTCCACTCTGCTCCAGAATTTGTTCCATCCCCCTTGGCAGGAGCATACAGTTGCACTTTGCATGTATGAAGAATCATCATGGAATAGGCTTTGAGCATGGCAACTGCGTTCCATTCAGGTAGTAAAAACTGCATTTCTCTCTATAATTCCTGTGCCACTGTAACTTCTATTAGGCAATGCTGATTTTACCCCCAGCCATTTTTCTATAAAGGCATTAGACAAATTCTTGAATGAAGATTTTATTAAACAAAAAGATGGGGGATCAGCTCCAGTTCAACTAAGTCTTAAAATAAGTGTTTCCTAATTTATCAGAAATATATAGCATCTAAGAACACCTCTTACTCTCATGAACTTCAGCTTTAATAGGCTGCTCACTGAGCTCTGTATGTGTATTGCATGAATGGCAATCATAATTAAGAGAAAGGAATAACCTCTAGGACATTTTGATAAATATTTAAGATTGTGGTGGGTTGCACTTGGCTAGCTGCCAGAGCCCTACCAAGGTGGTTTCTCACTACCCTTCTTGTAAGATGGTGGGGGAAATGAGATGGAAAAATTCATTTGTCAAGATAAAGAAACGGTGTTTACTTACCAGTTGTCATCACAGGCAAACAAGACCTGACTTAGGGAGGAGTAACTTAATTTAACTCTGTTTAAAAATGAAGGAAGATGGTAAGGAAAAAAAAAGTGCCAAAACTCAAAACCCATTTTGCTTTTCACCTGTCCTTCTTCATTCAATGTCACTGCTGCATTTCCTACACTTCTTTCCCCTACTGTGTGGCACAGGGTAATGGGGACTGAGTCTGGCAGACAATTAATAGTATTTCTTCTGTGATGCACCTCCATTCTCACACTTTTCCCTGCTCCAGTGTGGGGCCTGTCCCATGGGTTACAGTTCCTTCAAGTTCTGCTACAACATGAAGCCCTTTCCCCCTCCTCCTGCTCCTTCTCTAATATTGGTGATCACACAGTTTTGCACTTTACTCTCTCACAACCACTGCATACTGATTATTACTTTTTTTTAAAGTAGGTTTTGTGGGCTCAGCCATGTCACAAGGTATGTCCATCAGCACTGACTGGAACCACCTGTGTCCAATTTGGGGCAGCTCTGCCATCTCCTTGCAGAGGCCATCCCTGCAGCTCACCCACTACCAAAACCTTGACACCTACACCCAATAAACAGATTTATAAAAGACAATAAGAAATCTTGTTTCAGTTAAAGAGAGCATACTGGGGTTATTTTATTGGCATACTTAGCATTACAATACTAGTATTAATCTTTTAAAGTATTACTTTTTGGGGCTCTATACCTTAAAAACACAGCAATCAATCTGGCAGCCACAGAGGATCTCTCCAGATTAATGTCTAACGTCTTCAACAGTCATTCAATTGGCTACATGCCATAGGTGTAATAAAAATGTTTATTGTGTGGTGGGTAGAAAACAGTGAGAGAAGCAGAGACTGAAACCAATTTAGCAAATGCACTGTACTTGAAGTCTGGCTGGCTATTATTCAAGTCATTGATTCTTCAGGAGAAAACTTACATCAATATGGCTAATGGAGAAAGTACAATAACCCAAAGTAGAGCTTTCACATTTCTAATCTCTCCTGCATAGAAATGGTGCAAGTTTGAGCTACACAGCCAAAAAATTCTACTCTTGAGGAAGCAATAGCTTGATAATGTTCAGGACTGGTGGCATTTGAGGTTAACATTACTTTTATCAATCTCTATGTAATATAATCTGCTGGCCCATTATTACCAAGGTAAAGAAGACATATTTATTTGTCCCCTGATTTTTGTTTTCCTTTTACTCTGAAAAGAAGGAGGAGCAATATAGGCCATAGGAATGACCTCCTCCAATGCCAGCTATCTAAAAGTAATTGGTACCTCTTTTAAACAAGCCATCCATTGGTTAGACTTGATAACCTTAGCCTATTTAAAATGTGGTACTAAAACCTTGTCCTTTATCTTTATCTACTTATTTTCTGTTAGACAAAATATCAATAACAATTAATGATTTTTAGAGTGTAAAATTTTTCTCCTTGTTCAAATTTAGTTTCTTTTTTTTTCCTCTCAATTCACTAAGGCTTAAGCAGTATTCATTAAAAATGGGCTTTATTTTTTTTTTTTTATAATATTCCTCATCAGTAGTGTATCAGTTTATATAATCTTGCTGGATTTCAGTAAAGCATTCAATACTGTCTTTCACAGAATCCTGGACAAAATGTCCAGCCCACAACTGGATGGCTCATGGGTTGGGCACAAGGAATTTTAGTGAATGAGGTGACCTTAGATTGGTGACCTGGCACTAGTGGGGTTCCTCAGGGCTCCATCCTCAGCCCTGTGTTGTTAAATATCTTCATAAATTAGTTGGATGCAGGACTGAAAGGGATACTAAGTAAGTTTGCAGATGATAAAAATTGGGAGAAGCTGTTTAGTCCCTGGAAGGGACGGAGGCCCTGCAGAGAGACCTTGACAAATTAGAGGGTTGGATAATCACCAGTTAAATGAAGTTCAACAGGGGCAAGTGCCAGATTCTGCACTTGGGATGGGGTAATCCTGGATGTATGTACACACTGGGGAATGAGATGCTGAAAAGCGGTGTCATGGAAAGGGATTTGGGGTTGTGGGTTAACAGCATATTGGAGAACTCACAGTGAGCTCTGGTAGCCATGAGGGCCACCCATGTCCTGGGGTGCATCAGGCACAGCATTGCTAACTGGGCAATGGAGGGGATTGTCCTGCTCTGCACTGTGCTGGGCTCACTTGGGTCCTGTGTGCAGTTTTGGGTTCCACTATATAAGAAAGATATTAGACTCACAGAAAGTGTTCAAAGGAAGGCTCCCAAGATGGTGAAGTACCTGGAGGGGAAGCCATATGAGGAGCAGCTGAGGTCACTTGGTCTGTTCAGCCTGGAAAAGAAGAGACTGAGCGAAGACCTCATCGCAGTTACAACTTCCTCATAAGGGGAAGAGGAGGGACGGACACTGATCTCTTCACTTGGTGACCAGGGACAGGACTGAGGGAATGGCCTGGAGCTCTGTCAGGGGAGGTTTAGGCTGAATATAAGAAAAATGTTCTTCACCCAGAGGGTGGGTGGGCACCGGAACAGGCTCCACAGGGAAGTGGTCACAGCACCAGAGTTGCAGAGTTCAAACAGCATTTGGACAAAGGCACATGGTGTGATTCTTCTGATGGTCCTGTGTGGGGTCAGTGGCTAGACTTGATCCTTGTGGAATTTTCTAACTCAAGATATTGTATGATTCTCTGGTTCTATGCCTTTGATATTTCAGGTGGAAGCTCAGTCATCTGAGCAAGATGTCATATTATGAGAAGAGTCATTTAGACATTGATGGATTTATGTGAACTTACACAGGTATTAAAAGCATCAAAAGACTGCAATATTAAAACAAAGTTACTCCTCAGGCAATAATTTCACCAGATAAATGGTGCCTTGGGGCTAGTTTTTACACATTACTTATATTGTGCACTTTCAGGCTTATTTGTAGGAGTATGACAAAGAGCTTAATGAGGAGATTTGGATGCTGCAAGAGTATTTTAAATTTTACAAAATTTGAGCCCAATACTTTAACTGTGGAAGAGAGAATTTTATCTCCATTCAGCATCTTTTCTTCTTGCATTCCAAAACTTCTCCAGAACTCTCATTTACCCATATGAAGACACATTTATTTAGTCTCACAAGTTATTCTTCACAGAGCAAATATCGGTTCCTCTATAAGAGACATTCTCTTAGGCTGAAGTTGTGGGACAAAAAATAAACCTAGTTTGTATATATACACACACCCTTCTTTAGTCTGGCTAGGGGCAGTCTGTTTTCCTGCTTTCTGGGACAGGCCTTCCATGAAAGGTTTTTGCTGTTTCCCTGAAAAACCAGAACCTTAATAAAAATTACATATTAATTTTTCTTGCTTGATATATTTAGTAGTTATAAAACTAATCAAAGAGAGTGCTAATAATTGATTTATTTTAGTGCTTTCAGCAAAACAAGAAACTATAATACAAACATATATATATAAATATATATAATATATATCCCTGTGTTTTTAGTGTTCCAGGATATCAGTTGTAGTTACTGGTGCTACAACTGTAACTGTGTCAGGACAAGATATTATGCTAAATGAACTTTTGGACTTGGCAGGTTGTTTTCTCTTAGTTGTTATTCCTAAAATGTTTCTAAAACTATGCATATATATTAACATATATAATCCCAATACTAGAAGCTCAAGACAAAGTTAACCTACCCCAATATTCTGATTCTGACACTACGATATGATTCAAGAAAATGTAGAAAACCACAACAAATACATTGTAATTCTTTCCTCCAGATCCTCCAGGATCCTCTTCTCACTTCATTAATAGACAGATTAGGACTTCTTAAAATAGATTTTACATCTGTATGTTTTAATATATCAGCCTTCATTGGTTCACTCTTCCTTGTATATTTCTAAACATTTTCTACATACTTTCTTTTGTCCCCAGCAATGAGTTGTACAATTTAAAACACAAATAAAGAAAAAAAAAAATTTTTTTTTGAATAAAGATCAGTTGGAGGAAGTCTGTTGTGACAGTCTTGGTGATAGTCAGGACAAAAGTATTTCTTAGAAATGACACAGAAGAAAACTACTGCATTAATCAGAGAAAGAAAACATACCCTGAGGCAGGAGGACTTGTTCAGTGAAAATTTTATTCTCTTTCATAAAATATTTAAAAAACACTTGAAGAATAATGTTTTGGGTTAGTCACTAAAGAAAAATGAAATTGCTATTTAGGCATATGTGGTAAATAATTTAGACTTGATATTCAGGATGAGGTTAGTGTTAAAAGTTGGATATAAACCACAAATGTTTAGAATAGTGTTCATCACCTTCTGTTTGTACTCACTTTTTAATTATTATTCTTAAAAGGTAGTATTGTAAGCAAAGGAAAAGTAATTTATTTTTTAAAAACAGATTTGAAGCTGAAAGTTTAAAATATAATTGTAGCAATTAATAAAGGTTTTAGACCCACCTTATATTAATTATCAGCGGAGGCCTAATAAAATTTCTGTGCTATTTCCACGTTATCATGAAATAAACAAGGGTCTTCAAAGGCGGATAGGTCAGATGTATGAAATATAATTTTATTTTAATGAAGTGGTATTGCAAGACACTTGGGGTATGAAAATAGCTTTCATAATGGACCAATATGAGGTAATTATTTTTGTCATATGAAAGTATATCACCTATTTTAACTGTGTGTGCATAATTAACATTATTGATCTGGCATAGTCTCTGAATTTACCTGGCTTCAGCTCCCATTTAACTTTTAAATATATATTAATAATGAATGTTCATTCTTTCCATGCTAAATTAAAAATGTACTGGTATATCAAGTCTAGTTCATGTCTACTGGAGTCAGGGATATTTTAATATTAAAAATTAATCACATTTCAATAAAAAGTAATTCTTAGAATGTGTTAATACTGTGTTGAATTCACTATTCCAGAAATGCCTTGTAACTGTTTGCCTGTGATTAGTTCAAGTAACCTTATTTCCTTTTCTTTTTCTTTTATCTTTCACCTTGCATAATCACTTCAGTCTCTAAATATCACAAACCAGATTCTATTATTTAAAAACATTTTATAACTGTGAGTAAATTTTTTTTTTCTGTAAACAATTTTTTAAAGAAAACTCTTACACCCTCCATCCCCCAGAAACTTTACAACCTATTATGAATGTTGTCCTTAAAAACTGGGCTCATAGATATTAGAAAACTCAGTCTGTTAAACATTTCACATGCTCAAAATCTGTAAAAATCTTATTTTTTACAGATTTTTGTCATTTTGTTAACTGGAAGATATTTATTCAGATAGTATGCATCAACATTTTAAATTAATATTTTATAATTTTTGAATGACATGTGTAAGTATAATGTGAATATTTGTCAACTATATTTTGTATGAAAAGCCTACACAAAGGACTTTTGATAAAAATAGAAGTTTCTCTAAAATTTTTGTCTTTAAAAAAAATACAAAACTAGCTTTGAGTCCCACATGCAAAAGTATCAAAATGCAAAGCTCTTATTTTAATATTAAAGATTATTCCTATATCTCTTTGGCAACACAGTCTTTTCCTCTGTTTCCTAAGCTGAATTATTTCTCTTCTCTGAATTCTTAAATGATCTTCTCACTCCTTGAGCCTGCTCATAATTTCCATTATTTTCTCTAACTCCAAAATAGCTTCAACATTCATTAATTCAGTTTTATTACATCTTTCTCACACAGATTAGTAGTTTAGCAAAGACTGAAAGCATTTATTCTATTATTATGTCTGAGAGCCAGCAAGAACCCCAGATCAAGAGTCAGGCTCCAAGTATCCTCGGGACAGTGAAAAAGCCACACCAAAATTGCCGCAGTCCCTACCGTAAAGATATTCAAGCTGTCTACTGTCAGTCATTACCTTCCTCCCAATGTAGGAGACATAAAATTACTTTCTACCTCTAGTGAAAAAAATAGAACAAAAATATTTTCCTTCATAGAAGCTATTGATTTATTTTAGTTGGATAATTGGTCCCAAGAGTCATGATCAGAAAGTGAAACAATTCCTGTGTCTTAAGTGTATTTATTTAGCAAACTTGCAGTATAGTTGTAAAAAATTACATGTCTACTCATATATAAGATGCTTTCTCACTCTTTACCTTAATGACTGATGACAATTTAAAAAACCTTAACCAATCTTTATTCCTACTGTATTTGTCTTGAAGAAAAAAGAAGGTAGACCTTGTTGTATGTATTCAGTATCAAAAATTCCTTTTAATTTTGTCAGAAACTCTAATTTGGACCAGAAAAACTTACAGAAAATACTTGCATGAAAAGTTTGAGTGTCCTTACAGGAGAGGAAATGGCAAATAATTTTATCTTGGGCATCTATTATTTATTAGACCATTATAAGAATAACAAACCCAAAAAGACAGCCAGAACTGTCCATTTGCATGTGACTGCCTTAGCCAGAACTTTGTGAGTAATTTATAAGCATACACTTTTTTGGTTAAAATTCTTACATCATTAAAAAGTTGTTGCACTGGAGATAAAAAGGTTCCCCTTTCCTGATTTATTTCTGGTCTCAGTTACCCTTGGATACTTGATTGCTAAGTGGCTGAGTTTGCACATCCATTTTTTCAGAATGATTCTTTTTAATGAAATTCTACTGTCCTGAGATGTGTGGGATTCATCATTAAAACCTATAAACTATGTCTTGATCTCAGGACAAAATTCTAACTATTTATCTCCTGTACAAAAAGATCACTATCACTACAACCAAAATGCAGTCTGAAAAAAAATTAAAAGTGTCATGCAGAGGACAACTGGCTTCCCACAAGTTCTAGAACATAAAAGACCTTATGTGAGAAATTTAATATATTCTTATACCACAGCTTGTCTAAGCATAGGTATTTTAGCAAGATACATACAGCTGTTTGAAGATCTAGGCAAGTCTCCTGGAAAAAGAACCAAGGGGTATTTAGATTCCCAAGTCTGCATGTAAGTTAATTTTACAGATCAGTATTTGTTCGCACATCACAAAAAGAGGAAAAATAGAGCTTTAAAGAATTCCTTTGAGATTCATCCACCCATAAAAACACCAGCAATTAAGTGCTGCTGCATTTATGTATGCTGCAGATTGTGTAAATGTTGTATTCACAGAAAATCAAGAATATTAACTGAGAAAATAAAGCACAAATTACCTGAATCTCACTTCCTATTGCAGCATCTCTTTTATAGACTCAGACTGTGAAATGGCTTGTCAGATCATGAAAATGTGATGAGTTGACTACAGTTTTATGGCTTGGTTTGAGCAAATTTTCAACTTCAGACCCTATACAAAGATTTCAGACATTAAGCATTTATCTTGATTTTTTACAAGGTATTGACTTTGATTATTAAACTGGTTGAGCTATTGAAATTCAGTCAAGACATGGATGCTGTGGTACCCTGTGACTTCATTATGAAAGAAACAAAAAAACAAAATAAATTTTATTTTTCTTTTCATGCGAGTTATGATACCATTTTAGAAAAAAAAAAATAAAACTGAGAAGAAATTACGTGTAAGATTCTTGAAGAAAATCTACCATAGCAGAGTTCTGCTGGCACATATACACACCTTCTTTCTGTGAAAACTTTTAACTGAAGAAAGAGGTATATTTTCATAAGAGACTTTCTGTACAAAGACAAAAAAAAAAAAATAGGAAAGGTTTTTCCAAATGTAGTATTTAAGCTCCCTTTCTACAGAAAGGGGTTTGATTGGTTTTTGTTATCTGCAAATCTTGTCCAAAGTACAATTTTACAACAGTAGTGTCATAACCTAATAAAACTCAGGATTCTAATCTTTTTTCATCAGTAACAGCCTCAGCTCTGTAAGCCAATTATATTGGAATGATTTACCAGGCCCATTTATTGTCTAACACGGTAGAATGTATCCTATATACCTTTAGTTCCTTTTGTTATTTTCTCCTTTGACTTATTGATAAAACAGCATCCCTTCTTTCTCCTTCTCCTTATTTACCAAAATATTTTAACATATTTTTATCCAGAACTGTTTGCCAGACTCCTTACATGACTGATTTTCACTTTTTGGTCTTTCTGAGTATGTGGACACTGTATTTTTAAAGTCAAGAAAGGATTAGGAATAAATTTTATTTTAATTTTAGTATTACAACATCTTATATAAACCATATATGTTAGTTTTCCCTTGTTGAAAACAGGCAAATAAAGGACTGTTTCTTTATAAATGTCAGCTACAGCAAAATTTACCCTGTAAATGAAAGTCACTGAATTGATTAAAATATCAGAAGGTGACACACAGAGCCTTACACTTCTAAACTGCAGTTAACACGGTCCTAAACGCATCTGAATCTTGGTGCTTAAATTGTATTGCTCTTAGTCACATATTTCATTACCACTGAAAATTTCAGATAAAACTAAGTTCTTCTTACGACTAGTGATAAGCCCTTAAATCACAGCTCTTCTACTGATAATGGTGGAAGGTTATTATTTTATGCTTCTTTATGATTAACCTTTTTGTCTTTAAAACTAAAGGTGGGTCTCCAGAGACTGGAGGACAGCTGTGATAACAGAATGGGAAGAGTGTTTTGCTTTTGATTCTGCAATAGCTTGTGTGTAGTGTTCAAAGGTGTAAGTTGCAGTATCTGATATTCCACCCTAGCAGGAAACTCTACTCCTTCTCAAAGGTCTCTTTGACAATGACAGTGAACCATTGCCACAGCTTAGATCAATAGCAGCCATGAAATACTGGGAATCACTTCACTGATTGTTAACATATGAATATCTCTAGAAGTAAGCAACATTTTATGTAATATCAGCTGTTAAACAATGATGACCTAAACAATATTAATGAGAGACTAATAAATTCTACCTACCCCTAATTGAAAATGCTTTATCTTATGTTCAGTTAAAAACTGTAATAATGACATATAATTTCCACATTATTTCACTGCTCTCCCTTCTCTTAGCAAATTGTTCAGATGAGCTGTGATAACATTGCAAGATTAAACTGTTTTGGAAAGGAAATAATCTGAAGATTTGTCTATCTATAAATGTTTGTGCCATCCTGTTATATCTCCTCAAGCTGCAAGAAAAGAATGAGGCCAATAAAACGTGCAATCTTGACACACATAACCTACCACTTGAATTATATTTGTTAGCTTTCCTTAGTTTCTTAGGTTTTTGTAAACTAAATTAACAAACAAAAAAAAAAATTGTTATAGCACTGTTGTTGAAAGGACTGCATAATATATCCCTGCTTAGTGGGTGTTCATAATATTTTGCTGACAATCAGCAGTGAAGAGTAAAGCTTCATAACATTCACATCAATATCTTACCATTTGTTCTCTCCATGTCTGATCATTAAAGAAAACAGAAAAGCAGCAAGGGTGTAGTGGTTTGATTTAGGGGTTTTGTAGCTCTTTTATTCAGCTTTCAGTCACAAATATCAAGAGTTTGTGATCAAAAACTTATTAACTTTCTTGGTTTGTGATTAAAGTCCTCTTTCATGTGGCTATATTCCCTTATGCCTGTCACTTCTGTTGTATTTATATACTGCAGAAAAACTATTAAAATTCATACCTAAGTGCCTTAACTTTGGTATGTCTGACCTGGAAAAGTACTGTGTAAGATCAAGTTTTCACCTGCCAGCTTTGTCTTGCTGCTTGAGCAATTGATATTTTCTTCCTTTCTCATATGACTTTGCTGTCAGCATTATTCCTCCTGAGAAAGCCCTCTATAAAAATCAGCAAAAATATATTCAAAGAGTAGGCCAGACTGGTTTTTGATAAAAATCTTTTCTTCAGGCTCTCCCCACTCCAATTGTTCTACAATATGTTTTTTTTTTCTGGAAGAAAGCTTTGTTCCTCTTATCACAGTTGAAGTCAATTTGTCTTACTGTTTGTTTTTGTTAAGTTTTCTCTAGCAAACTGAGTGGCTTTAGTATATTCACAAAAAGCCTAGAGGAAGTCTTCTTTTATGTTTTAGAGCTCTCAAATTTCATGCATGTTAGACAAAAATGCAGAGGCCAAAACTTCTCAAAAAATGATGGCTTGCAGTGCAGAAATCCTTTATATCCCTCTAAACATAACTGGCTGAGAATGTCAAGACCCTATTCTTATAAAAGAGGATTGTACTTGTCCTGAACCTCTGCAATGTGTGATGTACATTTTCAAGTACATTTTTAGGCATACCAAGACACATTTTATTGGCATTTACAACTATTATAAATTTGATAGATGAAGTTTTGTTAAGCAAACATCATTCATTGTATACATAAATGTGCCAGTTTCAAGTTTCCATGTGCTTCCCTCCTTATGTTTTCCATTTAATTTTTTATTAAATTCTTTATATATATTTTCAGAGGAACATTTTTTTTTAAATAGCAACGTGAAGTCATTCTGTTCTGTGTATACTCCACTGTTGATAATGTTTGTTTCCTTACACTCTGTAAAATTTGCTGAAACCAATCTCAAGGTGCCAGGGATGATAATAAATTCTTGACAAAGAGTAACCCTAAATCCCGGGGTTTATTTTCTTCCAAAAGTCTCTGAAAAATGGTAGAATCAGAACAGAAAATGTGGAAATAGAGGGAATAAAATAAAATTCTGAGAGGGAATAAAATGTACTTCTTCTGTTACACATACAGGTAGCCACAGTGGGTTTCACCCAATCCAGCTTCAGCCATCTAAAGCATAAATATTAATTTATTAAGATGCTATCAAGCGGATTTGACACGGGAAGTTCTGGAAGATTTAACTTTCCATACAATTAGACTAGTTACTCTTTGGAAGCGCAAATCTATATTGACTAGGAAGAAAACCTTAACAAGCTGCCTTGCACTCTAAAGTCTTCTCTTAGAGAGCTGTAGTAATAGTAAATACTTATTTGTGGAGAGAGCATAAGTAGTATAGCTGTACCAAAAGCCATGGAGCTATCTGATTTTATAGCAGCTGTAGAAAAATCTTAATATTTCTAATATTTTTTACATCTTCAGGCTTGTTCTAATACTAAACTGAAGCAAAGTACACTAAATGATAAACTGTAGTTGATAAGAAAGAATGCAAAGATCTGTTGGGAGATATGACTAAAGAAAATGTAAATATAAAAATTAGAAAAACTTAGAACTATTTAGTAGCAAGTCTTCATGTGCAAAACTTGTAAGTTGTTTATAGGTAATGGTTAAAATTTTTCTCATATTTCAAATGCATAAAATAGACTGACTAAGATAGAGAAAAATTGTACCATACCATTTGGTTTCTTTGGACCTCCATCCAACTGCCTCTTTCTTCCCAGTTTGACTTCTGCACAAGCTATCTGAGATTATTTTCAAATACATAAAAGATGTGGTATTTGAGAAGCTAAAGTTTCACTGGTATTTTTCAGAAGTAAAGTGTAATTTTTAAATTACTTTTTCTACTAGTTCTGACCAGGAAGGAGTTTACTTTATTCACAGCAGACCATATGGTGCTGTGTTTTGGACCTTTGGAATGTCGTTAAACACATCAATTTTTTGGTCATTGATAAAGAATTCTTGAAATGTCAAAGTTTTTGCTTTCCCTCCCTACAACTCTGTTCCCAAGTGAATAGAATGAGAGTGCGTTTTCGTTTCAGCCAGGACAGAGATGATTTTCTCACAGTTACCATGAGAGGAGAGGAGCCTGGAGGCATGTGGGCATGTATAGGGTGTTATTCTTATATATCCCTCTCTCAGCAGAAGAGGTGGGGGGGGGGAGGGGGGGAAGGGAATGGACTGCTTGGGCTTTCATTTCCAGCTGATTTTAAACCACAACACACCAATCTAGAAGCTGGTAGAGGACACAGATGGGACAGCTGACACAAATGGGACCAAGCAACAGTCCATATCACAAGGTGTGATATTTAGCAATAAAAACTGTATATAAAGGAAGGTTGTTGTCTTCCAAAGGGCAAATTACTTAGGGGCTGTCTGGGTGTCATTTTGCTTGTGGGAGGTGCTGCATGATTTTTAGGGGGTTTTTTTGCATTACTCGTTTGTTTCTTGTGGGTTTTTTCCTCTTTCCGCTACTTAGTGATCTGTATTTATCTTGATCCATTAGCTTTTCTGCTTTTGCTCTTTCTATTATTTCCACCACCCTACTGATTGTGAGGAGTGTGAGCAAGAAGTTGTGTGGCTGTGCAGCTGCTGACTGTGGTCAACTCAGTGGTTTATACTTTGCTGAATCTCTGCTCTTTAGGAACTGAGTTCAAAGGCTGTCATCACTACCCAAAGAATGCACTGAAAATTGGTTCATCAAGATAATTGAAATTAAAAACCATACACAGAAGTGAGAGAATAAATTAAAAAAAAACCCCATAGTTGTGATTTAGTCTGTCTAAAGTTTCGAGTTCAGAAACAGAATTTGGGTAATTTAACTCTAACATATATTTTTCTTCTTAAGAAACAAAAAGATAAAATCAAGATATAAAGTCACTTTAAAACAGAGGAAAGGGTTTCTGTAACACTCTCAGTATTTCTTAAGAGTTCTGTCTTGTCTCCATGAAGAAATGACTTTGTTGATAAACTACTAGTTTGTGTCTCAAAAAGAACATCAGTTTCTGCATTCAAGACAGAGATTTCCAGAGGTCCCTTTCATCCAAGCCATTCTGTGATTCTATTATATAATTAAAATAGAAGATACAGATCAATTTTAAGCATGAAGATCTTTACATTTATCACAGTATTATAATGCACTTCCACAACTTTTGTTCAAAGTTCTGTATTTGAAATACATTTACTGAGACAACTTGCAGGTTTGGAATTTGAAACTATTACTAAACTAGCTGAGAACAGGAAATGAGGAAAGTGGCAGATTTAAGGTGTTTAAGATCTTCTTAAGTGACTGTAGGTTTTTAAAATATTTGGGGGTAACCTTAAGAAGCATGGCTTGATGCAGGTTAAAGAATTAATAGTTATTTAGCACCATGTGCTTATTATAAGCGCAAATATATTACTTAGATCCTGACTCTGATTCCATAATGGGCTTAATATTCTGTCTGATCCATCTGAAGTCATATATATTTCTGCAGAGTTGAGGTCAAATTAAAATAAAATACCTCAGGACATAAACATGAAAAATACATGAAGTTAGCTGATCACATTTAGAATTAACAGAGTGATGCAACTTCTAAATTAATCTATTAAATATAAAACATCTGCTTTGTGCTGAGCCATCCAGTAACAGATTTGGTTCCATTCATCTTTGTCAAAGTAAGCTACTTTTGCTTGCATACCCTAGAGATCTACACCTATTTTTCCAACTGTGCTAACATTAGTGATTTAACCGGGATCCAGGTAACTCTTTACCTGGAACCTTTTGTTTTCTCCTCAAGATTCAGCTTTTTTTCTGACGTTATTTTTAATTCAAACAACTCTTCAGTCTCAAAAAGAGCAGTGTCAAGCACAGAATAACAAGCTGTGCATAGAGGCAGAAGCTCAGCCAGTATAGCACCAGGCTAACTTGCCTTCAAGGCTTTCCAGTTGGAGCTGACAAGCACCTGGCTAGTGACAGGCTGGTCTGTAACACTGCATGAGCTTGCTTGTTTTTATTTGCAGATTCCCATGTAAACATGGGTAAAGTAAAACAGAGCAAATTGTTGCTGCATCTTGTCTGTCAGATTTAGTCTTTCTGTGGATTCACTGTGCTGATAAATAAACTGAAGCTTTTAAGATTTTCACAAAAGAAATAAATGCTCAGTCCTACAACACTTTTCTCTATCTCCAGCATCCTCAGATAGCAAAATTCCAAACACACAAATTACATTGGTATTTGTAACTGCTAGTGTGGTTGTTTGTTGTTTTATAATTGTTTTTTGTCAATCAGTTTGTAATGTTTTGTTCCATGTGCCCCTTTCTGTTCCCCTAATGGTTTAGCCCTACGTTGTTTACTTCAACATTTTCCTGCCAAGTGCCTGTCAATCCCCTTGTCAGTCTTCCCAGTCCCTTCTTTGTACCGCCCTTGTTTCCTTGTAAGTCCATGTCAATCCCCAGTTTGCTGCCTTCTGCCCCTGTCTGTCAAGTTGAACACACCCTATTTGTTCTGGAAAGTTCTCTGTCTGTTACCCTTTGCACAGTTCCCCATTGGACTGTTAAGCCTGCTCCCTCCCCCGTGCTGCTTTCATTGGATCACCACAGTTATGTTCTCCTCCCCCAATGTCTCCCCATTGGATGTGAGTTGTTTCCACCCCTCGTACCCTCCCCTCTTTAAAATGTGATGCCGCTCTCATTCCTGTTCTTACTTGTTCCTGAACTCTCCTGGGGAATTAAGTACCTTGGAATTCATACAAGTGGCCCCCTTCCTATTTCTTCGCCTCAGTCCTTCGTTCCTGCTTCGGAGCTGTGCTACCCCTGCCACAGCCAGCCACAGGGAGCAGCAACTCCCTGTGAGCACTGCCACCCTAGAGGTCTCAGGAGAGATCTGGGGGCAGCCCTTCCTGTTGCTCTCTCTGGCCATAGGGAGTGTGCTAGCTGGAAGACCTCCACACTGTGGCCGCAACTGGACAGCAACAGCTAGAACTTCATTCATATTGTTAACAGAAAATGAACATAAAATAGATTCTATTGCCTTTTAGATGGATACAAAGATATATGAGAATGGATTCAAAATGAAAAAGAATAGATTTAGATTAGGTATTAGGGAAAAAGAAATCTTTGCTGTGTGAGTGATGAGGCATTGGAACATGTTGCCTGAAAAGTTCTGTATTTCCCATCCCTGGAAGTGTTGAAGGCCAGGCTGGATGGAGCACTCAGCAACCTGGTCTAGTAAAAGACTGCCCTTCCCATGGTAGTAGAGTTGGAGTGAGATGATGTTTAAGGTCTCTTCCAACCCAAAACATTATATGATTTTATGAATATAAGACAAAACCTCCTTGTTTGTTATCTGAGCTTTTCCCTGATATGTGGAAATGTTAAGTTCCGTAAGTTACTCGTAGTTCTGGTCCTGATTCAGTAAAGTTCCTAAATATACAAATTTTGTGCTTTACCCAAATTAGATGTTTGTATATTTTTTAATATTTTGTATGTGCTTTATGGAGCAGAAATGCAGCTAACAATTGTACAGGAAAGCATGTTCATAAGCAGCAGTGTTCATGATGTGGAGCTCACAGTACAGAGGTGGCAAAGCTGTCTTTATATTATCTTGACCCTTCCTGAAAATTAATGTAGCTTGCATTGTTTCCTATAAAAGACTGAATTCCTTTGAATCGTTTCTGAAATGTAGTCTTTGCTAATTGTTCTTCATCTAAACACCCTACTTTAAGCAGTAGCTAGTGCAATTATTTACCACAGCTAGTAAGTATACGTATTATGCATCAATAGCATTATTGTCCTTGAATTTATTACAGGAGGGCAGCTGTGAGTAGCAAATGGATTCTTACATTGTATTAAATTATAATTTTAGGCTTCAGTGATGGAGTTCTTTGTCCCTTAGAACCTCATTTAAAACAGCTACAGTATTCTTCACCAAAATAAGTTATTAGGAATACAAATAATTTCTATGTTAGAACACCAGAAAATACATTTGGACATGAATATCTAATTCTTTCTTGCATCACACATATTAATCAAAATTCATTTTAACGATCTTTAGTTATGAAAATGCTATAATCACATTTAATTCGACGCTTTGAGATCATTACTTAAAAAAATTAACTAGGAGTGTATTAATTAAATGTTTTTTATTTCTCTATATTTAATATTTCTTTATAGTAGGAATGAAAACATTCTTTCTTCCCTGTTCTTCAGGAAATTTTTGTGTGTTTTTTACATTTTTTCAGTTATATTTTCATGCCTTCTCCACAATTTCTTTCTGTTAAAGTCACCTTGTTCTTCCAATTTATTTAGTACATATTTCTTTTGCATGTCAGCTGATATTAATGACAAGACCAGCTCTAATTTCAGTTCCAGATTTCTAGATGCTTGTCATTTTTGGTACTTTGAATAAAATCAATATTGCTGTGTTGATCACATGTGTTTGTAACATATACAGGATACATGATAAATATCTAGAGAAATATACAACCCAAGAATCAGTATGTATCTAGCTATAATTACTGAAAATAGGCTTTGACTTTTTTTTCCTAATGTATCTTTTGTATAGTTCAAGGTAAAGGTCCCTATCAATGTTTTTTTAATTATCTAAATATCATGTTATCTAAAGAAAATATCTCCAGTATTTTTCTTCTTTTAAATACTTCATATTATTTTGAATGTAATAGAAGATAATTTATAACCAAAATATTTATTGTCTGAATATAATTTAGTATTGAAAGAAAATTTTTTCTTTCTTTTTGAATACTGTAAAATTTCTAACCTGAAAAGGAATATATGATCACATTAAAAAATAATTAAAAAAATATACAACCAAACAAAAATTTTAAAAACTTATCTGTAAATATTCTAAATAACATTATTTTGAAACAGCCTTTTTGACACAAACTGTGATGCCAGTGT
Organism: Anomalospiza imberbis; assembly: GCF_031753505.1. Taxonomy (NCBI): domain Eukaryota; kingdom Metazoa; phylum Chordata; class Aves; order Passeriformes; family Viduidae; genus Anomalospiza; species Anomalospiza imberbis. Next base: position 104,036,057 of record NC_089682.1, read on the forward strand.
TGCATGTTAACAAAATGGTTAAATGACTGAAATCAAGAGAACAATTTCCATCATGCATACTCATTTCTAGTGGGAATTAAGTTAAAAAGAATTTTTTTTCCTAATTTTATTATTTGTGAATCAGACCTTTAACTGAGATAAAAGAGTTGGATACATTCCATGAAACTGAAACAGCATCGTTAGACACCGAAAAACCCCAACCAACCTATTAACCTTTATCACGTTAAGACATAGGTGGTGTCTTTCAATCTTATTTACAATTATTTGCCAAAAGAACAAAATAAACCAGTGATCCACATGAAGGTCATGTTGAAATAAGGAGCTTAAACTGGCATCATAGATTTTTTTTTTAAATTTATGGCTTTTCAGAGAATAAAGCAGGTACTACTTTGTTATTATCCATATAGAGAAAATTAGAAAAGTTCTAATAAAGTTTATCCTTCAATGAATTATGTGAAATAATTCTTTCAGGGAAACAAAGGCAGAGCTACCAGCCCATTTCAAGAGTGAATATTTTTTCAATATTCAAGGCTAGGTACACAGGGCAAGAAACCGTAAATCTCAGTAGTGTGTTATTAAAAAACAAACAAACAAAAGCATGATAAGTAGGGGGAAATGTTAAAGTTTCATAGAATTCAATCTTTATTTACATGCAAAAATTGATAGGAAAATTACCATCATATTTCAGGTCAACTTTTATTGGGCATATTTAACTTGGGTGTTCAACCTCAAGGTCACTAAAATTTTTTTTTGTTTTTTTTTTTTAATAAGAGTGGAAAAGTAGACCTACAAATATATTTGGCTATAGTAAGGAGTATATTCTTGATAAGAACTATTTAGTAGTTAAATTTACTGTTTCACAGTTGTTTATTTTTATGTTTTATCAATATAAGAAGAAAATCTTTCCTGTTGTAAACACTGTTTACTACTACACAATAGGCAATCTTAACACCTTTGGACATTAATTTCTTGTTTCTTGAGCGATGATCTAATTTGCCTAGCTGAATATGAGATTACAATGGGTGATACTGCAGCCCTTTTTTTGTTTGTTTTATAGTTGTCTAACAGACAAAACCCTTCAGAAGGGAAGAAATTGAAAACTTTAAAGCATTAGGGTAGATTGAAATGAATTTGAATGTTAATCAAGCTGATCTCAAAAGACAGACTTTTTTCCATTTCTTAATACAAAGTCTTTCAATGTCTAAAAATCAGGAATTTAGCTGTTTCGACACTTGAAGTTTTGTATTATGTGATGAAGTATCTACAGTGGATTGAACTTGATTGGGTGCCACATGCCCACCAAGTATGTTTATAACTCCCTCTTCATAAACAGCATAAGTGGAAAAATACAACAAAAGTCTTATGGATTACGATAATGAATGGAGTGTCTGTAGTGATAGTACAAGGAGTAATGGGTAATTAAAAGAGAGGACATTTTTAGGACAGGAAGAAATTCTTTATTGTGAGGGTGTTGAGATATTCAAAAGGGTTGCCCAGGGAGGTTGTAGATGCTGGCAGTGTTGGATAAGGCCATGTTGGATAAGGCCTTGAGCAACCAGGTCTAGTGGAGGGTGTCCCTGTCACTAGAAAAAAAAAAAAACTCTTCACCTCAGAAACACAGATCTCATAGAACCTCAAATAAGAAGCAGCATTTGTAATATCTAGCAGATGGAACTTAATCTTATGTAAGAAATAAAATTTAAAATAAATTATGACATATTCTTCTTCCTTTGCCCTTTATGACTTACAACACTTGTTTTCTTATGTCTTTATAATGTGAGATGATCTTTGTAATGCTGCAGATATTTAACATGCATTGGATGCAACAGTCTCTATTGTTACAAAGCAGAAACTGTAAATCACAACAAAATTATTAATGCAAAGTCTGGATCAAATGGCAACAATAAATCATCTTCAAAAACATTTTTGTCACTTCTCTTCTTCATTTTTCATTAAGGCCAATGAAATTTTAAGTACAGTCTTTTGCAAGAGAAATTTGTTTTTTGCCAAGTTTTAACTTTTGCAGGTGATCAAACTTCCCGGAAATGTTAAACTATGCTATAGCTGAATTGACTGGTTTTTGAAGATAAATGGAAATCACAGACTTTACGCACTTATTAGATTCTCTTTTGCTTAGATATGGAATATGACAGAAAATTTTAATTTGCTCAGCTTCTTTACTTTATCATTAGATAGGAATGTAAAATGTAGCCTTTTGAGTTTTCCATGGTAAATCCTAAACAGTGTTATAATGATAAATGTACTGTGCTTTCTCATGAACAAATTGATCATCACAGACTTAACGATTCAGAGAAGGTTTGGGTTGGAAGATAATTTAAAGATTATCCACTTCCAATGCCTCTTCCATGGGTGGGGAGACTTCCATTAGACCAAGTTACACAAAGCCCCATCCAGCCTGGTCTTGAACACCTCCAGGGATGGGGCATCCACAACTTCTTTGGGCAACCTGTTCCAGTGCCTCACCACCATCACCGCAATTAATTTCTTCCTTGTATCTAATCTAAATGAGCCTCTTTCAGTTTAGAGCCATTCCCCCTTGTGGTTTCACTACATTGTCTTGTAAAAAGTCCCTCCCCAGCCTTCTTTTAAGTCCCTTTTGGGTACTTCTCCTCTCCAGCCTGAATGACTCTCTCCATAGTTTGGGTGCTTCCAACCTGTGATCAAATTTGTGGCCCTCTTCTGGAGTCATTCCAACAGGTCAAAGCCTTGCTTACATTGGGAGCTCAAAAGCTGGATGCAGCATTCCATAATGTAATTGCTATTTTGGAGAAGTTTAAGCAACATCTTGTAGTAAAAGACATTCAGTGTATGGTGGTTCTCACTATGAACCAAACACTTATGAAGGGAATACCCATAGTGTAACTATGACAATAGAATGATTTTTCTGAACATAATTGGATTTTCAGTCAGTGCATTACTTTCAGCTGGGAGAAGAGCTGAAAAATGCAATGATAGTGACACATCACCTGTACGACTGAACAAAAAAGTTGAATGGGGACTTGGTCCTTTTTTGAGGTTTTTTTCTTGACTTCATGGAAATTAGAGACAAAAACAAAAAATGTGTTTGAATATTTTGTGTAGTATATTTAAATTCATTGGAAGAACATCCCTGACATAGTTAGTACAGAGAGGGAATGATGATTTTGAAAATGTCTCTTTTGCTATTTCCTACTCTGAGAAATTGCCATAGTTATATTCATGTTGAAGAAGAGAGGTTTTGGTCATCATAAATACTTGAAAAACTCTTCATGGAAACTTCCTGCATTTTCAAAACTCATTTTAGTTTTCAGTTACTTTGCAAATGTCTATGTGGCTAGGCTAAATGTCTTAGAGTACTAAGTTGTTAAAATTATAATTCATTATTTTTCTCTGATGGTAATATGTTATTTGTTTGCCATTGGTATATAAAAATTTTGAGAGCCTAACACTTAAAATGGGAACTTAAATTACATCCTTCATGTATAAATATATATTATTAAATTATGTTTTCATTTGTCAAGTATTTGTCAAATTTTTAATTGTTAATAGATAACACATTTTCTTATCATATCTGTTGAACAGCTATTGCAAACCAGAAACTCAGTAAACTCTTCATTTTTTCAGAGAATGATGAGCGTCATCAAAGAGATGAGGTGTTCTAAAATTTAGTAATTACCACTCCTTCTCTAATTTTTTAGGGACGTATAGAATATTCTAAAAGAAACTGTCCTCCCTTATATTCCAAAGGAGAGAAAATAATACCTAGGTAATTGACATAATTTTCCATTACTGTCAGAGACTTTATAAAAAATGGAAAAAGTGAAATAATGCATAATTACAGTTCAAAAGCTATAGGATATCCAAGGACTCTAACTGCCTCAGACAATCCCATTTCATTTTCAGGTTTCATCCCAGTTTTTTCTGTATATGATTTTACAAAAATAGCAGTATCCCTGTAGTTAGGTTTTTCGTGGATGATACTTTAATGCACTCTTATTCTAAAATATGACAGGAAAAATGGCATCAAAGTTTAGATGTCAAGTTTCTCTTAGTGGTTACACAAAATATAATCTCATTCCAGTTCTATTTAAATCAATGAATAATAGATCATGAATCAGCAAATATAGAGATGAGTATTTTTCATTTTTGTTTTCCTATCTCCAAATTAAATATTTGGCCCAGTGTTACTTTCTACCCTTCTTAATTCATCTCAAATGGCTTTTGCTCATATTTTACTCATGTTGCCACTCTTAAAATATTCTGATCTCCTGTTAAAGAGTTGATTTGCAGCATCCTATGTCAGTTATTGAATGTAGGTTTCCATGGAATCAGAAATGGAAGATTCATAAACTCAAATGAACAGACAATGGTCTGGACTCAAGTCAAATCACTACCCTCTTACAGAAAAATTGGCTGCTGCTCCCATAGTGTTGAATCCATCAACATCAATGCTCAGTATAATCTATATGTCTTATGTAGAGGTCAGTCTCTCAAAGGAAGATAAGTGGTTTTTTTTCTTCCAAATGGCACATCTGGGAATGCACCCAGAGTATGTTGCTTTGTAGGACTTACAGGTCAAATTGGAGGTAACTAGAAAATGTAACTGACTTTTCCTGTAGGCAGTGCTTGAATTGCTGGTTGAGGCTGAGATGAGTTTTGGGTTGATTAACAACCATTTCAGCAGACAAGACTTGGCCAATTGTTAGCACTTCACTTTCAAATCGAAGACACTAGCACACTAATCTGGTCTGTGAAGCCTTCTGTTCTGTGCTGGTGAGGTCACACCCAGCTTCACAGAGAGGATTAAGTGAAGGCTGAGGGTGTTAGTACTGTTTAACACAGAGAAGGCTTGGAGGAAGGAGATCTCATCAATGTATATAAATACAGAACTATGTTTGTTTAGGGTCTGGACAATGACTCAGCAAGTTTTCAGATTACACTAAACTGTGATGAGTGGCTGAATATGATTTCTGGAAAAGTCAGATGAGTCACAAATTTATGGTATATTTGCTTTCACATATCTTCAGGAACTTTGCTAGTAAGATCCATGCCTTGATAGTCACAGGGACCATATGTGATATAGGAACCCCAGCAAAGGCTTCTGTTAACTGAGAATAAATTCACATGGCTTAGACAGTGCTTTTGGTGAAGGATCTGTATCTGTTAAAGCGTAATCTTTATTGCAACGCTGGTATTGTGCCAACACTAATCATCTTAAACATGTGCATGTTCAAGATGAGATTGAAAAGTACCTCAGAAATAGAAAATAAACAGTTCAGAGTAGAAAATAACAGCCTTTAATAGCACAACAGTTCATATATTGATGACTGGTTATTTGCAGAGCTGGAATATGAAATCACTTTCAAAGAAATAAAATTCCTGAGAGAGATATAAACTCTAATGTAATTTTATGTTTAATAAACACCTATAATCGAGGTAAGAGAGGGATATGACTTATGATGTGAGCCATTCAGAGCACAGGAAACTCTCCAAACAATATTTGTTCAACACTAGCCACTCGTATCTAACAGAATATAAAAGATTTGAAAGCAAAAACTGTTGAAGTACCTAGCATATGCTAGGATGCATTTATAATTATTTAACTTGTAATCTTTTGTTTCCCACTGTTAGCTGACTTTTGTGGTGCTACATTTTAGTTAAATGGTATGCTCTGTCTCACCCCTGGAAAATGTATGGTTTATTCCAAGCCTGTGATCCTCCCCTGCAGTATCCTGTGTCTGTGATCCCATTGGCCCAATCTGTTCCGCGCCCACTTTGAATCTCCCTGTTCAGTGTGCCAGGGGGACGGTGCTCGCTCTCTCTTAGCTGGCTCTCCTGGCTGGTGCTCTCTCAGCCCCTCTCTCCCCCTCCCCTTTCCCCCCTCACTCCCCTTTCCCCCCTCTCCCTCAGAAACCATGCTGCCTCCCGGGGGTAGGACCCCCAATAAACCCTCATCTAATGAGCACCCTCAGAAGCCGTGTGGAGTCTCCTTGCCTGCCTGCTGCCACCAGCAAACTCACAGCCTGGGGGGGACACCCCGGGGACACCCCTGCCCCCACCCCCTCCCCCCGAAACACGCTGCAACAGACTTTCCCTCTGGTTAAATTATCCTTTTCACTTTTTTGTTAAGATTGTCTGGCTGTCTAGACAATAAGATGCATCTAGATGAAACTAATATAGAAAAGCATTGACTCCCAGCTGTGATCAAAGTCAATTCCTATTTTTGAGAAATATTAAATGGCACATTTCAGGATAGATTTAGAAAAACACAGGTCTGCCAAGGCGAAAAGATGGTGAACTTACATCTCCTTTTTGTAAGGAACATCCCTGATTTCTGAAGGAACCAATTCATCAGCCTTTTTTGGAGCAGCATACTTTGATTAATGAATTATGAAGTAGCATAAGTTTATTAAATATTTTTGAGCAAATAATTCAAATTGATGAAACTAATTTTCTAATGAAAAAAAGCTAGCCTTGATTCCCCAAAAGCAAAAGGTCAAACAAAAAAGTGGTTTTCTTTTCTTTTGTTCTTCATGTCATCCATGCTTCCAACACAAATCTAATAGGAAAAGATATTAAGAAAAGGTTTTAGCATACTAAGTTGGTCAGAACTCAGGATGTGGCACTCAAAACTATTTTTGACACTAGAACTTCATCATGAAAAGTCCTCAAAATAACTTGCATAGTTTAACATAGTAGGCAAAAATAGAAAAAAAACCAATTAACCCAATCTATCTCTGTACTACAGCACTGAGCTGCTCTTCAGTATGCCATAAATATGTACTTGTAAATTATTGTCAGTTAGTTGCACCATTAGCAGATATTTTTAATCTGGCTCACTGAGTTGGGTTACTGAAGCATATGACCAAAAATATTTTCATCAGATTTTCTTCCATATGCCACTGATTTCTTCAGTCTACAAACATGTCACATAGTTTCTGGGTCTGCTGATTTGTCCATCTTTGCTAAAATTTTATCTGTGTGTCTAGTGGCATTGCACACAACAGTGAAAATGTTCTACAAATGTTCATCCTGGCTTAATGTACTACAAAACCATACTAAATTATCAAAACACTAGCACTTCATGAATATTACAAAAATGAATTAACTATAGTTCATAGAGTATTTTTATTTCTTAAAAGTGATCATTATTCCTATCTTCTAGTTAAGGACTCCCTTATAAAAGACTCAATTATTTAAGTTAAAACTCAAGGTAAAATCCCACTTGAAATTATAATAATTTGTGAGTTTTAAATAGTAAAAAGCAATACAATTTGTATAGAATATAAGAATTAGGAGAAAAACTAAACTGCAAATGAATGGGTTTAGTCTCCACCAGTATTTCTGTGTTAGTATGCTAAGACTTTAAAAATAATATAAACATGTCTTACATGAATTTAACAATATAAAACATTTACACAAGGGAAATTAATAAATATTTGCTTATCTGTTGTTCAGACAATATAAAGGAGCAGAACAATTAATTAACTGCTTTACTTAATAATACAGTGCATTTTTCAGAGGAAGAGGAATCACACTGTCACAGTAAAAGCCCTCTAGTTTGTCTTCACACAAGCAGATATATAAATGGGGTGAATAGAGTTAGAATTGAAACAAACAGGTTTCTAGAAATTTCTGCAGTGATATTCAAGAATATCTTTAAATTTGATCGGCCTTCAGTAAAACTGTGTAGAGTTTTTAATATGATAGCACAGAGAACAGGGACTCTCTGAGTTCTGTGCTTATATGAATGATGCTCCTGTTTCAAATACATTTCCTGAAGAACTCTTGAGAATTTTCTAAGCATCACATGTCTGAGGTTTTCACTAACAAAAAAGGACAATTATGTTCCCATTAAGAAATTAACATTTATGTATGTTAGTTTTAGACCTAGTGCAAAGCTGAGAAGACAAATCAATGTAATGTTAGAACTTCTTAGAGCTTTAACTACAGTTAAAAATCATAAATAGTTGAAAGTTTGTTAAAGAATAGGATTAGCTTCTGACTTCATCCCTTAATTTAAGTCTAGCAAACTGAGAAAAGAAGGTCAGACTCATAAATGAGGTTTGTTCTTCCAAACACACATGAACTTTTCCAAGGGAAAAAAGCTGATTTTTCAGGCACAGTTCCTTTGACTATGAATGCATTTTGGGAGGGTGGGGACATAAATAAATAAAAAAATACTAAAATAAACAAAGTATCGTTTTTCTCAGCATGCTACAATCCATTGAATCAAATCCCTGAACAGCTTCCGTGCATTCCCATTAGGACCTTTCTAGATTTGTTTGCTTGAAGAGTAGGAAAAGAAGTATTCTCTTCTCATTACTAGTGGTCAACTGATTAAGCCACTTTCTTAGATTTAGGAGATATGAGTCAATTTTTCTTAATAAGAATCCACCGGGATAAGAATGCAGAACACTTTGGTTAAAAATCTATGTAAATATGAATAGCTGCTGCCATCTCTCTGGTAGCACCTCTGCATTCCACTGTTTGTCCACAATAATCTAATTTATGATAATCTAATTAATGTTAGCGCCTGGAGTGAGAGAGAAGCTATCACTTTCATAGCAGTTTCTGAGAATATAGTAGAAAGTAGTTAGTAGGAATGTAGATAAGGTGACATTCCACTTTTCATGTGGTACTAGCAAAACCTTTATTTTATTTTATATTGTTGAGAAAGAGAGGAAATAATATTATCTCACCTGTGCTAATACAATAATATGTCAAATTATAGTTGCTTCGGATGGTGGAATCCCTTGTTTCAATATAAAAGAAAATCCTCATCTTTAAAAGGCAGAAATGCAGCACTGCCTCTTAGATACTAGATGTTAAGGCATTATTTAAAACATTCTTGATAATATGGTATGGTTTTACACTCAGTTGTGTTTTAAGATATGCAATTGACAGAACTTTAACTCAGAGTATTAAGGAAATACCTTCTGTACAGCATTTCTATTGGAAACTCAGATCTTTGAATATTAATTGCTTTATGACAAATTTTAGATTTTAATATGTTTCTCTCTTTTTCTCTGTTAAACGAAATCATACTTTTGGTGGGCTTGTTCATTTATGAAAGAAAATAATTAATGACAGAAAAAGGAAATTAAAGGAATAAAAGATAATAAAAGAAAATAAAAGATTTTTAAGCTGTCACAGGGTTTAGGTTTATTTTTTCTTCTGATTCCAATATATGGACAAACTGCTGTAAGCAAGTGCCAAGCTGCCTGATCATGGGTCTGGCTAGCTGTTACATTTTTCCTCTGACATGGTAGGCATCTTGCATGAACTTCAGATGTCAGCAGCAATGAGGGCCCTTGCTTTTTCTGTAACTATAAAGTTGGAAAAGACCATCTGCTCACCCTTCTGTTATCTGAGCTCCTCACTAGAAATAGTTTTCAAGAATATATTAAGAACTGCAATAAAAGAGTAAGATGTTGGTAAGATAATTTTAACCCTTTCCTTTCACTTCATAAGATATATATTTTGTTACAGATGCTGCAGCAATGAAAACTAAAAGAAAATTTGTGTAGTTCACAGCAATTTGGTTTAGGACACTGAATTATTCAGCACTACAATTTTTACCTTATTATTAAATGTTTTCTCTATTATATCTTATTTTCTATACTATATGCTATTGCAATATATCTAATAGTTAAGATTCTTTTGATATTCTGTTCCCACACAAAGTTTGAAAGTGTGTACTCAGCAGTGTGTGAGAGAACCTGTGCCAGAACTAGAAATCTACCAGAAGACTCCCAAAATAGCAACGGATGAAATGCAGCTTATATAGAGTTTTATTTAGAATAAGGAATGAGTATGCATTTAATGAAAATTACTCTGTACAAAGCATTGGCTTTTCTTTCTTAAAAAAAGATACACTCTACAACTGCTTAAATTTAAGATTATATACACAATTTTTGTATTCATGCTTTGTAGGCTGTATGCCCTGTTGCGAAATTCACCAATGACAGCCCAACACAGAAGTTATCTAGCTGTGCACAGAACACTGGGATCCCAAATACGGATGGTGCCAAATATGAAGTTAATTTTGAAAGCCAGCAAATGAGAGTTCTATTTTATGAGAGGTGCAATGCATATAAAAACAACTTTATTTTAATTTTCAGTATTTATACAGACAGAAATCTGATAGTTATCTTATTTAAAAGGTTTCACATCAAACAAAAATGAAGTCTGTGGGAACATTTTCATTGTCTAGAATGAACTGTGGATCAGATTTTCCTTCATTAGCTACTCACTGCTTGGGAAGCATGAAATTCCACAGACTGTGGAGCTATTAGGTTTTTCAATATGGTCTTACTGCAATGGTTTCTAACACTGAAATTTTTTTCCTCTTTTCTTTCTTATGAAAGCTATTATTACTGGGAAAAAGAGAAAAAATGTAATTATATTTTCCATGTAACATAATTAGTTTGAAATGCACTTTCACCACAATTCATTTTGTAAACTTTTAATTAAAGAGTAAGAAGTATTATCTTCTCAAATAAAAAAATGAGTGCAGTAGAGTGCAACAACCATCTTATCAGTTTTAATTATCCCAATGCCTCACAATTATCTTTTCCTGGCAGTGACATATCATTCTTGAACTGTACAGATCAACAGAAATGGTATGCTTTTTTATACAGTTCCGTTACTCTCAGCCACAGCAAATGTTTTTGTTTCCTTGGTAATACATATCTTTATATTTTAAAATGAATGAAAAATTTATTAAGTTTCTTCCTGGTCAATGGGACATTTGAAACTAAAAACTCCCGTTTAATTTCCAGTGAAATGAATTATCCTGATGTCATGAATTGCATAAAAATTATGGAAGTACCAACAATTTTTCCTAAAAGTATGTTCATAATTTTTCTTTAAATTCCAAATCCCAACTAACTGTCCCCAAATGCTGTAAAATTTATTGCATTAAGTTGGTCCTAGGTTCTACTTTGACTTAAATGAGAATAAATTATCAAAGAATCTACTGTTTCACTGGAACAGTTTGAACTTGTGAAGTAATTATTTTGAGTCATGAAAACCGACTGCATTCCCTTGCAGGCACATAAATAAAGCTAAACTAAATCAAACTACCAATCTTCAGCAAAGTGAAGTTGCGGCGCTGTTTTTTCTTTGCCCTGGTCCTGGGCAGCTGGGGGTGCCCAACTAGGCACGCTGCTTTTCAGTGAGACGGGGGCTGCCGCGTGTGCGGAGCTCTAGGGCTGAGCCTCCACGTGGGTCTGCTGCCTCCGTAGCCGCAAGCTGAGATGAGATAAAGGGTGAGAGGGTTCACTGCCCCGCGGTGCTGAGAACTGTTTATTTCCCACGTGGCTGCCGCGGTGGTCGCAGCAGCTGTTTCCAGGCGCGCACGTGGGCAAAATGGCGGTTTGGACACAGGGAGAATGGGGTTAAATAGGGGGTGGGCAGACAGGAGCGGAAGCCCCCCTTATCCAATGGGGAGAGACAACAGGGGAGTGACACAGACCACAGCAACCTATGGGAATATACAGAGGCGGGTACAGCGTTCTGGGACAAATGGGATTACAGAGGTGGGGTGATTGACACAGAACATTCTGTGGGGAAGAAGGGAGTGGTTACAAGATTGACAGGTGAAAGCTCCTGTAACAGACAGCTTGGAGCGAACCATTGTGAGGGGAAAATGGGGGTACATAGAACTGATCTAACTATAATTTATTAAAACCCCTAACTGAACTAACCCAGCATACAACATGAAGTCAGGCATGTCTGGCCTCCTTCTCCAGAGACCTTCCATTTCCTTTCTCTTTGGGGATATCATATTTGATAGGATGAACATAAAATGGAATTTAATTATCATCCTTAACAGGGTTTACAAAAAAAAATACCATATTGGTGAGTTTTTATGAGAGGGTGGCTTGTTGTCCCCAAAATGTGTAATAGTGACAGGAAAAAAATTGTCTAATTTGTGTATTTGTAGTTGCAAAATACAATGTTTTTTTCTGTTCAGAGATGGTTTTACTGTGCTGGCAGTTAGTCTAGGACATAGTGGTTAATTTACCAGGGAATTGGAAGGCCATTGGGGAGTGTTCAGATTAGCAGCCAATGAAAAATATAGACAATGAAAGCTTTTTAGAAGAGAAACTTAATATGAACAGAAGACAGTAAAAAAGACAACTATTGCTTTAGGCAAGAACTGTATGCTTCTCCAGTCTTCTCTTCCATTTTATTGTTTTAGGTTAGTAAATTAAAAAAAAAAACAAACTTATAAACTCTACTTTCTTTTGGGAAAAACAGATATTAATTATATAAACCCACTTGACAGGTAAACCTACATTATTTATTACTTTAAATATCAAGACTCAGATCAGAAAATTTCAAGAAAAAGAGGGAACAGAAACCAGTAAGGTGTTGCACAAGAGAAATGACATCAACAGTATATTTTCTGCTTCTGAATACAAACTTGCCATACATTCTACAATACCAAATGAGCAAAATGATTATGAGGATCACAACTTTCTCCTGACATCACTATCATAATTTTTCCTGATGGATAATACTTTAGATGCCTTTAATTTATCAGTGTCAGAAATGTGATTTAATTCTTCTGTTTCCACTAGTGGTATCTGATATGTCACTGAGTCAGTGCTTTTAGTGACACCTCATGCAGAAACATCAGAATGAATAATATAATCAATACCACTCCAGGTGAGTGTTCACTCATATACAAGAGTATTGGGTATTTACTTTGTGTTCAGTCTTCAGTTGTTTATTGACTTGCTTTAAGGTTTAGTAGGAAGACAGTGACTTAGAGGATACATAAAATACCCAGCTGTGATGGTACATTTTTCCTGTGCCTGTGGAAAGACTGAAAAAGAAATGTGAGTATATGCAAGCTTTTAATTACTTTTAAAAAGTAATATACCAGAGTGAGGCATGCTGTGAAACAAATCACATGAACATTGTTGCATTTATGAAAAAAACCTAATTACTATTAAATATTAAAACTAAAGTAAGACAATTTAGATACAATATCATATTCATAATTGTATGGCTTTTAATAAGCCCAGGATATCTGAGATCAGAAAGAGTTTGAGAAGTCCTTGGCAAGTCTGAAATAAGCCCAGAATATTGCAGGGTACGTATTGTAACTGTTTCATGCCTGGATTAAAAAGCTGTAATTATCATGGAATAAGAAGCAAGCAGGGGGTAAAATTATGGCCAAAAATTTGATGCTTTTAAATTGTATGTAATTGTTTTCAGTAATATGCGTACAGTTTTGGAAATTATATTCCTTGACCTTCCTCTTTAGAAAGAAAATGAATGAATGGTGGGAAAGCATTAAAGAGGTGCACATTTTTAATATTTTCCTTTTTTTTTTGTCTTTAATATAATGTCAGATTAGAGTTACAAACCTTTACCTCTCATCATTGCCAGGAAATTTAGGAAAATAAATATAAAATAATAAGAGAAGGTCAGAAATCTAATTTGCCATTGCAGTGGTAGTGCAAAAGATTTTGTTGAGTTTTTTTTGTAATCTGATCTGTGTCTGTAGACTCTGTTTAGATACTTCAACTTTTATGTAGTGACAATATAGGAATGGTAATTTTGTAATTCTAGTCATCTGTGTCCCCACATTACAGTAGTCACATTTTTCTAGTTATATCAGAGTGCCATAGAAAATTACATGCTATTTTCCATGAAAAAATAATTTTGGGTACATAATAGAGCATTTTTTTAAAAATTACATGTATATTTTTACCATATTAGATGTCTCCCTTCTCTTCCTTATTGAAATAACCTTATGTACCATTTTCCTTTTGAGTACTACCTTATGGTTTCAACTTGAATTGCGGCAAGCATATTCTTCTCTCTTTCAGGATTTTTCGTAGAGGAGCACAGAGGAAAGAAAGAGAAAACAATTTCTATTTCTGCTCCTATTTTTTCTCATGTGGAATGTGTTTGGAGAATTGTTTACCTGGGGTGATTGCTTGATTGGATTCTGGTGAGGATTGTTTGAGCCTGAGGGCCAATCAGATCCACCTGTGTCTGGACTCTCGGGAGAAGGTCACGAGTTGTGAGTTAGATATGGTAGTTCGAAAAAGTAGGTATGTAGTTTTAGTATCTCCTTTAAATAGTATATTAATGTATTATAGTATAGTTATAATAAAGAAATCATTCAGCCTTTTGAACTGAACTCAGACATCATCATTTCTTCCCACCGGGTTTACCTGCATTTACAATACTTGAATAGTTTGGTCTCTGATTTGACAGGACTGATGAGTTCTATGAGTCCAGACAAAGTTTGGATATTCATTATCCAAGTGATTGTTTCTATTTACTTCAATATTGATTGTCCAACCATAACGTGTGAATCCAGACTAGAAAGTTCTCTCACAGTGAGCACCACTTTCAGAAAGCTTCCTCCTAAAATCCTGTTTGCATTCCCCTGTTTGTGATTCCGTTAAGTCACGAACAAGTAAGGTTGATAAATTGGTCTAGCTATTTGCTAATTTTTCCAGCAAAACCTTCTGCTTCGCCTTTTTAACATTAAGACATCAACAGACCTATTATAGTTTAGTTATAGTTATTCAATTGTATTAAGTCTTTCAAAATCCAAAGGAAAACATTTCCCTGTTCAGCAATAAGATAACATGTCTCAAAGAGTTATAGTTTGAGACTGAATGCTTGTTTTGCTGGCTGGAGTATGAGATTTTTCTGGTGTCTCCATAATGTACAGATATCGTGGGATATTTTTCTTTACAAAATGACAAAAAGGATGAGAGACTTCCATGTATTTCTATTAAAAACATTTTTAGTTGATAGATAATGAACTAATTATATACAGTTTTTCAAAGTTTACCATATACCAAAGTTCATGTATTCATGGGATAAGCAGAATCATCATGTAAGAACATTTATTGCCCATATGAATAACAGCAATGCTTTCAGCATTCATACAGGTACAGATAAAATGCCAGCCTTCAGCTCTCTCATAGGTAAGGTTTGCTTCAGAGATTAAAATGAGAAAGTATGAACTTCATTAAAGTGACATAAAAATTCATCACAACTATTGCTAATACATTTAAGTGAGCATTTTGAGTTAGCAAACTTAAAAAAAAAATAAGTCAGTGAGACCCTGCAGAGAGACCTTGACAAATTACAGGGCTGTGCAATCACTCCCCATATGAAGTTAACCAAGGAAAGTGCCAGATTCTGTACCTGGGATGGGCTAACCCTGGAGAGTTGAGATGCCCTCTGGAAAATGAGTGGAAGGGTTCCTAGTCATTGATGAGTTGAATGTGCATCAGCAGTGCCAAGGCAGCCAGGAGGGCCAGCCCTGTCTTGTGGTGTGTCAGGCACAGCTGGGCAAGGGAGGGGATTGTCCTGGGGTATCTTCACCTGAATTGCTGTTTGCAAGTTTGAGTGCCACAACATAACAAAGATCTAAAGATAGAGAGTGTTCAAAGGAGCGCAATAAAGATGGTTGAGTGCCCTGAGGGGAAACTGTGTGAGAAGCAGCTGACATCACTTGGTCTGTTCAGACTGAGGGAGACAGGGGAGTCCTCATGGCTGTGTACAGCTTCCTCATGAGGGGGAGAGATAGGGTGGACACTGAGCTCTTCTCTATGGTACCCAGAGTGCCGAGCCAGGAGTGGGACTTGATGCTCCATGTGGCTTCCTTTCCATCCAACTCAGCATATTCTGCGATTGTGTGATTCTGTAAAATATAAGCAACAGGACAAATGCAACGAAAGCTAATCTGTGATGTTCAAATTTATTTAATTTTTCACCATGCAAAGTTCATCTTGAAAAAGACCACTCATGTAGACTTATTACCAAAAAAAAGGATGCTCTTAAACACTGTATAAACCTATCAGTTTTCTCTGTTGTAAGATGGTATCAATTTCATTTCATTTAGGTTGTAGATTGAAAAGTTTCAGTTTGAAAGCATAGAATTGATCCTGCATTTCTCCTTGTTGTTGAAATCATAAATGTGGAAGACATAATACCATTTATCTTGTAATAGAGACAACATTTAAATACAAAAATCCTTTGCAAGAGCTGGGACAACGGGACTCATATTTCAACATAAGGCAAAAGCCATTATTTCTATAACATATCAAGAACAGGGCATACAATTCTTGGTGTTCCAGATCCTCATGTATTTCCTTTTTCCACTTGTCAAGTAGTCAGTGAGAACCAATTAAGGCCAGTACTTCTTCAGGGCATAAAAATAATTATCTGCTCAATTACTCAAAAGTGATAGAGCTTTCCATTTTCACTTGTCTTTCCACTCTTCCTGTTTTATATTTTAAATTCCCTGATAACTTAGTCTCCTCTTTACCTGTTTCTTTGTTGGTTTGTTTTTTTTGGGGGGGTTTTTTTAGCAAGGAAAAGTACCAAATTCTGATCTTATTTTTTTTTTCTCTTAGTAGTCAAGTCAGTGCAAGTCTGGGGTTCATTTTTTGTATAACAGCATTATTCATCTTTTTTTATTTTCTATACCCAATCTTATTACTTTATTTCCAAGTTATTTTACCAATTTTTCTCTAATTTATTCTAATATTAACACATACAGCAGTTTAAAATTTTACAGTGAGTATAGAGCTGTAAAACAAGATAAGATGACGATGTATCTTTTCGTAAAAGATCTGTCCCTTAGAGTGATTGTACATCTCATGTTTTAAGGACAAAATTCTTATTTAATTCATTTGTCACAGCAAGGGAAAACTTCAATCAATCAAAGCTTCACATAGCAGCACTAAGGTTGTAACTGATGATTAAATCTGGCTCCTTTTTATAGTATTCAAAGAACAAGAGGGTTTCTTAACAAGAAATGCAAGGTAAAATACTCTTTTTTTTAGTGTCTTGGACAAAGCCCAATGGCATATATTCAAAAAAAAAGCATTTAAGTTAAATATTTTGCCAGTTAAAATGTGACATTAGTCTAAACTTTTATATTTCCTACTTGAAACCTTAAAGAACTGAAAGAGAATGAGAGAAAAAACATCCAGAAAATTACAGTGGAGATGTACTTCTTTCCTGGAAATGTTGAATGAGTACTGAAAGCAAAATGCCTCTTTGTTTTTCATTGATCATAGGTTCATTTGTCATGACCAAGTATTCTTTTAAGAAGGCTATAAGTCTTCCTAAACTGGCTCCCAGGAAAGTACATTCCAGTCTCACCAACTTATAAATAGAGGAGGACTCAGTTCTCACAGATATCAGCTGCTTATGGTATGTTCTTGGCTACTGAAGAGATGAAGGCGAGCTTCAGAGATGTGTGTGGAACAAAAGGCAAGGTGGTTCTTTTGTACTTAAGCACAGGCCAGCCTGACTTTTGAAAGAGAACTAAAGAGGAAGACTCCTGCAAAAAAGAACCACTGTTTTTGTTATTAATTTCAGAACCTTTAGTAAGATACTTTTTGGTGGATGAAGAACATGAGGTGAAGGTAAAAATCTGGAAATTACCGAGTGAATAATATTATTACAAACTCCACTGGCATTTCTTCAAAATGGAACGTGAACTGCCTATGACAAACGCTATGCTCTGATCTCAAGAAATGATAGTGTTAATTTCTTTAGAACCTTTCATACTGGAAGATGTTGAAATTATTTTTAAATCTTATCAAAAATTTGTTCAGAAAGAAAATAGAGAGCAAGAAAGAGATCTGATTTCTAGGAAAACTGTAGATAGAATCATCCCATATGTTCATATATTTGTTATATAAAGTTGAAGTTTAAAATGAAAAAAAATCATAATTCTCACAATAGCTATCTGTCAGGGTGTAGTTTGCATCCCAAATTCATGTTTAATTGATCCAGGTGTAGCCATAATAATTATGATAATAATAATTATATCACCAAAAGCTAGCTACTTTAATTTGTTAAAATTTTATTTTCAGGTCTTAAAAAAATAAAAACAGCTTTAGCCTTAGCTTCGTCTGAAAAATTTCATAAGCTGCATTTACTACGCTCATGCTGATTCCCTCATGTTACAGAAATTGTGTCAAAGAAATATTCAGTAAAAGTTTGGCACACTGGTTAAGTGGTCTTCCAAAGATTGCTTGTAGAAATATCAAACTGAAGTGTGCAGTTTATGCTAAATATTTATGCTAAGTGACTTGCCCTAAAACTGGCAACTGCTATCACCTCACCTCCTTTTTAACATGTGCTTTGAAGTAGAGACAGTGAGTAATTAGAAAACCAAGGGAGAACAAACACAGGGAGAAAAGAACTGCAAAGATGCTGTGAATTCTTATAAACCATTACAGAATCATTTGGATACGTAAAATGTGTTGTAACTACTTAATATGAGTTACCATCAGGTAACAACTGGTAGTTTGTAATATCATATCAGTTTTTCGAGAAAAGTGAGATGGCAAGCTATATATTCTTGTAATATGATTATCACAACATTCTTTATTCAGTAATTTAAATTCCACTGTCATGAAAACATAGAGTTTTTATTTTCTTATATGAAAATCTGATGTGATTTTTTTTACAAATACAAATCCTGTAACCCAGTAAATATCTGGATCTTCATGTTCTCATTTAGCAAAATTTCTTGCCATAAAACCTTACAAAAGAATATTCATATTTGAAATGAAAGAAAATTTGTAAATAGAGATTTAAAGCACTCATTTTGGTGTCCCACAGTGAGTTTAGCAAAAAAAAAAAAAAGGCTGTTTGTCTGTTTAAGACTTTTCTGTGACTAAAGTGAGATTCTTTATTTGTATTAAGATGAAAAGAATTTGGATCATGAATTTGCAGAGTTACTGTTAGATTCTCACTTTCATAATTGCTTGGTTTTGGTGTTAAAAGATCTGTTAGAGGTAGAGCATGCAAATGAGGTAGAAAACTGAATAATATATTCTGTTATCGAATAATTTAAGTTGGAAGGGACTTGCAGAGGTCATCAGGTCCAGATTCCAGCTCATAGCAGGTTGAACAATATCAAGTTGTTTGAAGACCTTTCTAGTCAAGCCTTGAACACCTCTGAGATTTCGCTATCTTTTAAATGACTTGCTGTAGTGTTTTACCACCCTCACAGTGATTTTCTTTTCTCCCTTAATCATGCTTTCCCAAGTTCTGACTTGTGTCTATTATCTTTCATCCTATCACTATGTACTCTCATGAAGAAGAGTTTAGCTCCATTTCTTTATATACTCACACTAGGGAATTGAAGAAAATAATGAAGTGTATCTTTAATTTTTCCTTTTAGGGCTCAACAAAATCAGGCCCCTCAGCTTCTCCTCATAAGCCTGCAGTTCCCAACACATCTTCCTTCTTTCTTATTCTAAAATTAAGCATGGTATTTGAGATCTTTCTGTCATCAGGTAACTAATCACCAAGAATTTTCAGAGATGACAGAGGCCTCATAGCATCATCAGCCACCTTCTGTAGCACCCCTTGTTGTAGTCTCTCTGGACTTAAGTGACTTAAACACATTCAATTAGAAGTGCTCCCTAACCTTATCTTCCTTCACTGTGGGCAATATTTCACTCCCAATAACTACAATTGCATCAAAAAAGGCCTGAGAGTAAATATTATGGAAAAAAGAAAGGCAAACAAGCCATGAAGTATGTTGTGTTCTTTGACGCTAAGTTTTCATGCCCTGTTGAACAATAGGCCTCAGTCTTGATGTAGATTTCCTTTTTCTGCCAATGTCCATACCCAAGTTCTTTCAATTGTCTTTTCTATAGTTTCAGCTTCAGTTAATTGTTGGAATTTTGAGAATCTTTCCCAAAATCTTACTCCTTAACCTGCTTTCTCACAGTTATCTCTGTCTTCTCTTCAGGTAATTTTAAAGTCCTTCTCACTAGAATCAGCAAACCTGCTAGCAAAGATGCTCTTTTCCCAATTTTTCAGATGGATTATGTAGCACTTCTCATTCTTGAGAGAAAATCTGAAGCCCTATGACATCACTTGCACAGCAAGGTGTTGAGCTACAAGGTGCATGCAGCCTTTCTTAGCTGAGTCCTTCTCCCTCACTGGAAGGACTGAGGACAACATTATCTGGACCCCTACACCCAGAGCTTACCACTTCACTTTCTTTTTCTTGTTCCTTCCTCAGTTTCTACTTATCTGAATTTTTTTGTTTGACTGGGTTTTTTTGACCATGCAGGTCAACACTCATCAAAGCAAATTCATATTATTCACAGACTTATAGAGAAGGCTTAATTTGCAAATCTAAGGAGATTTCTTTGAGAAATATGGTGAATCTTAAATTGGAACTATATATTCAGGTATTTAGAACTATATTTGAAATTTAGGGTTGCAAATATGAAATGAAAGTAAGAATGAGATAAAACTTTTTCAGGAATACATTTCACCTACAAAAATTATGCTGTGATTTGTTAAAAGTAGACATCAGATCTCTGCAAGGATTCAGAAGATTATGTTTTTAAGGTTTTGATTTTCTTTTTTTAATATAGTTTTTTTCCTCTCTTCTGTGAGAAAATTAATCAATTTAAACTCATGGAAAATACTTTTTCTCTGCTTTATTACTCTCAGTTTGACATGTCTAGAATTGCTCGCATTAACTCTTCAACTTGCCTTAAAATGTTGATCTACTCTGCTTTTTATTTTATAGAGAAAAAACTCCAAGCTTTCACCCAGTGTATATTTTGAATCATAACAGTGGTTTGTGCACTAGCAATAAGTGACAATTTTTAGCACTATATATTCAAAAATTTTATAGATATTTTTATTTCTATGAGTAGGGATGATAAATTATGGGAATAGGAAAATGTCTAGATTAAATTAAAATTTAATGAATAGTATTGGTTTAGCTCCAATTATAAGGCTGGGTTCAACCTGCATGACTAACTTCATGAATAGCCTGAGACAAGAAATTTTTATGAGATTCTCAACCACAGATTTATCTTGGCTTTGAAAGAAAGGGTATGTGTTATGTTGAAGTCTCTCTGCTCCTGTTTTCAGAAGCAGAAAGAAACAAAATCTATTCTATGTGAATAATTAGGAAAAAACAGGCAGCTTTATGATAGTGTTATTTTTTACCTCAGTCCCACACAGTCTTTCACATTGATTTCTTACATTCTTATCCTGAAGCAGAAAGGACCCTGCTCAAAAATCTCATCAGCCTGACAACGTGAAGGGGATTCTGTACAAACAAACACAGCAAAAACACAAAAGGAAGGACAAATCATGGGGCAGCAGCCTCAGAGAATGACAGGTAACACTTTATCAAGGGAATTAAAGTAAATTGGAAGCAATACAGGGACAAAATCTTTTTTTAATTGTACCAAAATTTTACTTACTTGGAAACATTTTATTTCTGCATTGCTCTGTCTACTCTTATACTCTTGATAAGGACACTTCTGATAGACCTGTATAAATTGAACCATATAGAGCTGCCATTTTCCTCTATGATCAGAGAATCATAGAAGGGTTTGAGCTGGAAGGCACATTTAAAGGTAAACTAGTCCAAACTCCCTGCAATAAACAGGGACATCTTCAACTAGATCAGGCTGCTCAGAGCACTGTTCAGTAAGATCTTGAAAGTTTTTACACATGAAGCGCCTACCACCTCTTTGGGCAATCTGTTCCAGGGTTTTACACCTCTCATTGTTTAATGATCATTTCCTGGTGTAGAAATGTGGAAGGATGTTGCATCCTGGGTTCAAATTATGTTTTTTTTCTTTGTTAGTTTTCCGGTTCTGTGTACCCTCGAGCACCTCCCGGGTTTCCCCCCCCACCACCATGGTTAGCTCCAGGCTGCCTGCCATTGGAGTTTTCCCCCTGTCACTCTTATAACCACTCCCTGCCTGCTCCTGAGGTTTCTGTGCCCGTCACCCCATTCTTGCGGTCCCACTCGCCCAGAAGCCCCATGTCCGCCACTGACGTGTTCCCATTGGTCGCTGTAGTACACGTCATCACCACGATGTCTGTACCCATTGGGCGGGAGGGCTCCCCGTCCACCCTGCCCCACCCTTATTTCATCCCACTCCACTCCATGCTCGATGCCATTTTCGTCCGTGCGACACTGGGAGCAGGCTGAAGCTTTTCCAACGCAGCTCTCGCAGCCAATAAAGCATCCAGCCGCCATGCGGATGGATTTGGACGAATTCCCTGCCTCTTTGTTTCTTCCCTCACGCCGACGGCAAAGCGCAGCCAGCAGCCCACCCCAGAGCACAGCAGCAAAAGCGCCCGGGAATTGCGGCAAGCCCCGGCCACGACGAGAAGCTGAGACGCCCAAGCTGGGCACTCGAGAGCTGACCGGGGCCGAGAAAAGTAATCCACAGCTGCGGAAGGAGAATTCCCATATGTTTTCAGACTGCTTTTTAGAAAAATATTAGCTTCTCAACTTGAATCCAACATGTCAAAAATCACATATAATAATAGCACAAGATAAAAGGAAACATAAGAGACTTGTTAGATTAAATATAGAGGTCCCTTCTTTTTATTCTTGATGATTAGGCAATAGTGGGACACAGTCATCTCATCCTGTTAGTTAGACTGTTCATATAAAGCAAAAGAATCCCACTGTCCCAAATGTAGGGTTACTGATTTTGGAGAACATCTAGAGCTATAAATCCGTATAATGGATTTAGCTATAAATCCATATGATGTGGAAGCATTAAATTATACAAAATAGACTCAGACTCTGATGCAGTATTTTAAAGTGTTTTCAAAAGAGAAATCAAAATTTGGAGTAATATATCAGTATCTTATCTTGCAACACCATCTTTCCACAAAATGGATATTATTCATAAAACAAAAAACTTTAAAATCAATTTAATACTCTGTTGGTTACCCCCAAATGAATGCTTGCAAGTGACTCAGAGCATAGATGTTACATATAGTCAGTAGCATGTCAATAAATGATGCAAATATGCTTCTTTCACTAATTCTCTTCTACTATTTTTGTAAATTTTAAGGAAATAATTTTTAGACAAAATGGCATTTTCCCTGCCAATTCAGAAGGCTAGCCAGCAACATAATTAGCTGATTAATTATTGTTTTCTTTGTGAAAGAAATCACCTTTGAGATGAATTTGTTCAAACATGAAAAGCTGTATATTTGACATACACTTTTGTTCCCTGCTGGTGAAGTGCCAAGGAATCTGTTTTGGTCTTGTTTCACCAGCCTACTTTAATCACTATAAAAATCACTCAAAGGATCAACCAATGCCTAGATGACATAGGGCGAATATCTTGAAGCTTATATAGAGAATTCTAGCTTAAACACTAAAAATAATATGGTTTTATCTCCCTTATGTTGCTGTAATATTTATGGTTATCAGACTTTCAAGTTAATCAGAAAAAACTTTTTTTTTGAAATATTAAACTACTAAATATAAAGAGCTTGTTAGCTCTTATTGGAAACCAAACCTCCTGAAATACTTACCATAAAGTGTTTCCTCACAGTCATAGGAGGTAGATCTTCATTAACCTTTCCAGTGCCCTTGCATTGTAGTTAATTAAACCTATACAAATCACACTAGCTTAATTCTGAAATGCAAACTTACAATGATCAAAATGTTGAGTATAACCACCTTCTGGAGCTTTCAACTGACCTTGAAATTTAGCATTATAAAGCTTTTATAAAGAATACACACTTTTAAAGAAACAATACCTTCATATTAGGTTTTTTCTATTCACGCAGCCATTATTTCTAGAACAAGTTGATGGCAGTTACTGCTTCCATTCTGTGACAGGTACCTTGAAAATAATTAGGTATAATACATATATACATATAGGCACATTCATACACATAAATAGAGATATAAGAATAGTCTTTAGACAGTTTCCTAGATGGGAATAAAAATTCAACTGACCACCTATACCATTACAATTACAGGTAAAATGGAACATTTAAATCTTTCTACTGAATGGCAAAGCATGCCAGACTTGCATTTGGGACTATGTGAAAAGGAGCATGTGTAAAAGCCAGTGAGATTTCAAGACCAAGGCAGCAAATCTACCTGAGGTTCAAGAACTACAGAGTGCTGATTTGCAGCCAGCTTTTCAGTGCTCACATTTTCTTTCCCAACATGGTGTAAACATGGCACCCCCAAAGAATTTGAGAGTGCCATGTTTACACCATGCCTTACTCACTTAACCTTCTTATGTACATAAATGCTCATGTTCCTCTGCTTGCTTCCCCCTTGCTCCATTCATTGAATGCTGTAAAAACCTATTTTATTGTAAATAAAGTAGAAATTTTAAGAGGAGATTTATATATGCAAGCACAATGTTCACACCTGGATAACTCTTCTTCATCTTCATTGAAAAATGTCAGCAATGACATTTGACTATATAAAAAGACAGGAACAGAAGAGTTGTAAAAGGTCTGCATTTTTTTTATTTTATTCAAATTAAATATTTTAAATGTACACAACCATTAGTTTACAATTCAACAAAGATGTAGAGTACCTTCCTTATTTTTTTAATCTTCTTATGGCTATCTTCCTGCTCCAAATCTTAAAGCAAAATATCTTACAAGCAATATTAGTTTTTCCTTTACATAAATCCTCAGCAGTTTCTATTTGTTCATATGATGCTGATCTGTCTTGTTTCCCCAAATAAAAAAGTTTAGACTTCAGTCATAGTCTTACATATACTTAAGTATACTTAAGTATACATATACTTAAGACTATACATAGTCTTACATATACTTAAGTCTTAGTATATCAGTATAAATTCTATATTTCATTTAATAAGGAGAATGTATAAAATTACCAGAATTGCATGTACTGAAGATGGATTACAATAATGTAGAATTATACAGGGATACAGTTAGGACTTGATTGTGTTAGGTTTTATTTCCATGTCACTTTCCTCACTTAATCTCCAGGTCAAAATGCTTTCAGTTAAAGAATTACCAGGATCAAATTAAACTGGTAAAATACATATTTTAAAAATGTATATTTAATTTTAATCAATTTTGAAGTTCCTGATATTAGATAATCTTATTTCACTTGTTTTCAATCAAATACACAGCCTCCTACACAAAAAAAAAAAAAAAAAAAGCAAACATGAAAACCCAAAACAAAAAAACCTAAATGACCCCAACCTAATTCGTTTCAATCCAATACTTCATGAGTCTTTGAACACTAGCCACATAAGTACTAAAAAGTGAATTTATGCATGTATTACATCTATATTGATACTTTGGCTTAATGTCAGGACCAGTGAAAAATTCTCTCCTCAATAATATTCTGTAGATTGCTCGTAACAGTAATTTTATTAAGAGATAAAATATCTTGCACTGGTGGAAGCTAAGTAGAAGCCTGAGTGTATTTTATGAATATATATCATCCACAATAAAAACTTGGAGCATAACAGATCAATCACTAGTAGTCTAATCTAGAGTGGACTGGATTATTTACAATCTACAATATAGGAGCAGGCTCTTCTAAATATATTTTCAGCCTTACTGATAAGAAGGCCTCAGTTTCATGAGAGCTCATAGGAAAGTCCAAGCCTGTTCCTTGAAAACGTAATAGATTTAGAGTAAGTTTACCTCAAAATCGGCAAACTGTAGCGTTCACACATTCCATGCTGGGCACACCTAATTAATGAGCAAAGCTTTTCTTAATCAGCATTATAGAATAGTGGGGTTTGATATTTTATTAAATATATGATATTTATTATTATAGAACATATAGAAAAATGTTCTATAAAAGATCCAGCAAGACTGAAGCATTTTCTTTATCCCCTATAACATCTGAATGGGATTATGTGGTAGGAAAAAAAAACCTAAAGTGTTTAATTGGATTCTAATCTAATAGAATGAGATTGCACATCCATAAATATCTGTCATAAATGGACATGTAGTCTCCTAGGCTACATTTACATTTTCCTTCTGGACATTCTGCAGAGTTCTGGACGGATTGGATCCTCAGCTAACCCATTTTACAGTTGGTCACCAGGAAATACACTGTTTTATTAAAGGCTCATTTTGAGGTCAAATCTTGAAACTGTTGTGCCAAGGACTCCCACTAACTGGTATCAAGAAGATTTATTGTTCTGTTGATAAAATATAGAATGCCTATGAACAAACTATATTGAGAAAGAAATGTAGGAAAGTCAAATGAGGAGAAAAGTCTCCCATCTGAAAATATCTTCCAATTTAGTGATCACAGGACCTAATCTGATCTGTTTGGCAGGAAATGACTAATTTTCACACAACTTCTCAATGAGAAAGACAGCATTATCCAATCTTTCTTGCTTGCTCTGAGCAGAAGGAGTGTGCATCTGTCTTCTTTCACCTCCAGCTCATAAAAAGGATGGGATGGACAGCTTCTATATTTGTTATGCATTAATTTACTTCAATAGAACAAGAGTTCAGGTGACCTCATTTCTCCTTTCATTAACTTATCAGCTTAGTGTTTTCTGTTATGACATTTTTAATCTATGTAGTTTGTTCATTTGTGACTATGATTAAGATTATCTTAAAATAATGCTTCTTGACTTTCAGCATGGCCATTAAGTACATACTTCACACACTGAGAAACTCAATAAAAATTTGCATTAATAAATTTAGGGCACTGAGCTGCTAATAAATTAATTTATAAAGAACAGGAATATAATTTATTTACATACATATGTTTTCATTATCAGATTTCCCTTGTAGGTTAGTGAGTGAACTATATTTTGTTTATTTTCTGCTTTTAATAGTCCTTTTATATTTTTTCCAAAATTAGGGTCCAACGAGTTTTTACATTAACTTCTAGAGTTATCTAAATAATTTTATGAAAATATTGATTTGGCTATTTGAATTCTCAAACACATCAGTACTTTTAAATACATGAGCTATTTTAAAATCTTAGTGAAAAAAAGCTGTCATATAGCTCTCACTTTCAAAATCCATGTTTAGCAAGTTAAACGATGGAGCTCTTTGGGGAGGGCCATTTTAGTTTCTGTTTTGGTCAAATGAGAGACTTCTAATACAAGCACCCTGATGCTAATAAGGAACTTCCCAAACTTTTCCCAAACTTTTCCCTTTCCACTTAAGAAAGTTATAAATGGGAAGTATTACATATTGAAAAAAGTATTCTATTGTTATCAATGAAATCTCAGTAGAGGAACAAAAGCCTGTTTAATAGTAAATAGTGTATAGAGATTTTAAAAAATCCCAAGAAATCCCAAAGAAGACTCAGGAATTGCATCTTGAAAATACAGTATAAGGAAGTATTTTCTCATTTTTACATGTGAAAAGAATAAAATGTTGCACTAAAGTCTATCAGAGGAATTTAGTTTTCCACCTATCAATGATGAATATCTTTACATGCAAGAAAATACCAAGCATAAGATATTGACATTTTTTTATATGTGATAATTTTTAATTCTTTACTGTGTGTTTGCATGGGATGTTTTTGATACAGAATAAAATATAAAGCAGTAGTTGTTAAAAGTTTAAATTTTACAAGTCTGCAACAGCTCAAATGTCTTTTGTAAGACCCATTAGATACAGTCTTTCCTTGAGGCTTAAACAAATGTTAGGTTTTGTTGTGTGTTGGCCAGAAAGAATGTTTTATTGACTGGTTAGAAAAGCCACTGATGAAATCACAAAAGTTATGAAGCATCATGAAGCATTGTGTGGAGCCCTTGAACATTAGCAAAACTAAAAGAGCATAAATAAATATATAACATCGGACAGAAAATAAATCTGGCTAGAGGAAATAGCATTGTTCCAACAATCAACCATCACAACAAAGCAAGACAAGTCTTGGAAACAAATCAAAACTGATGTAGGAAAAATGAGAAACCCAAACACATGGAATGAATCATTCATAAGTTTGTTTGAACACACTAGGGAGCCCTGTGAGGTTTATAATTCACTTCAGTGAGGGTAGAATTAAAACTGGAGACAGGCTTTTGGATGTACTAAGACATTTCATTTGCTAACTGCCAGAATTTAAGCAGTATACTAATATTAAATGTAACTGCCCTCCTTTCCTGTCTAAGCTGCATTTAGCAACTTAGAGGCAACATCTTTCCTGCTTTAGACATCTGAGATCAGTAGATGATTATCAGGCTAGTTACCAGAAATGTTGCCTAAGTTTCTTTTACAGTTTTTTAATTTAAAAAAATCAAACCAACCAACAAAAACCCGACAAAACAAAGAAAACAAAAAAACAAACAAACAAACAAAACAAAAAGCCTAACCAAAACAACCAAAAATAAAACCTAAACCCCCCCCACCCCCCCCCCCCCACACACAGCTGTCAAGCATTTGAAAATAGTCAGGAAGCAATGATAGGACATCCCAAAGACACAGTTAAGTCTGAACTTTCTCTTCTCAGAAATATGTGGTCTAATTCAAGGTGACACACTGGGCATCTCCACCCTTCCACCCTCAACATTTCTCTCAAAAGATGTTTAGACACTGCAGTGTATCTGTGTCTTTTCAA
The DNA here is from genome assembly GCF_031753505.1 of Anomalospiza imberbis. Lineage (NCBI taxonomy): Eukaryota > Metazoa > Chordata > Aves > Passeriformes > Viduidae > Anomalospiza > Anomalospiza imberbis. The sequence goes on from NC_089682.1 coordinate 104,064,414, forward strand.
AATTATTACATTTAGGGCTTAGGGAGTGAAGCTGACCCTGAGAAAATGGGAGAGGTGTTGATTTAGTGCTGATTTTTTTGCCTACTACTACTTGAAACAGTGATTAAATATTTAACAGGCAATAAATTAATTTTGTTTTGCCCAAATTGATTTTTTTTTGCCCAAGATAATAATCAGTAGCAATCTCATTGTCTTTATATCTACCTTTGCTTTGCCATTCCCATTCTTACTATTTTCTAACCAAATCCTCCCTGAAGGATGAGTGAGCTAAGTAGAAGCTCAGATTTTCACCAAGGCTAACTCATCACAAACAAGTAAATACAAAACACCACTGTTATTTTCCATGGATATATTCATTGAAAAGCAGGAAAAATATATTTAATAAATATATAATTTATTTTTATCTTCTCCCTTACTAACAAATTATCTCTGAGTTTATCCAGCCCATTAACAGATTGTGGCACAGATGACAGATTAAATTTTGCTATTTTTCCTCACTTTCACAGTACTTTATTCAATTTAGCACCTCTCATTTTTTAATAAATTTAGTTGAAATTAAATATTTGCAAAATAAATCAGATTATTTCAGACATGGAAAAACAATTTGTTTCCCTTTCTGTTTTGCAATGACAGCAAATACGTTACTCTTAACCCATCAAAAAAACCTCAAGTAAACTTCACATTTTATCCACTATCTTTATGCCTGCCACTTAGTCAATAAATTTTTTCTAAAAGATTTTAGAATTCATCAGAACAGACTTGTTGAACATTTGGAATTTAGTAAATAGTAGGAATGTCATGTGTTGATTAATATACTATACACAAAATTAATTTAGTTTTTCTGTTGAGCAACATTGTCCTTTATTAGCAGTGTGCAGTCAGAGCAATAAAAAAATACAATTACTTGTTTAAAGTGTACAATGTTGTAAATTATATTAATTTCAGCTCTTTTATTTCACATTGGAGCAGAAACATGAAAAGCTAGTGATTACAGTAAACAGTTTTGGCTTGAATTAATAGATGAGACTCTCAATAGGTACAAAATGTAAATTTGAGGGGAATTGCTAAAACATGTTAGAGTTTTATAATCTGGATACTGTCTCCAGAGGAGGAAATATTCTAAATGTCTTTGCATATATCATAGTGTAATGAATATTCAGTATGCCTCAGTGGTCTAAAGAGTGAACAGTGTGTCTCAGTTATGTTGTAAAGAGAAAATCAGTAATCCAGACAGGCTTTCTTCACAAAACTTGATTTTATGTAGTCTTTTCACTTAGCCACCACAGCTAAATTTCAAAATGAATGATTTCTTGGAATTTCTGATTAACTTAAAAGTTAAAGTTTTCTAAATTAATGCTTTGAGAAGTATTTTATGTTGAGTGAATTTGCCAAAGCTCTCTGATTTCCTAAAGTTGCCAGTAAAGCCTTTTTTGTTGTTCTGACCTGTTGAGAATATCTTGTTGGTATATCTCCTGTGCCTCTTATTCAGAGTGTGTAAACAGCCATAAGCCCTCTTAGAAGTCTCATCAAGTGAGTTTTTTGGGGCCTTACATGCTCCTTACTAGACTGTGCAATGCCAGCAGGGTACAGAAGCAGGGACTGAGGTATCATTGCAGCCACTCAGGCTCCATGGCAGGAGATGGACTCCCCCAGACACGTACCTTGGACAGCCTCAGACAGACCTATTTGCATTCTCCTCTCCTTGCTCCCTTTTAAGCTGCTTATACCTGGGAAGGCAATAAAAGCCTTTCACTACTGGAGGAGGAAGAGGACTATGCATCACCACCTATGACCTCTGGTTCTCAGTGGGAACACTTCAATTATTTGTGTGTTTTTCCAGATTACCCTTCTCTTCCTTCAGTTTCTGGAGGAAAAACTTCTGAAAAAAAAAACTTTTCTCAGCTTTTTTCAACTTTTTTTCATGAAAAAACCGCATAAAAAGGAACAAGTCCACAACAATGCCTTCTATTAGGGAACCAGGGGGTTTTTATTTCTTATCTATTCTTGCTTTATTGCCTAAATATTTTGCCAAGTCTAATCCCCATGCCCTCACATTTTAGGATTTATCAACAAACCTAAGCAATGCCTGCCACAAGGCATCCCTTGCTGCACCAAGCCATCATTGAGGGCAATGTCCTGCTGCAGTCTCAAATCCCTGTCCCTAATTCCCACAGAACTCATAGTAGAGTTAACTTTGTTCTGAGAAATTTGTATCCCAGTGCTGATGATAAAATTCACTACTGATTTAACAGAACTCTTTTGACCAAGAGAGAAATGGCACAGGCTGGGAGTATGGCTAGGTGAGTCAGCATTGGTGGCTGCATCCTCACAGTGCTGGTTGCTGCTTACTGTGAGATTTTCTGCACATTTCTCTGAGATACTGGGATTTCCTACTCTGCAATGTTGTAGATCACCTTTCAGGTCCAAGTTCTTACTATTATTTTTTTTATTAGGTAAAAGTGGAAATGGGTTTCCAACACTTTATTTTTGTATGCTAGTGGGTAACTCTTTCACCTGAGATTTAAATTTCAAACAGTCTTTAGTTCAAACGAATTGCGGTTACTTAGTAAATGCACTGTCTGTAACTAGGGAACAACAACACAATACTTTCCCCTGAGTATAGTTTGGATTCTTATTTGCTGAATTTGAAAGTGCTTCCCTTATAACCCTCTGGCTGACTGCAGCTTTTGAAACAAACTAGGAAAAAAAATAAGCTCTTTTCTTTATGCCAAACTTTTGCTACAGCTGTGAGTGATATCATCTGTTTAATGATACTAAATGAACTACAACATTTTAAAAAGAATGGTGAAAATTGTATTGTTCAAGCTTGCACATTCCCACTGCTGAAATATTATCCAACTTTTCAGATGCCAGATCTTGCAGTATGTATCAGTTAATTAAAAATATTAATATATAAAAAGATAGAACTACAAATGGGAAATAAACTGAGGTAATCAAAGCCAGAATTAAAAGAACAGAAACTAGGTGGAAACAAAATGAAAACAAAGTGATGAATACAAATTTTAAAAAAATTCTATGAATATAATTAGTTTTGATGAGCAGATTGTTGTTATAAATATATTCCAATAATAAATATTTAAATAATATTTTCTATATTATATTGATTTATATGTAAAATATGCTTACATAAATATTCAGACTATTTTTGTTAGACTAGATTTATCATTTTCAGCTATTGAGGAAGAAATTACTATTTCTTAGTTATTCAGCTGCAGTCAGCTTTAGAGAGTAATCAAAAATACCTGTTAAAATTATGTCACAGTTAACATTAACAATGAACTGAGTACAGTTGTAACATATTTCTAAAAGTACTAAACTATAATACAGAAAAGTTTGTATAATTTTTTTTCCATTCTGATCAAGTAATTAGACCTTGTAAAATAAATTTCATGTAATAAATATTATCTAAATATTATCAACCATGCATATCCTAGTAACACAGTTTTAATAATTCCTTAGACCTAGTAGTCCCAAAGGTAAAAATTTTGTTCACTTCTAGAAGCATATGCCTTACCTATTTTTCAATAGTTTATTTTTGGAATAATGTTTAACTTACTTATTAAAAGCAGTATAATGACATAGGTAACACATTCCTTTAGAATAATTCTGTTCAAAATTATTACATTAGGAATTAAGTGCAGTAAACTGTGATCACATGACTAACAGATAAAGTTCCTAGAGAATTAATGTTATTTTTGCTAAATCTGTTTCAAAGATGTTAGTAGTGATTTTAGTCATATTTGAAAAGCAAACAAAATGTTATCAAGAAATAAAAATATGCATATTATAGTGTATTTGAAAGTAATGAGTTTTGTGATATTTGAAAGCCAAACTGTTATCAATAAATAAAAATATACATGTTTTAGTGTATTTGGATGAGTGATATTGCTGGCATCATCCAGGGCAAGAGTAACATATCAGACAGCTTCCTTCCTTAGTCAGAAGCTAAGCTACATGCTTTACTGATGAAAAATTATGTTTAGAATGTATTAGATAATTGAATGTGCTCTGTGGTATTCCTTATTCTTTGATTTGGCTTCATTGTACAATGGTAATGAAATTCAATTATGACAATAACTCAATTACTAGTAAACTCTTAGGTGACAAGCAGGTCAGCTAGAAGAAACTGGAAGTTTCCAATTCAGCAATTACATAGTTAAATGAAGATTAAAAGAGAAGCAAAGAGAGACTGCTTGAATAATTGTTAAATTGAAGTTTTAAAAATTACTTACAGAATAAATTTATTTCCTGGAATAAATTAGCATATTCTTATACATATAATACTTTGGCTTAGACACTGTATTTTAATTTTTTTGTATAAGATTAATATCTGTCTTATTTTTGCCCTGGGTATTGTTTTACCCTGAATGCTGTTTGGAAACCTGGGAAAAGTGCCTACAGCACACTGAACCAATTACAGAACTGCCCCAGCTGGTGAGAAGAATTTTGTTCTGTTTCACAGCTGAGACTTAATGTAGGATGCTAATGGCTACAGAGAAACTAACCTGACTTATAATCCCCAATAAAATCTCCCTCTGTAGTAGTTAAGAGCAATGCAGCTGCAAATTACTCTCATTCTAACTTATATAAATCATATACAGAATAAAATAACCCCAATAATTATTTTAAAAACTGTAATTGGAATATACCATTGGATTCTTAAGTGTGAATTTAAATGAAGTGAAAGATGTGACCATTTTTAGAGAAGGGAAACTCCCAAAGGACTAGTGGAATGGCCACCTCTCCTTTTTGTCTAAGCATGTCCTGCCCTAAAACCAGGACAGCATCATTCAGGTTGCACCATTCTTGCAATGCATTAAAAAGACTAATAAACTGTAGATTGGGAAATACAAGAGAAGGAAAATTAGCATGCTTTGAAATCTCAACCATTACAGTAAAACTGATGTCATAGTAGCTCTGTGTTTCATTGTACCTATATATAGTACAGTTTTGAGGAAAAAAAAAACTTGTTTAAGCTGAATTTTGTGTTTTCCTGAAAATACTTGGTGAATTTACAGGTGTAAAAGAATATATCGATAATTCTGTGATATTCAGGTTCTAGATATGAAATTCTGAAGCACACATGCATTTTTGGGCCCATCCATTCTATTATAGTGTTACAGATTTTTACAAAACAAACAACCAAAAAGGAGTTTACAAACATTATTTTAAAATAAGGTTTTTGGTATAAAGTCCAAAAGTTTCCCAGTAAAATCATACCATTTTGGGAGCTCCCTGTATCCTGAATAACAGCAGCTTTTAGTCTGAACTACATTACTATTTTGGGGTTTTGTAGTGAGCACTGAAAATTATTATTGAAGTTTAGGACAAAGCCATTCCCTTAAATTCAGACTATTGTCTCCCTTTATACATATACACAAAAGAAAAGTGTTGATTCAGTGATGAATTGCACATTTGACTTAAATACCTGCCCTTTTAATATCATCTCTTCCTTATCACTTCAGCTCAGACTATTGCTCTGGTATCTGGAAAACAGGCTAATTTAATGATTTATGTTAAATCCTTCTTCTAAAAGGATGAAACTGTTGGTGATAAAATTAAACTATAAGCAAGTTTCCTGATGCATTGACAACTTTTCCCCCATAGTTTATTATGTATTTTTCTTATTTTTCCTCAGATTGCAGAAAACATCTTTGTAATGGAATATTTCTTTGCCACCTAATAAATAAAAGCTATAGCTAGCTAGAACATTATACTTGATCAAAAATTAAGTCACTTAGATGAGACTGGATTAAATACAACACACATTTAATGAAGATAGATCATGTCCAGTTTAGCTACTATATTCTTAGACAGGATAATTGATTTTTTTTTTTCACAGTAGTAAAATACTCTTGATCTAATCTTCCTAGGCATCAATACAGATCTTAGTACACTGCCACATTACTAAGAAAGCTGAGGAAAGTAGAGACTTTTAAAACAAAAAATGGGATTACTCAATGGAAAAAAGTTTATTTGTTCAGGAAGAGGTTCCTCAACAGCCTTATTTAATATTTAATATTTTCGCCAATGATTTTTAGTAAAATAATGGTTTAAAAGTTAATAAAATTGCTGACAGACAATAAGGAAGGAGTGATACTTTGGATGATTGGAATATTATTAGATTATGTTGAGAACCTTATTTATTACCGAGAAATGTAGGTCACACACTTTGGCATCAAAAAAAGTGTTTCTGATACAATATAGAGCCTCTTCATTTAGGAAAGAGACGGTTTAATGACTGAATATAACACAGTTGCTTTTCAGTGTAGTGATGCACTTTACATAATTTTTTTCTTGCAACAATCAAATTTTTTAGATCACCTATAAAGAAAACCTCTTTCCCTTTAGAGACTTTTTCTGCCTCCTATGGTTGAAAAGTCCCTCATTTAGCTTAACTACAGTCCTCATGCAAATTCAATTATTTCTTTGATTCAATGAATAGTAATTACATAGAAATACAGAAAATACTTCATTATCATTGTTAAATGGAACATCATAGAAAGTGAACTGTTAAGAACCACCACCTACTTCTGTTCTCTAGTCTTTGAGCTCTGATTCCTTTTCCTCTATAGCTCTTCCTATTCTTCTTAATATAGCAAGCATTTTAATTTTCTTCATTATAGACAGTAACAAAATCTTATAATTTTGTAGACAATTATTAGATGACATAAAACATTTCATATTCTAAATATAGATACATGTGTATCTTAGCACATTTGTATGTATAGATATATTTCTTTGCCTTTAAATAACATCTTCCCTTGTGACATTGGAAGATTCTCGTTTATCCAAGACCTTGCAATCTGTGTCTTCTCCTATCTTCTTTATGGTGTGAAAACCTTCAGAATTTAGTTAATATATACTGTTTGACCCATTAAAATTTACTGTGTAGAGTAATTGCTTCTGTAGCAAAATTCCAATCTTCCTTTCTCAGGCATCCCTTTAAATTTTCTTCTTAGTCTGCATCTTCCCAGGTTATTTTACGCTGTAATGCGACTAGCATTACCCAGAGTTAAAAAATGAGTGATTCTTAATCTGTGCTGAAATGTGTAATTTTGATATTATTTACTTTTTACTGTTTGTATTCATAAATGAGTAAGTAAGACTTGATTGGAAGTAATATATATTTATGAAAGACAGACGACAATAAAATCTGTCCTCTATTTTTTTTACATTAAATTTTTGGTGGTGTTATTTCAGACTGTTTATTTGTTCATTTTGTCACAGTTTGGACCTGAAATGCCATTTAATATGGAACCTGAAGCTTATTTGTTTTCAAGTTCTTTGAGTTGCCAGTAATGTGTCAGAGATTAAACTCTGTAAAATCCAGTTTGGTTGCATTATTAATGATTTTTAATGATTTCTTAGGTTTTATTAAATTATTGTTTCAATAGAAAACAGAACTGTGTTGTTTCATCGATAATTTCTCATTAGATGAATTTTTTTTTATATGGGAATTGAAATTTTAGATAACTTGTTCTCTATGAGTTAAGTGCAAACAATCTGATCTACGCTTTTGTCATACTTCAACTTAATTGCTAGGCTAAAGGTTTCTGCTAGCTGGCAGGTCTAATAGTGAATGTCCTGCCATCTCTCATTTTTCAGCACACTGCCTTTATTTTTCAGCTCTGCGAAGTGAAAGGGTTGTTTTTTTAAATTAGATTATACTGAAAAAAAATGACAGCTTCCTATTGTCTGTTGCTGACTTCCTTCCTAATCCTTCAAAACTAAATAATTTCCTTGTAAAGCCTGATGTGACAAACTGGATTTGGATGATTAGAAAATGCACTGCAGGAGCTAACCACTAGAAGAGCAAAACACCCACTGGGCTTAAGAGAAAGTTTTCGTTTTCTTTTTATACTCAGTTCTCTTCTCAGTGATAGCTAAAGATGAGGCTAAAACTTTTTAAAACTTTTTTTTTGTGAAATGTAACCTCCATCCAAACATAAAAATTCTGTCATACTGCCACAGGGGACTAGTACCTGCCGAAGGTAAGACCAAGTCTCAATGCATCATATAGTTAATTTAAAGACTGGTTAATATAACTGAGATATAAAAATTATGCTTATATATAACGCTATTTCATTTTCATAATTGTTCTAGTGTTGTGATGATTTTTTGTTGACTGGCTCAGATTTTACTTCCTCTATATTGATGGCTCATGTTACAAATCACCTGATGCCACCATGTTTCTCAGCAATGGAAATTACTGCCAGCAGAGATCACAATTATATTTGCCATGCTTTCTTTATTCTTTCATGTCAAAATGAGAATCTTTTCCTCATGACCACTTTTATATCACTTTTCATGAAAAGAATACTCACATTTGTTCTAATGTTCTTTTAAAATAATTGGTCTGGAATTGCAGCTTATGAACCAATCTTCAAATTCCAGTAAGTGTATGAGATGAATAGGTCTTTTTGAGGCCAAACCCATTTATCACATCACTGGTTAATACAAAATCCTTTAATCTTCTGGCTGATCATTTGGTGTGCAAGAGGAAGTGCTGATAGAAGCAGCCTCTGGTATCAGAAGGAGAAGCTGAATGTGGTCATGAAGAAAAGACCTTTGCATCACTATGCATGTCAGATATGGGAGGGGAGGGAGGCTGGGGGAAGGTGCCATAATGTGTTTCTATAAATAGCGTGGAAAGTGGAATAACAGACACTACACTCCAATGCCCTGCTGACAGAAATTATATGGGAAGCTGGGACAGACGGTAACTTTTATGTAAGATAGATTAACCAAGGGAGATAAGAATGAATTTTCATAAACTTAGTGTTTCTCTCAAGACATGAAGGACAACTGGAAAATAACAAGTCTGCAGAAAGGAGAAATAAAAGTCAGGAAGAGGTAATGAATGAAAGAGAATGTCACTTTTACTTTGAAAAAAAGAAAAAAAAAATGTAGTATTGAAATATTCAAGGCAGAGAAATAATTAAAAATATATGTTCTCTGAATCTTAAACTGAATAGACTTCACCCTGAATACGTAAATAATACTATATGATGCCAAAGTTACAGGTTTTATGTATTTAAGATGGCAAAGTATATCAGCCTCACCTCTGTGCCTCATGAGATCACTGAACTGCTCCTTCACAAAGACATGTCTAAACATGGGAGACAGGGTTATCTGTAACATAGTGGAGAAACTAACAGGATAAAGAGTCCATGTCTTTTTATATTGCATAATTCTACGGACTCGTGTCAGGAACCCCATATACCAAAAGCATGGCTAAGCCTTTAGGTTGTGACAATTTGAAATTAACGTGTTTTTTTTTCATTCCATCAAAACTGGTTGAATAAAAAAGGTCCCCTGCTGGATGTATATGAAATTTGACCTAACTATTTCCATAAGGGTACTAAGGAGAATAGGCTAGACTAGAGTAATTTTCAATTATATTCTCTTTGAGGAAGGTTTTTCCTTTAATTCCTAAGATATTCTATACATATTGCACTTACAGAAACGACCTAAACAAAATTTTCAATACTATACTTGTAAAAACTACAGCTTATGCTAGGATTGGGCTTGCAAAGTTCTAATTTTGAATAAATAAAACCACAGGAATTAAGACTTTATAAAACAGTCCCCAAAAGCTATTTCTTGAACCAACATCTATATAATTTTAATGTATTTTAACAACTTGTAAAATTATTATTTTGAAAAGATTTCTCTAAGCAAGAAAGGCATAGCTAAAATCTGATGAAAAACTGAAATACATTTGAATGACAAATAAAATAACATACTTAGTAATCTCACTGTATGTAGAGCCTTTATGTTACTCCAGCAAAGAGAAAGACACACTTATCCAGGTGATGGGTTTAAAGCCATATCCTGCATTTCCTAAGCGTCCTATATAGCTGGGCTATATAGCCACATATCCAAAGAGCTTTAAGAGACCATAGATAAAGCAAAAAAATGTAAACACAATTCTTTATTATTAATTATGCTTTTATTATAATTAATGATAAACATTCATAAATAACATTAGGAAGAGGAACACACTGTTGTTTGGTGAGATGTCCATTACTGCTTTTAGGCATGCCAGTATTGGACTGCTGATTGTGAATTGTTTCATCTCAACTGTGAGTTCTAAATAGATACACAGAAGCAATATTCAATATAGAGTATCTCTCTTTTTATTTTGATCTTCATTAATTCTAAACCTCTGAACAGAAATTTCTCTGAATTATGACAAAAATTATGTTTTATTATCAATAATGCCAAAAGCAAGCTTTAAAGCCTAAATGTGTTAGTTTAAATTTTAATTCTGCCATTAAATTGACAGAACAGTCATGACTATTAAAATATTGATGAATATTGTGGTTTCATACCTCTATTTTTTTATTCAGTATGTAATGTTTTTATACCTGCATTTTCATACAAAGCTGGTAGTTTAGTTAAAAAAGAATTATGGCCTGGTGTAATCACAAGGTTTTAAAACCTGAATCCCTGAAAAGAAGAGACTTAAAAAAAATCTTGTAATTTGTGTGATATGGATACATTGCAACTCTGAAGGTCCTTCTCTAGTTTATGTCTCAATTTGAAAACAATAGTCTGCATTGACTTTCTGAACAGGCATTAATGCCTCCTACGAATTATCCCTAGACAAAGATAAAGCAAAAAGAAATGTTACATGTATAGTTCTTATTGTACTCTGCCTAAGGATTTTTCTTCTTAGGTCTTTGCCTACCCTGCAAGTATTGGAAGAACAGCCACTTTTTTTTAGGGAAAAAATGCTCCTGTTCTCATTAAGTAAATAGACCAAAAAAGAACAAAACATGCATGATACAAAAAATGGCATGAAGCATTACTGAGGAAGTGAGGGATAAATTCTTGTACAGTTGGAACAGAAGTCCATGCAAAATAAGAACAAAGGGGTGAAAATATTTTTTAGAATGCATTTAAATTCTATGTGATTTAGAAGCTTTGGTTTCCCTCAGTCTATTAATTTCCTTACAGTGCTGCTATTGTGATTACTTGTTTTTCATCTATAAAAGTATCATGCTTTACACAAGTAATTTTCATCCATTATGTTTATTTACAGAGAAAAATAGTAAAATATTCTGCTTCTGGTATTAAGATTACCTAATTTATTTTAGTGGTACTTTCATGGATTTACATCTATGTAAATAAAATTACCATCTCACCCAAAGCAGGAAAACTATTCTCTTTTAATCCCAAATGTCTGAAGACAACTGCTATCTCAAAATTGTAGGTAATTCCTCTTTTCATAAGTTAATGCTGGCTCATTTTCATGGTAACATCCTATTCAACAGTGACCAGTTCTGCATTTTTACTTACTTCTCTTGGCATTTTCAGTAAATGCTTGAGACCTGCCAAAGGGGTGCCAAGATAAAAAGGTCTTTGCTCAGAGTTTCATGGATACAAAACTGCTACTCTGGTATTTAAGTATGTGAAAGATTGTTTTGCCACAAATTATTTAATTCTATGTCTCTTGCCTGGACTAAATTATTTTTTACAATTCAAATAATGTAAAATAATTCCCTAATTCCACTCTTCTTTTCCTCCCCCAACACTGTTTTAAATAACCTCAATGTATCATGCAATTTTGGAAGCTGCTAAGTTATTTTTTCATATAAATTCTCTACAAATCTGTGTTGTTTATCTGAGTGGTGCTACACACCTCCGAAATATGTTAGTATTGTTAAAATCAGGACTGAGGTTTTTTACCTAATTGCTTTTTGCTGACAGAAACTGCTGTAGCTCTCTCTACAGACTGAAGCCCTTATAAGACATCAGTGTCAAAAATGCAATGAGCTCAGCTAACATTCTACCTTCAAATGTCACAGTAATTTACAGACATATATGCCTGTTTAAGAGGTTCCTTTTTCAATCCCATCATGGGCTTAATGACATAAGGACAATAGACAATCTTCCAAAATGTATAAAATTTCATTTATTACAACATTCTCTCCATTCTTTTAAATCTCTAAAAGGACAATCAGATCAATATTACATAGCATATAAAGCTCTGACACCCATATCTCAGCTATATCTGAAGTAATCACAATTAACTTTTTATATTGTTTCAAAAACAGATTTTTAGAAATGTCTGATTCATTTAAATGTATACCCTGGAGGTCAAAGGGGTTAATTTTCTCCATAAGGGTCTCTCTCTTTCCATTACCTATAAAGTAGTCTGACAGTCCCATTCTCTCTCTACAAAGTGAGATCAATGAGTCATTTGTTTACATGATACTCATCCATCAAAAGTCCTGGCAAGACAAAAATGCTGTTACTTGGCTTCAGTCAAACAAGTAAGGCAAGAGACTTAGTAATTAACAGTCCTGCAATGGCTTACATATTTTTTTTTTAATAAACCTTTGAAATTACTTGGTGTGAACAGGAGTTGTCATTCTACCTTCCTTTTTCTTGCTCACTCATTTTTTACGGTATCCTTAAAAGGATGCATTAAAGGCTACGAACAAATTGGGCTCACTTGTAAGTTATGGATAATTATCAGAGGAACTGAACAGGAAGATGCTTAAAAAAAGGGGAGAGAACCTTGCTTTGAATTTCTTGTGTGGTTCTGTTGCAAAAGGACTTTTAAGACCTATTTGAGCTGTAATTCAGTGATGTGACATCAAGGCTTTCAGTCCCACAAGTCACTGACCCATCATAATGGCTGTCAAGAATCTGACTGTGAAAAGTTACTGGTCAAGAATCTATAACTCATTTGGAAAAAAATTTCAGCCCCACGCCTTTTCATTTTATTACTGGATAAACTCTTATTTCCTTGGTGTCAATAGAGAATGAGACTTGCTGGCTCAGGTTTCTCGTTTGCTGAACTGATGTAAAACAACAGCTACCTATTACTGACCACTTGTTTGGTTTGTTTGTTGGATTTTTTTCTCTGCAAATCAGAAGGAAAGATTAAACTCCATATTATCATCAGAGTAAAGACATATTAGTTTTACTAGCATAATATATGCTAATATAGCATAAGCATATTAACATAAGAGCAGTGGCTGTAACAGGATTGATGCAATCTTATAACTATGCTGTTGAAACAGTCCAGGAAATATTTGTCAATTTCAAATTGAGACAGGTGGTGAGAAAAGATAACTGATGCTGGTTAAAAAAAAAACAGGAGCAAAAAGATATCCCTGAATGAAAATTAGCTATTTAAGTATATTGTTTTCTACTAATCTTGAGGAAAGAAAAAAAGGAGATTACATCCTATCATCTGCACCACTGTGTCCTCCCCACATGCCGTTTGCTTTATTGGTGTTGAGGGTGTTTAGGCAATGGCTAATTAGCAGACATTATTTCATGTAGGTAGTTCACTTTTTTTTCAGATAAACACAAGCTGCACCTCATAATAATACCTGAGCAATATTACTATCCTAAATTAATCAACTTTCAGCTAGCCATGAACCATATGGGTGTGAGAGTCTGTGGTAGATGCTTTTTTCTCTATTTTTCAGTATAGACATAGGCACTGAAACCAGCCTGTCTTAGTAACAGACCAATGCAAAAAGGTCTTGTATCAGAAGTCTGCAGAATTGCTGTTGTACCTGACCCTACTTAAAGCTAGTTGCAGAATGCTTCCAATGGCCTGTAGCAATCTAAATATCTGAAGTACAAGTCAGTCAAACCACAAGCCAGTATTCTTCACAAACTAGATGACTCAAAAATGAGGCCTGAAATTTTCCAATGCAGAAAGTTTATGATCTGACATGATCCTTGGGAGTGAGCTGTACCTCACAGGGCAGAAGAAAAAAAAACTATCCAGGAGTCTTTGTTGATATGAAAATTCCGTCTTGATCCCAAATGTGATTTTACAACTAAGCTGACCCTCAGGACATAGTGACTAAATGCTTTAAAGACCCTTTGCAGCAGGCTGCAGTCCAGAACTATAACTGTCAATGATCTTTGCTAAGTACCCATGTAAGTATGGTTTTAACCTGTAGTATGCTGATTCCTTAACTTGTTACCAGGAAAGAGGTATTTCTTTGCCTTAATATAAGGTTTTTCTCATGAATATGTGTTTTCACTCATGGTGCCACTAATATTTCCTGTTATAAATTGTAACTATGAGGCTGCTTTCTGAGAGGTGGCAATAGTTGTAGCCCATTGTTAAAATACCCTTGTTATTTGTCAATGGCTAACATTGGATTTACCAACATAAGCCAAGGATGTCCTTCTAATGTTTTTTTATATCTTTCTGATCATTCAGACTTGTTAAGAAACTTTATTCTAACAGCAATAATTGTAGGCATTTTAGCTAAATCTTTGAAAACCTGTGTCTTAGAAAAAGAGTTTATTGTACTTCATAATGAAGTACAATAAAAAAAGTAATGAGCACCCATGTTTAAAGTTACTGTTACTTCACAGAACAATTTAATCATAGTGGTAACTGTGCTTTAACGAAAATGTTTTTAATCCTCTGAGGAGATTGGTTAAGGAGAGGAAAAAAGCAGGAAACCAGTCAACTGTATTCCTCAGAGAAAAGCTAAACCCTTCAACTGGATGATAAAGGCATAAAAAAGACTGTAGGTCTGTTAGAAGCAGCAGGTGGGAATAGATGAATTTACAAAAGACATGTTTTTGCAAAGAAACTATTTTTGTATACAATGAGTGGAGATGATCTATGGGCATCTCATTGTAAATACACACATTTCTTCAGCATCCTTTGGTCATTTACAATCAGTGAAAGAGATTCAGGATCTCATTCTGTACAGATTCACAGTAAGTAGGAAAAAAATCCAGCTCAGATAACTCACATCATGAGTGTGAAATATGACCTACACTGTAGACACTCCAAAAGCTCAGCTTCAAGTGTTAAACTCACTGGAAAATAATTTTAAAAACCCATGTTTTCATAGTCAAATTATAAGACAATTATTTTTTTTCTATGTGAAAGAGTTCAAAGAAAGCTTATGGATTTCAAACAATTATTTTCTGTGTTTTGGTTCATAACATTGAGTTTTCACTTTTTTTTGCTTTTCATTAGAGAATGAATCTGTAACTAGAAGCTGATTTAGAACTGGTTTTTTAAGCCTAAAATTTGATTTTACATGGATAGTTTTATTTTTTTTTCTGTGTGCTGTGAGTTAACCCTGCTTATAACCTGCTATAATCTCAATTATATCCTGAAAGACAAACAGACACCGTGCTGCTTCTGAAGCATTTTAAATTGCTTAGCTGTATTTTAAGGGTTCAGATGCATTAGGAGAGAAATAAAGTAAGAGAATTCATATTGAGTAAGTAATGACAGTGCTTTGGTGTACACCAGTTTTCATGCTGGCCTGCAAACATTATGATTTAAGTACTTTCATAATGGAAACTTTAAAGGTCATGAACTTTGCTCTTTTAAATGCAGAGTCTAGAGGCCTTTAAAGTTAGACCTACCAATGAATTTCAAGGAAGAATTAATTTCTTTTGAACTACGGAACCCCAAACCTTTCAAATTTAGGCAACCAAATGATATGGTGGGAGTTTGAGCTATGTCTTCTATAGTAAAATACTGTAAACACCAGTAAATGAAACCATATTAACTTAGTACAGATTATTTTAAAAATAATTTATTAGTGAATCAGAGGCTATGATGTGTTCTTATATTTCTACAAAAAAAAAGACTGTAGAGAGAAGGAAAAGCAGAATAAATTGCAATTTTAACTAGGCAACATAAAATTGTTGTCGAAGAAACAATATAAGCTAGTTTTTGTAGCAACATTACAGAAGACATATTAAATAAAAGCAAAAGTACATTCTCTTTGCAAACAGAATCCTTACAGTACTATAAAATACAGAGTGCAAGACTAAACAGAAAGATCTGAATTTAAAAAAACTCCAGTCCTTCACACTTCAACTATTTTTGTCATAGAAGTACTTTGTGTCTGCTTTGCTCTACATGTTCTAGTTAAGTAAAACTGCAAAATTATTAATAACTAAGATTATGGGGGTTTTTCTGATAAATTTTCTTTCTAAAAAAAATTTTTAAATAAAACTTTATTTTCCACCACCCACACCATGGCACCCTAAAACAAGGTCCAGCTTTTCTCCTCTCTTCCAAAAATGCAAACGTTTACAGTCTCCTGTATTGACTGACTTCCAAGCTCATAATCTTTGTTTTCCACCAAAACAAGACAACTGTGTTTTTCTGAAAGACTCACACTGTGAGCAGGTGTTGATCCTGCTGGTGAAGGAATTAAATATAATTTATGACAGCCAGGCACATGAGCTGTTTTTACCTTATCCTGTTGAAAGAAGGCAATAGGAACTTTTCTGACAGAGAAGCCAGACAACTGGTTTGATAGCCCACAAGGAGAAATTCTTTGGATCAATCAAATATCAGAACATGATTTCCCTGGATTTAATGTTGTACAAGAGTTTTACACAGGGTGTTATCTGCTAAAGTACTCTATGTAAAGAATCTCTTGGGAACAACTCATGGGAAATAGGAGGTGTAGTCTGCGTATGGAAAGGGGAATACAGATATAGGAACTTAGTTGTGAATTTCTGCACAGGAGTGAACTTAAGGCAACTTCAGGTTGAGATTACTGTAACAGTCTTTGCCTTCTGATTAATTTTCTTTGTTTGAAGGACCCAAATTTCGTTCAGCATCCAACCTTGTAGACAGAATTATTCTTAGGAGAGAGGTCTCAGGTTTGCTACATTCTACAATTGACACAGCATCACTTAGTATTCGGTACACATGTTTCTGCATTGTATAGAGCTTAGATTAAAGTAAGTTGACTGCTCTTTGAAATTTTTAATAGAGAATTTAATACACAGTGATCCTATTCTGGTGTCAGCTCAATTTTTTTTAGTTGCTCTCAAAATTATTTTGTTGGATGCTTTGAACCTTCTGATTGAGTCAATCATAACTGCAGTAGCCAGACTACTGTGTACTGTATATATAAATATTTGATTATGTAAAAGAACATTACCAAATTAAGGAAGTAACACATATATATATTTTCAATTTTTAACTATAGCATTTACCAGAGCTATGAAACAGAAACTCTTGTTACAAACTTGTAGAAGTTTACTCACATGTGTGAAATGGAGTCTGCTTCTGCATTAATCCTTATGTTCCTCAGATTGTACTAAAATATCTCATAATCTTGGTTTACAAGAGACTAGTCAACTTGTTTATGGTGAAAGGTGCACTTCCAGAGGAATAAGGTGACAGCAAAAAATCTACACAGAAAGCTATAAATTTGACCTTTGCCTCAGTAATATTCTTGAGGTGAATATATAGTAAGGTCCCTTGAATAGCATTATGTTTTAAATTGATACAGTAAACCAGTTACAATGAGAAAACAATTTCCATGTTTCTTGACTGTTGTGATTTTAAAATATCAGTCTTATGTTTGAATAAAGTAGACTTCTGCTGTGTCCTTGAAATATGAATTTCCTAATTAAGTCAAGAAAAAGGATATACCAGTACGGTAGTTTTGCTCCAGCTGAGAAAAATCATCTTTACCTCAGCTAAACAAGATTGTTTTGGGAATTTTTTCATGTAAAAATACTTATTATAGTATGTTAATATTCATAAGAGTTCTTTTAGCATAATTAAAAATTATAGTCGGTTTAATTTAGTCAATAATTACAAGCCTGCTTCCCAATAAAAATTGCTTTAAATAATCGTTTTTAAAATGTGGGAACTACCAGATGTAATGTAAAATATGTAGCAAAATGTATCAATTATTCTTTGGATAAAATATGCATGATTAATGTATAAAAAGTGCATAGCATAGACCTTAAAGTAAATGTTGTATGTGCTATACATAAGTGAACAAGGGAAATGTAATAATATTTTCCTATCTATTTTTTCAGAATTTAAAGCACTGAAATCCAAACATATGTCAACATACACATACACACACACACATACATATATATGACTTTGCCTGAACACAATGAAATGAAATTTTAAAATTCATATTTCCCTTTATTATCTTAGGATGAGTAAATGAACAACAAGGCATTTCTTTTGCTAGTTCTAAAATTTGCACAGATGTTATCCAGAGAGGTTTATAAGGGAGTTCCTCTCTAGCAAGACATTACTTTTCCAAAAGCTTTACATAGGCTTCTACATCTCTTCCAGTAATTCCCTTTTGTTTGCTCACTTTTAGCCTTATGCTTTTCAGTCTGCACTTACAGGCAAACTACTGTTACTTTTGAAGAATCATATGTGAACTGAGGTGAAGTTTCTCTTAACACAAATGTTGGCATTTTCAGTTTAAAATTATTTGGCCAAATGTGGTACCATTTCAGTTTCAGCATACCAGTTAAATAGTCAGTGCTTGTATATTGTCAGCACTTGTATATGTTTATGTGTCTGTTTGTAAGTGTAGGTGTACTTATATATGGGATCAGAAAATGAGATGTAAATATTCTTGCTCAATTGAAAAAGCTCTGGAAGGTCTCATATCGTCCTGCTCTTTAGGGTATCTTGGAAAATTTCTCTTTAGTGTAATGAATTAAAGATTATTAAACTCTGCCATTCCATTATTATTACTTTAAAGATTGTTTCTAATGCGCTGTATGCTTAGGACACTATTCAGCACATAAACTCTGTAAGGCAAGGAAGACTATTGAGCAGGTGTCGATTTTCATTCTCTGATGAGCCTCTGACTAGTGAATTTTCTTTAAAAACATACTCCAGGGAAAGGAAATTTGGGTTCATGCTTTGCAAGAAATTATGGTTGGCATATATTTTATATGGATTCACACCATTTTAGAAGGCCAAACATAGAGCTCCTTATGGCACAGGGGAATTTACTCTGCTTCATCTGCAGGATTTGCAATGACTTGTTTAGTTAGTGTATTTTCCTATTTTTGGAAATTCTATGTGTAAATTTAAAAGTTCTAAATATGTATTTTTGCCTCAAACAACTTATGGTAATGCCCTGATTTTTAGTATTTCATTTATTCCCAAAAGTTTTGACTGATTTGTTTTAAATTCTTTGTTATTGATTAAATCTAATAGAATAAATTAAATTTTTCCAAATATTCTGAAAGATATCTTGCATGTTACTTTTATGCTATATTTTAGTGTTGCTGCCTTGTCAGGAATCTCTAGGATACTGCAGCCAGTTATGAAAATGAACTAACAAAAATTTTTATTTTATGTAAATATAAAAAAACCTTTTACAACAAATGTTCACAATTAAAAGAAAAATTATGGAATTCACTGTTTTAGGTACAAAACAAATATGCCATTTATCTGTTTATTTTAAAGTAAATCAAAAAGAGAAAAAAGTATAGGAGATATGTATATATGTAGTCTCACCACAGAAATATATATGCTTGTTTCAATAGAGTAAATTTTAAAGTTGAAATAATGTTATAGCTGCTGTATCTCTTATGAAATTTTTAGGCTTCTTGAGATTTTAGTATTTCAGGAAATTGAGATGATTTCTTATCTCTACATATATAGATGACATATGGATACTCTCACACAGTTCATCAGATGTATATACAACTGTCCTAAATGACATCTGTAGACTGTAAAGCTATTAAGGTCTTTGAAGAGAGCAACATTTTCATGTCACCAATATAACTACAGGGACTAGAGGAAATTAGTTATTTGGTCTCATCTCCCCTTAAACCAAGTAACCTGGTATATAGGATTTTCTTTTTTCTTTTATAGAATATATGGAGAGAATTCTTACCATTTGGTACTATGACACTACCACTCAAAAGTAGCCAGAAAAGGTGAGACAGCTCAATTTCTGTTGAAATACTTTTCCTGGCAAGATAAGATATCTGACTGCTGCTAACAGTAGTGTATAAAATACCATTGCTTAAATCTATCTACTACAGTCATCTCAGTGGTGATAGGGTCCTGTAGATTGGTCTCCTGAGGCTTTTAGCTATCTGACTTCACAATGGATAATATAATTAATTTCTGAAATCTTTTATAAGAAGAATACCCACTGAGATTTTTTTAAGTAGGCCTGTTTTATGCTTATGTGTATTTTAATTCATATTAGGTTTCTTCTTTTCTATTTTTAATCTAAAATAAGAACTCAGCAGTGCTAGCAAAAGAATGTCTATCTTATATTCAAGTATATTTTTCCATGTCTGCTAACACTCTTGTGAATAAAAATAGTACTAGAAGAGATCAGAACAAAATTTCTCTCAAAATTCAGCTAGTTATTAAGTAGCAGAATATAGTGATATAAATTATATGGTCCCAAATCCTGAATTCACTACTATAGAGGGATACTATAGGGTCTTTACCAGAAGGATATTTTAGAAAATAGCAGAATAACTCGGTAAAGAGTTAGAGATGTTTACAGTTGGAAGGCTTGCTGAAAATAATGCCTCTTTTTGAAAAAGCATTCCCTTGGGAACTTTCTTCATTGCTGTTTAACCATGAAATTAATATCTCATCACATCACTTGGAAGTGTTATAGCATAGAAGCTTTACTGTCATCTCCCATTTCCAGATGGAGTATGGCTGTGAACAGTTATTACTGAAAGGCATATAATGATGTCCCGAAACACATTTAATGAAGGTCCAAGCAGAGTAGATGGCTAATGTTGTTGACTATATGGCACTAGATGTGAAATATGCATTAGCTTAATTATGTATACTAAGCTTTAATAGATTCAATTTGACTTTATCTATATTCTACTTTATGTGGAAAATCAAATGAAAATGCATACTGTTGAACTCTATAATGCAGAAGACCTCATTTTCACTAACAAACATAGTGCTGTTTCAGTAATCTTTAAGGATTTTATGATTATTTATAAAAGAAACACAGAAGATGCTATCCAGAATGGGTATGCATAGGCAGATCATGAGGCCTGTTCTGGAGGAACTCAGGAAGACAGAGAAAAGTTGATGAACATCTTGGGGCATATCTTTCAAGTACTAGAAAAATAATCAGTATTTTCTCAGTGCTGCTGAAATGGAAAGAAAGGTGAACAGGTTTGTCACAGATATCACATAATGTTTCATTTTACAAACTAGCATCATCAGCCTCATCTCAGCAATAAACTGAGCTGATAAACACAGAATTAATATCTAGATGATGAACATATAGAAATTATATTTTTCTCATTGGAGTGTGGGAAAATTAGAAACAACTATTTCATTGTATCTTTAGGACTACAACAAGGGGCAGTGAATGAAATTGAGGATGGCATGCTCAAGGAAAAATAAATAGCAATTCTTTGCTCATTCTTATGCTGTCATTTCTATATCATAAATTAAACGGTGGTACATATTATGTGTTTCTCATCCTCTGTACACTAAATATGCACATAATTCCTCACTAATCTCAGTAAAATAATCTGAAATAATCATACTTTTATCATAGACACTGCATTTGCATTTACATTGCTTTTTTCTTTTTTTCAAAGAAAAAAAGAAATTGCTAATAATATTGCTTAATATCACTAATAATCTGCTTTATGCAGATAAATAGAAATGGGGAAAATTAATCCCAGAGAGCCTTTGGAGCAAAGAAATTTGAAAAGCTGGGCATAATTTACCTTGTCACCCATTGTACCTTACAGCTCTGAAACAGAAAATGTCTTTAAAAAATACAGAAAAAAGTAACAGTAGAATTAAGTTACAGATATAAACCCCCAGATTTCTTCACATGAATTCAGGAATTTAAATGATTTCTCAATTAGACAATGATTGGTCAAGATTGACATTGAACTCAATGGAAAGAGATAAACATTCCCAAAATCATCTTATAATGGTGTATGTTTCCCTACTTTGACTTTATTAAAAGCTGAAGGAAAGCTGTGAAGTATAGTTCAGTTTTCAAAACTAATTTGAATGAACCCAGACTTCAGCCTTTTTTTACAAAAACTGGCCTGTTCTCTCTCAGTAAGCATGATTACTGACACATTTTCCAGTTCAATGGTATAAAGCAAAACACAGAATGGCTTTTTTAATTTTTTTTCATCATTGATGACTGTTACACCAGACTTCCGAATTTCCTAGATACCCATATATCAAACTGCACAGATAAGGGAAACGTCATTCCAATGTGTAATTTAATTCCTAATGAGCATATTTTTGCCATAAGCACAAGAAATTATGTAAAAATGTTTCTGTCAGTCATCTTGAATGTTATCTTAAGAGTAGGGAACAGAGGCAGCTACAAATTATGAGTAAATCTGATCATAGAATAGAATGTTATTTTATTCACTTTTTGAACTACTTGGCACATTACTTACTATATTATTTTTTTAAATTTTTTTATATGAAGGTTGTGTGAACAAAGGTGCTATTTGAAGCTAAGCTTACATGTGAACCTTGTTTGGCTGTAAGCAACAGTAAAAAAATTCGTCTCAAGCTGTAAGAGAAGACAAGTTCAGTAGACTAAAGAGACCCTAAAAGTATTCCATATTTGTTTATGCAAATCAGATAGAGAAGTCTTACTTGAAAGTTTTGTAGAGATTTGTAATCGTTTAACACTTTCAATCAGAAATATAGAGCAAGTACAGTAATGTTTTATGCCTACTATTTGAATAGTGGTATTTAAATAGTGGTAAAAAGAAATGTTTGCATTTCCTTCTATGTTGCTATTTGACTTGTAAATTGGTCTTTTGTTTTAAAAAAAATCCAGAGGAGAATAGTTATTTAAATATACTATAGTCCTTTTTTTTCTGTTAATGGATTTTTTTCCCTTAGATTTTAAAAAAATAATAGTTTCACTGTAACAGGGGTACCAAGGGACTATGTTATCATCATGGCAAAATAACACACATGCACAGAACTTATGGACTGCAGTCCTTTTTTTTTGATCTTTCTTTTTTTTTTTTTCTCTTTTTCTAGGGGCTTTGTATCAATGGCAGACTTCTCTAGCATTTCAAATCTTCAAATGCAGAATCTTGGTGGAAGTACATGCTATGCCAGTTTAAGTCTTCTTTTCTGCCTTGCTTTTGTCAGAAATATATTTGGGCTTATTTCAACTGTGCTTTTAGAAGTATAATATCTTACAATAAGAAGTGGAAAATTTCATAAAAGATGGGTATTTCTGGATGTCATTCCTAATATGCCTCCCTCTGAGTCTGACAGAGGTCACTTTTCAATAGAAGTCAAGTATGTCAGCTTTTAAAAGAAAATGCACAGAGGAGATAATCTTAACAAAATAGTTACATTCTAAGGTTCAGTGAATATCAGCTGGTGTCTTATGTAGTTGCTTTACCAGAATTCAGCAGGCATATAAATAAGAGATCTAAATTAAATGTAGGTAAAATTTCCACATTTTGTGATATATTGTAATGGGCCTTCCATTTGAGTTGGATTCTGAGGAAAACAGTGCATGAGAATCTAGAAAATTACTATTCTTTAAAATGAATTAAAGTAATTGAAATGAAGAGAAAAAGTACTGCATTATGAAAGGATGAGTCTCAAATGTATATGAAAGTGAGATGATCCTACAGTTTTCAATTCGGGGAAACTAGCACTCTATATAACAATATACTTCACTGAAGCAAAGTTACTACATATTAAATAATTCTATTTCTTTAAAAAAGTCCCTTCATAAAGTCAGTTGCTTCCAAGTACTTGTTAAATCACTGGCTATTTACTCCTAGGGATAATTTCAAGTCCTGCTAGGTATTGTTCATATAAATTACTGAGAAGCGACATTATCAATAACCAATTTTCTAGGCTCTTTTACTTTCTTTTACAGTTTTTCACATTTTTTTTCCTTCTTGGAGTAATTTCTTTTTCTACAGAATTATGACTTTATAATAGTATTTTCTATTGAGAAAATTATATCTGTGGAAATATTTGAGATGAATACTGGTGGGACTTTACATATAAAGAACTTAGTACAGAGTCTTCATTGAGGGCAGAAAAGTTGTTTATATTACCTATGGTTGATGGATATCACAACTTCCAACTCTTCTTCCCTGGTATTCCTTCTTAATTTGGATCACAGCATATTTTCTGTGAGTATAATGATCTCTCTTTATGAAGAGTATCAGCATTGTCAAAAAAGTCTTTTTTCAGAATGTAGCAGCTGTCATTTTCAGTTCTTGGAAGTATTTTGATGTTGATTCCGAGTCTAAATGCAAGTAAATCATTAGGTCTAGGTAGTAGTCATGTACTGAAACTATGATGGTAATGCCATTCAGAGCAAACCATGTTGAAGTAGATATGTGACTTCTTATGCAAGCTATAGGCCCTTGCATATTGTATTATTATTCACATGATTTAAAAAAAAAAAAAAATTATAGTTCACATTTTGCTTGCAGTTGTCACAAAACATAGGCATTAGCAACCTCCTTACATGTGTAATAGGAGCTTTCAGAGACAGCACCCTTCAGCAACCCTTCATTTTACCTATGCGGTTTTAAACAAAATAAAAAGCATATATCCTAGTAGAATTTTCATCCCAGTTCCTTCCATTCTTAGAATTTTTACCACAAATACTCTTGATCTCTACCCCTATCCTCAGCTGCTATTCTGCTGCTATTAGTGCTTTTAAGCAGTCTTTCTGCTTCTGGAAGGATATGAATAGGTGAAAACAAACCACATTATCAACCAAAAATCTTATCTGAGTAGAATAACATTAGGGAAGTGATATTATATTTTCTTTTTGTAAGAATTTTCATGGGAATGTAATATGACATTCTTCCCTTTCAAGGCATCTAAGAATAAAGATAGATTCTGGATCATTAAATACATATATAAATCATATCTGTCTGAGGAATGGACACACTGTTCAAGATTTTGGACCCAAGGGACAGCAAAACATACTTTAACTATCATTTATTATTCATCAGGTACCTTATTCTCACTAATCAGGATTTACTGCCTAGTCAGAAAATGAAACTAAGTGTATGCAGCTGTTACAAGATACCTTCAGGTTCCATTGTTTTCCTCTTGAAATAATTAAATAATTTATTCCTGAAGATGTAGACAGATGACTTTTTTTCTGCATTTTCATGTATTTTTATTCTGTCGAACAGATAAAATATTATTTTAGTCAGTGTTAAAGATAGCATGACATAAAATTTCTACATTTTTACAGATAAAGAACAAGAATTAAAATAACAATGTTTGAACAAAACTCCAGCAAACCAAGACTGGTGTTTCAATACTTAATTATTTTTTCAGTCAATGGCCTTGCAGGAAGTCCATTAGGCATTTTTCTTTCCTGAAATTGCTTGAGTAAGTTACTTCTATTTTAAATCTGTAAGAAATATGCTGATTTTTAACACTTTTGCTGCTTAGCACTCAGTGGTTTTGATTTTTAAAAGTGAAATTTGGCAAGTGAGTCATATATATGTCCTGACTGCTTGCAAATTGACTTTGAAAGAAGGATGGTATGCTTTCACAGAAAGTAAAAAGTTTCTGAGAATATTTTGAGGATTTTTTTTCAGAAAGATCTGTATTACCTCCATCATGGTTAGGAAATATGCTGATAAGTGTCCCTCTGCACACCATCTGATCATTTCGATAAGGTAATGAAGACCTTCTGACACCAAAAAACTTGTTCATTCTTTCAGAAATTCTGTCATGGTTGGTGTTGAGTTAAATTTATGGATAGATTTAGATATAAAACCAAAGAATTATTCCTAAATAATATGCACTGGAAGAGTACACTCTTTATATATCATTATGTGCCAGAAGAGTGCATTTGTAGAGTCTGCTTATATTCAAAATATGTAATATATACTTAAATAGTTTTACAACCCCATTTTTATGGTAACCTGATTCCAATATTAATTTTACATTAAAGATTACATATAGTTCCCAGGGAAGGCTTTTGAAAAATGAATACTTTACACTCGTGGGAAGAACAGAACAGAGAGTATTGAAGGTAACTTGGTAGGCCACCTCACAGAATCACTGGAATCCTACCTGCATTGTTCGTGGCTTCTCATTAGTATGTGGTCTGATGAGTTGTAGAAACACTGCTTTCTTGGTGTAAATGAGGAGGTGGATATATAATTTTCCACAGAGCATTCAAATATTTATGGTTTTGATTTAGAAAAGCAACTAAATTAAAGAGAGCATCCTTTAAGGATGCTTTGCCACAGACCAAAAGAGACAACAGTTCAGCATCTCATCTTGGGACTACAGTCCCCCCCATTTTCTCCCTGGGGCCAAGGGTCCAAGAACAGAGATCATCTTCTTCCTGAAGATAGAGGGCGACACCATTCCCTCCTCAGCTTTCCTTTGTTCTCTGCATTTCTGCACTGGTGGTTGCTTGAAGCAGATCTCTTTGGTTCACCACTGCATCCCCCTAAAATGCAGTTTCTGTTGCAGGACAATTTGGTTCAGTCTATGGTTAACAAGAAAAGTCCAGCCACAAACCAATCCATCATCTCCATCCACCCAAAAATTTCCTCTTCCAATATTTCAGATCCCAGACTGACTCTCTTGTACTTCAAATCAAGGAGGAGTAGTATTTTACAAAGCCTTCATTTCCCAGGAAATGGTTAAAAATTCAGACTCCCCAGACAGCTGAAATCTCTGCCCAGAAGCCAATTCCCAAGGCCAAAGCTGGGCACCTCCCCCCCTTCTCCTTCTCCTCTGCCGGCAAATTTACAGGTGCCGTCCAGACTCTCTGTCTCTTTCCCTCTGAAAGGGTGGGGGCAGGGGGGAGAACAAAGGCATCTCGGCTTCTCTCCACCCTTCCTTTCACAGGAGCTGGCTTGGTTCCAGTCCTTCAGCCCCCTCAGCTCATCTCGACCAGGCCACATGGCTTCCTCTGTTGCATCCTGGTTTGGGGTTTAGGTTAGAGGTTCTGATCTGTTAGCTAGCTGTGTTCTGTGTACCCCCGCGCACCCCCTGTGTCTGTTCCCCCCCGCGGCTGTTCACTCCGGGTCCCCGGCTGTTAGAGTCACTCCTGTGACCACTCCTGCCCGGAGGGTTCAGTGCCCCTCACTCCGAATTCCCATCCCCCGTCCGCCCCA
This sequence comes from Anomalospiza imberbis, assembly GCF_031753505.1. Lineage (NCBI taxonomy): Eukaryota > Metazoa > Chordata > Aves > Passeriformes > Viduidae > Anomalospiza > Anomalospiza imberbis. Next base: position 104,091,324 of record NC_089682.1, read on the forward strand.
GAGCCCGGGGTCCGCCCCGGCCGTGTCCCCGTTGGGTGCCGTGGTCCATGTCATCGCCACGGCGCCTGCCCCCATTGGGCGGGAGGGCCCCTGCTCTCCTCGCTCTCTCCCCAATATAATCCCGCACCTCGGAATGCCCGAGACCGTGTTTTCTCACGCGCAAGCTGGGCGTGGGGCGCGGTGCCTCAGTGCAGCTCCCCGCGGCAATAAAAGACTTTCAGCCTTGCAAGCGTGGGAAAGGTGGACGTTCCTTCACTCTTTACTTGTGTCTCTCACTCGCAGTGGCAAGAATCTGCTGGCACCCCCGCCCGGACTGCAGCACGGAGCCGAGCCCGGAAACACGCGGTGATCCCGGGTCCCGGAGGGAGGCGGCACTGCCCTAGGTGCCGGAGCTGCTTGGGGACCGGGAAAACACAGAGAGACGCTGCGTTCCCCTCCCCCACCCAGCACATGGCTGGGCATGGGAGGTCTGTTGCATCCTCGGTTTGGGTTCAAATTATGGGTTTTTTCTTTGGTATTTTTCTGGTTCTCTGTACCCTCATGCACCTCCCAGGTTTTCCCCTGCTCCTGTGGTTTCCGTGCCCGTCTCCCCGTTCTCGCAGTCCCACTCGCCCCAAAGCCCCGTGTCCACCCCTGCCGTGTTCCCATTGGTTGCTGTAGTACACGTCATCTCCACGATGTCTGTATCCATTGGGTGGAAGGACTCCCCGTCCGCCCTGTCCCTCCCCTATTTGATCCCACTCCTCGGCATGCTTGAGGCCGTTTGCATCCGTGCGAAGCTGGGAGCGGCTGCAGCTTTTCCACCGCAGCTCTGGCAGCCAATAAAGCATCCAGCTGCCACGCGGATGGATTTGGACGAATTCCCCGCCTCTTTGTTTCTTCCCTCGCACCGATGGCAAAGCACGGCCAGCAGCCCACCCCAGAGCGCGACAGCAAAAGCGCCCGGGAACTGCGTTGAGCCCCAGCCCCAACGAAAAGCTGAGATGCCCAAGCCGGGCGCTCGAGAGCTGACCGGGGACGAGAAAAGTAACGTGAAGCCGTGGAGGTCTGCACAGCACTCTGACCGGAACCAAAGAGAAAGCTCCCCTGGGAGTTCTTGCTTTTAACCCACTGTGTTCTCAGAGGCGTGTCCATACCTTCAGTGGTCACTCCAGGTGCCAGTATCCAAACCTGACCACTGATTGGTTTGACCCAACTTCTGAAAAAAATTCACTTCCATGTCAAACCACGACATACATTCTGGGGGGAAAAATCACAACCCCAAAAACCCACTGAAAATAGTGTCACTTGCTGCATAAAACTGTACTGTTTTAAAAGACAGGTATTTTAAAGGATAAATTGATAGCCTCTAACTAGGTAAATGCAAAACATTTTGAGCACTTTTGGTTTTTCTGTATCTCTTAAACACACAAGCTTAACCACAATCTCAGCCTTCAGATTTTGGACATAATTTTTTTTTCTCTTTGAAATAAGATAAATCGGTCATTAAAAAGTGAAGACCTGCAAAAGTAAACCTGTTTCCTTCTGTGGGGACTGTTTCATAAGCATAGAGACTGAATAACATCTTTTCAAGTCAGAACTGTGTGACACAAATATTTTAAGGAACACTTCTCATTTATGCAAAATTGTTCCCATGTTGCCTTCAAATGGTCACTTGTACCACTTTTTATATCACTTAAAGGATGAGAAAAGCAACACTGTGAACATACTACATAGATTATTCTATTCTTATATGCTGTGATTTAGCTGTTATAATTTCACCAAGGAAATAGGAACACTGCAAACAAAACAATGTGCATGTAGATGTTTTTGTTTCCTTCAACCGGACAATTTCTTATTAATTGCCACTCATGATGTTATTTTGCATAATTTGTATTGTGAATAGTCCAGGAGTGGAAGAATAAATTAATAAATAGGGGACTTCTGTTTTCATACTGAATGGCACTGCCAGAACATATTCCAGGAACAAAATAAAATAACAATAACATTGAATGTACAACTTTCCTCAGAGGTAACCAGGAAAGAATGTAATACTGTGCCAGTAATTTCCTTAAGTAAGCAGATTAACTTGTATTTTATGGTTTTATTTAATGTAAGAACACTATCCAAATTCCAAAAAAGACAGTTGATTTTTCTTAACGTTGTTTTTATAGTTCATATAATCAGGAGTTACAGAATCTTAACACTCGATATATAGTGAAGAGAAATACTGTTATAGGGGGCGGGAAAAAACCCCACAACACCAAAATCAAATTTATTCCTATATGTAGAACAAATACTAAAGAAACAGAAACAGATACTGATAATGCTGCTTAATAATATCAGTTTCAATTATTTATATGCTGCTTTGTTGTGTTTCTTATGGTCATAATTGCAAGTTTTACCAATATATTCCAAACCTTCTGAGAGAAATCAAAGAATACACTATATTATAATAAATTTTTTCAAGTTAAAATCTACTGGGGTGTTTATTTGTTTATTGTGGGTTTTATCTAAAATATATTTAAAACGTAGGTGAATTTCATGCAAACAGCACAACAGCACAGGAGCCAAAGATATATATAAAGATATATAGATATATATATATATATATATATATGTATAGGGTGTCTGGAGAAGAGGAAATATTTTTTTATTGCATAGCTTGAAAAGAAAAAGGCAATAGAAAAGATGTCCTGGGATGCATGACTTCAGAGAAGATCCCTGATTTAAGATATTGACAACACAAATGAAGTGGCCTTGAAATAATTTCAGGAAAACATTATGAAACGATAGATTTTATACTGCTGGAGGAGTTTAGAGTTCTGGAAGTTACCCATACATTTTGTGATGAGACCTTCTCACCTTCAAATATCCAACAGCTAGAAGCATTAATTTTTGGTATCTCTGCAGAGTGGAAGCATCCCATCATCCATTCAGCATAATTCAGGTACATTCAGAATTGTACAAACGTAACAGATTTTTTAATGTAAAATGTGCAAATATTTTTAAAAACATTACTCAAGAAGGTCCATAAACATATATTGCCACATATTTATCAAATAAAAATAGAAGTACAGCTGAAAAAGCAAATACTTGAAAGCTCATGCAGATTACTTCCTTTCTGTTTTCATGTTTTATTCATTTAAAGCATAGTCACATATCAATGACAGCATGGCTAACTTAATTTAATCTTTGATTGTGGAATCAGCTGCATTTTGTGGACAAGATCTTAAAGGTAAAACTGGCTATGGTGCTGTTACAAAGGAAAGTGTCTGATGTCTTACATTTAGAAGAGACATCTATAAGCCCCAGTTCTCATTTGGACCATGAGAGTTATTAAGGTTCTTCACTTGGTGAAGCACATTCCTCCATCACTTCAGAATGCAATGTCCAAAAAGCAGTACCCATCCCTCACATGAACTTACACAGGACTACAACCTGCCTCAAGAAAAAAAAAGGGTGCTTCGCTGCTGTGGAAATGAAAGGGTTTCTTTCCATCTCTCTGTTGTGCTTTCAAACTGAAGAAAAACAAATATTAAACTGACCATTTAAAGATAAGCACTGTTCAGCAGCCTCTTCGCTAAAGTAAATAAGAAAACTGCACTTTTTTTACAGTACTGTATGTTAGAATACTACTAGATGTAGGCTTAGAAAATAGTAAGTGTTTGTCCTCTCTTTGTTGTCATTTTATAAACATATCTTAAACAAGATTTAAAAACCTCTCTCTGGAAAAACTACCCTGTGGTCTAGGCTGCCCTCAAAGTCACAAAACCCTATCTTGCTGTAAGACAACAAAACGGAAACTTAAGCAGAAACAACTTAAAGCTTGGCAAATTTTTGCTTTCTCCCACATGAAATTTGGAAGAAAAATTGTTGAACAGACATCTGTCATGCTGTTAGTATATGCAAATTTAATTGGAAAAAATGCCTTTTCTCATGCTACATATAGTTTCCAATATCCTCTTTTATTAACATATGGAAAAGATTTAAAAGAAAAAAAAAAATACTTGATCATTTTTTTCACAATATTTCTGTTGCTTTTTCTTACAGTATTTTCGACATGCATTTTTCATGTGAAACTATAAGTAAAAGGTTTTCTCACCAATTTTTGGAGAACTGATTGGTTTGGTATGGCTTACAAATTCATTTTTTATAGAATTTAAAATCTAACTTATTTTTTTCAACTGGAAGACAATTCCTAAAATGTAATCTCTGTTATCCATGCTGTCATAAGTAACATTTCAACACTTAGAAAGGCAGGAAAGTAAAAGGAATTAAGGTCTGAGAGAATTTCAGCTGAAATGTCTTAAGATGGATGCTCAGATAGATTCTGCATTTTAATTTGCTGTGTTTCTGAAATCTGACTAAAGAACATGAAGATATAAATTTTATATATATATATATATATATATATATATATATATATATATATATATATATGCACATGAACTAACTTTAAGGGACAGTAGCAGAAATAGCAAGAATATCTATCAGAACCCAAAATGAGAGCCATCTGAAGTTTCTGCTTATTTGATTTGGTGGTTTTTTTTGGTTTTTTTTTTTTAACATAGATTATTGCAAAACCAATACGGAGCAAATCAGAATGCATGCAAATATGCATCTAAGTTGGAGTTTAAACAGTCTTGTATCTGCTGGGAGATGTTCTATAGAGGATGAAAATAACTACTTTCATCCCATTTTCCTAAAGAGATAAGTCTGATACCATCATCCTGCACGTAATCTGCCTGCCGTTACCTGTCGTACCCATTAGCAAACTTGACTAAAGCAAGGCTCTATGGTTACATTCTCTTTAAAAATGAAGATAAAAATGAGAACAAAGAGTGCACATGAGTGCACATAAAATGATTGACCAAGCGAAAAGCTTCAGAATGAGGTCATGTGTTCTTAGAAATCAGAGAATCCAAAGGGGAAAAAGCCTTCATAAATGGGGTACAAGTTCAGTAGACCTGTGCACAGTAATAAAGAACAAAACTAGCCAATGACAGAGCTAGAATTGGGTTGAAAGCTTAAGAAGACAAATTTTGAAAGTCAGTGTTAAGTTCTTATTCACTAGGGTGGTGAAGAAATAAGTCCATGATACACTCAGAAAAGATTTTATCATTGATAAAAATAACTAATTATTAAAAAAAATGCTTAAAGTATTTATAATTTTATCACTCCTTTACAGAAAATTATCTTCAAACTACCTTCAATCTTCCAAAATCTGGTATTACAAAAATGGAGTGTAAAATTTAATATTGGGTTTTATTTTTTTTTTTCACTCTGATTTTAGAATGTGATCAGTGATGGAGTTGTTCTGAAATTACTAATCAAATATTATTTGAATTACCCTTTTTCCTGCCTTCTATACTCATACTCACCAGAAAAAAAAATATGTCAGTATTTTCTTAATTCACCCTCATGCTAGCAAGGTAATGACATGCACAGTGCAAGTTCTTCTGACTTTACAAACATGCCATTTTTTAAATACCTGCAATCTGAGTTGGAATTAAAAATTTTGTTGAGTTTGTCAAACAGATGGTTATGGTTAAGAAATTTACATACTCAAATTGTACTTTTTCTCCTGAGGTCTTCAAAGACAGCTACTTATTTTCTCTGATTCCACAAAAGAGCTAAACATTTCCCGTTCTAGTTTGTTTTGGAGCTGGGCTTGGTGATGCCACACATGCTGTACTTACTTAGTGTGAGAGGAAAAGAAGTCACAGAAATATGCTGGAGGTTGTATTGCTTAAATCAAAGGATGTTAAATTCTACTGGGAATAGATATCAGTATTCCCAAGGGAAGAGCAGCCCCTAGATATTATTGACTCGTAGGTCTAGTTTAAAGATATTGAAGAAGGCAAATTTATTTTAGTCTTTCTGATTTAAACATCCAGATATTTCTAATAAGTTATTTCTGACCCAAATAATTCCCCCTTGGTGACAAATAATAGGAAATGTACAAACTAATCTCCATAGTGATACTTAGCTGTTAAAATAAGGTTATCCCTAAGACATTATTTTCTCCAAGCAATCAAAATTTAGAATGTTATGTTTGTGTTTTTTTCCTTTGCCTCATTTTGCCCCAATTAAAATGCAACAAGTCTGTTATGTCTTATCAGTTGTCTCAAAGATTAGTTTTTTATGCCTTTTCCATTTTTCTTAAATATTTTTCTTTATTAATGATTGCTCATGTCATATGATCTTTTATTCTGTGAAAAATACCTTGACTTTGTTTCATGAGTAGGTAAGAGGGAGAAATTCCTCTATTACTCCATGCCTGAACTATTTGATAGGAACAGGGAAAATGCTAAAAAAGGAAAAAGCTGTGTCACTGGCTCATCTGCTCTTTACCTGTTTAGACTGACCATATTATACTACTGCACCTCAAATTGGTTGTGCTCAATATGTTATGTACTTACTCCCCCTTGAAAGTATCTGGTGAAATTTCAGAATCTGCAGATTGTGGTTTCCAACAATGAGTGAGGCTAAGTATGTTTTTCTCACTATACACATGTATGTCTTTCTCACGATATACAAATCATAAATATGAAAAAAAATGGAAAATAAGGGAAAGCTCTGAGCACAGGTATACAAATTTGTTTTATTTTTAGATTTGAGAACAGATACTTCACAGTTTACATGCCTCAGAAAAATTGCTGACATCTTACTGCTAGTATCAAAATGAGTAGGTTAATCAATCTTAAGATACTTAGAAGTAAAATATTGCTTCAAAATTTGTGTTCTAGTTGGTTAAATATTTCTTGGAACATATTTTCATGGAATAATATCTGTTCACTCTAAAATAATAAACCGACGTTAAATAAGTTACCTTTTGGAACTGCTTTTGTGTTAATGCCATCTGAGGTAACCATTTCAGATTTAAATACTTAGCCTTTGGACACCTAACATTAAACTAGACTATTTTCTTCCTTAGACTACAAGGACAGAATAAAAAATGACAGAAAATTAATTCAGGATAGCATTTAAAAATTCAGTGATAAATAATTTCAGTATATATGATTTTATGCTATTTATACACTATTATATGGTATTCATACACTATTTAATGCTATTTAACTCCAACACTATTAGTATACACTAATACTAATATTACTAAAGTAATACACTATTATTATTAAAAAGTAATACATTATTATTATTAATTACACTATCATAGTAATATTATTAAAGTACTACACTAATACTAATATTAGTATACACTAATAGTGCATATTAATACACTTAGTTTACACTATTTTGCACTATTTAACTTCAGCAAAATGCATAGCAAGCACATTTTTGTGTTGCTCAGTGTACTCATAGTTACTATGATCTTCTGATTTAATGGAGACAGAAGAATAAACACTACTGAGAGTGTGATTCCGGTAGCTAGGGATTTATTCTTTCATCAGCTGGAAGACAAACAATTACAGATTACATAATTTTTTTCTCTTCAGGTGTCCACAGAGTATTGCTTGTTAAACTGAAAAAAAGCCACAAACACAAGTGTGTTCCATGGCTCTGAAAATTATAGATATTGCCTTCTCATAGACATGTTAAATCATAAAATTATGAAAACTACCCAACTGGAATTTAGGTAATTGGTATTATATGGCCATTTTCTATGTCTCCATTCTATTTTAAATTTTCAGGTATTGCATCAGTTGCAAATGAAGACAAATTTTATAATTATACAATTCTTGATTCCATACTTCTGTGTTTGCTTGGAGTTTTTTGCCTAGAAAATTTAATACTACAGAACTTTTAAACTTCCTTCATGTGAGTTATTCGTTTCAGTGTCTTGAGACTTGTCTCTTAGAAGAAACCAAATTGGACTGTGAAAATCCTTATTTCCACTGGGATTTTTATTTTTAGAATTTTTTTGCTTTCCCTCCATCTGCCTTTGAGCAATTTTTTGTGCTTCAGGCATGAACAAGCAATATTAATCCAATTCCTAGTTTTTGTGAGGCACATTAAATTAGATTAAATCCTTTTATTTTGTTTGCAGTTGGTGTATGATAAGGGATATGGTCAACTTCTTGAATGTTATGGTTCTTTGTCCAGGTGTTGATGATAAGGTTTTTTTTTGAATTTAGTTTTGTTGTCAGATTTTTTTTTTTTTGGTGCCTTATTATGGATTTAAATTATATGTTTTTTTAAGGTGTACAATGGTTTTTATGGACCGTAGCATGAGGTAGAGGGTAGGTTTTTAATGTTGTTGTGGTGGTTTTTATTAGCATGAGTATGTAGCTGTTTTTGTGGGTTTGAAGTAGGGTCATGTAGTTCATTGGTAAGGTTTTTTTCTTTAATATTGATAATTGCATTAGTTTTTATTATATTACAGCGGGGATATTTATTTGGTTTGTTTGATTGTAGTGTATGTTTTATGGTTATGGATAATTTGGGAAATATCATTTATGCCTACATTTATATTTTGTCTTCATGTTTATGTCTAGGTGGTATTTTTGTTTTGATGGTTTGAGGCATTATGAGTTAGGAATATTTTTTTTTATTGTTAATTTAGGTTCATTTGTTATTATTTGTGTTATTTTTATTTTTGTAGTTTGATTTATTTGGTTGTTTTTTATTAGTTTTTTTGGGGAACATGGGTATTTATATGGTGGATATTTTTAGTTTTTTTTTTAATTTGGGTAGTGATTTTTTTTTAGTAGTTTAGGATTTTTAAATTGTTAATTAGTTTGGTGGTTTTTTTAGTTAATTTTTTGGAGTATTGGTTACTCTTTATGAGTTAGTGTAGAGGTAGGGTTTTTGGTTATTTTTTTAGTAACTTTCAGGGTCAGCTGTATGGTCTTGAGTTTAGCAATTTGGTTGCATTTCTTTTTTTTATTAATTTTTGTGATTTGCTGTGTGGGTTTCTATAGAGTTGTTTTTGACTTTTGTTTCAGTTTTCTGATGTGATAAGAATGGTGAAGAGTATAGTGTGGTTTTTTTGCTAGTAGTTGATTGGCTGGTGGAACTATTCTGATTTTTTGGATGATATTGGTGAGAATTCGATACTGTTTGTTTTGTCATTTTATTTTTAGGAATTAGATATTAAATGTAAAATTATAACTATAATTGTAATTAAACAAAACAAATATATAAATATACAAATGGGAATTTAAAACTTAAATTTTAAATATAAACAGAATATATATAAATAAAACATGCAACATAAATATTATTATATATTACTATAGGATACAATTTTCAATATAGAATATTGTATATGTTTATATAAATATATAATTATATATCATAAATATAAATAAACCCCATAGAAATATAAATATATAAATGTATAATAAATATATGTAAATATATATATAAATATAAAGTATAAATAAAAACAAAAAACAGAAAAACATACAATTCATAATACAAATAGTACTGTATATATCTTATTATATTGTAATATATTATGTGCAATATTTACTAGATCTATAAATATAGTACATCAATAGATTATAAGATGATATATAATAAACCATAAATGTAAATGTGAATATAAATAAGAAAAATAAAAATATAAAAATTTAAAAACATATTTTAAAATAAATGGGGTTTTTGTTTTTTATTTGGTTATAGGCAATGTTTTTATTAGAAAAATAAATTGAATATAAAACTAGAAATTTAAATATAGAAATATATCATAAATACATATATATATAAATATAAAATATAAGTAAATATGGGATTAGAAAGAAATATAATATATAATATAATATATATATTATTATGTTATGATATATATCTATAAATATAATACATTAATAGAAACTATAAATTTAAATGTGAATATAAATATTAAACATATAAATATAAATAAATTAAATAGCATTTAAATAATGGGGGTTTATTTGGTTTGTTTTTACTTGGTTAGAGGCAGGGGTTTTACTATAAATAATACAAATATAAATAATAATTAAAAATAAAATCTAAATCTAGAACTATACCATAAATATATAAAGATGTATATAAAATATAATCAGAAATAAATATAAGGGTTAGGGTTAGAGTTAGGTTTAGGCTGAGGAGCTATGCATTTGTTTAACTGTTTCATTATGTCACTGCCATCAAATCTTTGCAAAACGCTGAGCTATATATTTTGACAAATATGAATATAACTGAAGTGGATGTGAATATTAGAAGGAGACACAAACAGTAGTCACCATGTTGCTTTTTCATAAAGGGGGTTTCCACTCTGAAATTCAAGCTAGCAATCAAAATCATCACATTTTAGAATTATAATTCAGTCGCCATTGAATTTACTCACCTCAATTTACTCACAAGTAGGCTACAATAGCAGACAGTTACTACTTGCTTTCAAGAAACACTTCAAAGACTACGAAGAAAAAAAAGGCAAGCAGTTTCTACTTTCCCCTTTCCTAGCTTTGAGTCAATTGCAGCAGAAAGAAATGAGTGCTGGCCTTTTCCTCCTCCCCATTCACAGGGCAAGGTATTATCTTCTGTACTCAGGAGGAGAATCAAGGTAGACCAAAGCATTTCTCACTTTAGCTTGCTTCTGTTAACTGAGATTCACCTTCCCTTCCTGTTACAATGTTGTTCCTTCAATAGTTTGCAAAAGTTTTTATTTGCAGATAGTAAATACTGTGTAGAAATAGCTTCAGATGCTCTATTCTAAATGAAAGCAACCCTTTAACATACTTGCATTTTTTAGCTGTTAGACTTAAAAATTCAAGCCAGGAGGCACTAATTTGTAGGTCACTACAACAGAGCAGTTGTTCTGGTACTGCTGCTTGGAAGTTTTCTTGCATTTTTGCTATTATGCTGGATAGTATTTCTTATTATTTCCATCTTTAAATCACTAGTGTGTTATTAGGTTTCACACATCCATATAGCTTTCCACATGCAGAGATTCTTTTTTTATCCTGGAAAAATAACATGCAGAAGAATGTCTTACAGAAGGAATTGTACTGAGGGTTTTGTTTCTTTCTTTCTTTCTTCTTTTCCTTCCCAGTTCCCCTCAGGGCAATTTCATGTCCTTATGTCCCCATCCTTTGAGTCTTCCAGCAGAAAGTTGCAATCATAAATGGGCATAATTATCTGTAGATCAAATAGTTTTTCTGCTGATATATCTTCACTGAGATATTGGATAATTTTATTGGTGAATTATAAAAGATTTAGTGTGATATTTATTTAAAAAGAGGTCACTTGTTTAGCATATAAAAATGGAGCTTCCCATTTTGTAGCAGGAAGAGCGCGCCCAATAGATCCAGGGCAGTGATTGTCTCCCTGTACTCGGCACTGGTGAGGGCTGAGTACAGGTCTGGACCCTTCACTATGGGAAAGACACTGAGCTGCTGGAGTGTGTCCAGAGAAAGGCAATGAAATTGGTGAAGATACTAGAGAACAAGCCTTATCAGCAGCTACTGAGGAAATGGGGGTTGTTTACCACAAAGAAAAGGAGGCTCAGGTGGACCTTATCACTCTCTACAACCACCTGAGAAGAGGTTGTAGCAAGGTGTAGGTTGTTCTCTTCTGCCCAGTAACAAACAATGGAACAAGAGGGAATGGCCTCCTGTTACACCAGGAGAGGTTCAGATTCCATATCAGGGGAAAATTCTTCACTGATAAGTGCTGTTCCAAAGCACTGGAACAGGCTGTCCAGGGAAGTGGCTGAGTCACCATGCCAGGAAGTATTTTAAAGAAGAGTACATGTGGCACTTAGAAATATGGTTTATTTATGTCAGTGGGATGTTTATACTTGGACTCAATGATCTTAAGGGCCTTTTCCAATCTAATTCCAATCCAATGATTTCCAATTTATGATTATATGCTATCCCAGTTTTTTGATGAAAAACTGACATATTTTTCTTTCATAATTTTGTTTTCTTCCATGCAAATAATAGAAGTGACTTAGACATTTAAATAGTTTTTCTATTCTCGCAGTGCATTTTTTCAAACCAATGCTGATGCTAAAATCCCTGCACTTTAAATCCCAGAGAAGAAGAGAAATCTCAGTTTAAAAGAACTACAGTGAAAGAAACACTCAGACATTTATCGTCTTTCAGGATAAATGAGTTTGTGATACTGTTGAACTTCCATATACAAAATAGCTATAGTTACAAATGACTGTAATGTCTTTGTTTGTTTTGGGAGTTTTTTGTTGTTTTTTGTGTTTGTTTTAGGGTTTTTTTTAATATAAAGCATGGGGAATTTGAAGAAAGCATTAGGCCATCAATGGGACAAGTTATACAAGGAAGCCAATATATATTTTTCTACTAAAACACTATCACTGCAAAAATTTTCAAATGAAGACCTAGTAACACATCATCAAAATTATTTGCATTGTGCATTTATCCACCATAGTTACATAGCTGTTGAAAATATTTGTCAAAGGAGATACACAGATATTAAACCTCTTGCAAATGCAGTTGCATACATTGTGATAACAGCTTTATACTGTGCAAAAGTAAAGCCATCTGCATTAGAATTAAGAAAAATATTTCTTGATAACCTGAAATGTTATGGAATTTGCTGAATTATTTAAAGTCACATAAAGTTCTGAGTCTCTGACAAATTTCCTAAATCTTGCAAATACAATTTTAGTTCTTATCATCACTCCATCTCTCCTTCCCCAACCCAGCTATCTGAATACAATTTTATTAGATATTTCTTTAAATAGAATAGGACAAATCATTGGAATATTTTCTGGGATAAACCATGAATTTTCTGTAGTAGTTACCCTTGAACAGCTAAGTCTCCATTTGCTGGATTTTTTTTCAATTTCTTTAAAGATTTTACGAAAGAAAATTGTCAAATAAATACAATTCTGTCATTTCAATTATTTTCTCATCATTAACGAAATGTACAGTTTCTAAGAGGACATTTCCTTGGGAAAAAAAATTAATCTTTAAATGGAAATGTGGCACCAGTGTGGATCATAACACTGTCGACCTATAAATATAGTACTTCCATTCCCAGTAAGAGGGAATGGCTTTCAGGCTTTTCATTAACTCTGCATGGACCTGCACTAGGATTTGTGAGGCTTACTTTGGACATGTCTTTGGACATGTATGGACATGTCTTGATCTGCCAGGAACTTTTGTTTTAGGTTAGTTAACAGCAACAGTACCACACACAGATGGCTGTTAAATTATTCATTTTAGTTGTTGTTTAGCTTTGTTGAAGTTTGTTGTTAAACCATTATCACAGTATCTTTCACTAATAGTGCTAACCCGTAGCCATTCAGTGCAGAACGACCTATGACTGTAGAATATAATACAGGAGAGCAGTCTTTAAAGTGCAGGCACAGGATGAAGCTGGAAAACCCAAGGCTTCATGCAGGTCATGGATCACCAGTTATTTGCCTCAAAGGAAAGCAACTTAAAGTGATGGGTGAAGAGATTATGGGGATGAAAAAGAGAAAAAAAAGATTATGTATGAAGATAGAACAAGGCATACTTCGTATTAGAAAATGTGTTAAAGTAGTCCTCAGTGAATTCTAGGGGAAGAAGGTAAAATTCCCTACCATTAGTACTCTATGTCCCTTGGCAAAGAATTTCTCATGCTGAAAATTTGCTGCAACCCTTCCAATACCCAGCTTCTTAAGGACTCAGAGCAGCTCAACAAGGGTAAAATAGTAGAAATAGGGATATAAACTGGAAAGCTTGTACATATAAGTTTAAAATATTATGATTGGGAAATAGGGAAATAGTGCTGATAGAATACTGGAGAGGGTATGTGTTAGTATTGTGACAACTTTGTTCCTAATGACACGGTCAGATTCTTAATGTTTTATTTGCACTATCAACATATTATTGTGTGTATATATTAGCTATGTTTCCTTATCCCAGGTAAGCTGCTTGGGGATTTGTTTTGGTATCTGGCTTTTGGGACTTAGTTGTGAATTGAATTCAATCAGGGAAGATCCAAATGGCTTTTTCATTATCCAGAGAATTGTCCCATATATTTTAGTACACTTATTCAGATTCTCTGAGAGTGGTAAATTGTTGAGCATGTGCAAGGAGGAAATACTATCATTAAGGTCAGATGATATGTTAGTTCAGGATTCTTGTGCATATGCATTATAATATAGTCCTTAATGATATGCTCACACTCTCTGTTTCAGGATTGCCATAAAAAAGGGAGAAGGAAAGAAAAAAGTCACATTTCATTCACCTTGCCTAATTAACTTGCTGCTTAGATTCATTAGTCAGGATTTTCATTTGGCCTTCTAAGTAACCATTAAGTAACAGAGTGGTGATAGTGTCACGCTTTATGGATGGAATCAGGATTCAAAAATCAGATTAAAATTTTATACATACATACCTGCATATGAGTTAAGTAATAAGATCCAATTGCCTAAACATTGTCCTGCAATGTAACTAAAATTACACACCAACAGGCCTTGTCTTTGCATATGTTTTAAACTGATGTTCCACCCCACTTAAATAGACACATGTTAGAAGAATGTCCTTGCAAATTCTATTTTTTGAGAGAACATATAGGAAATAATTGTAAGTGCTTGCATTTTCCTTCTGATTTACATAGAGAATGCTAGAGACATCATCCTGTGCTGAAATTGTTTTACTTTTCATGAAATTTCTGTTAATGTGAATTCCTTTGTATTAATCTCTGTAAGAACCAAATCTATCAATATGTCTATGGTTATTTCAGAGGATTGCCTTTTTGTGCTTTTTTTGTGGTTTGGATAAGGTTTATGGTAGTTATAGTTTTTGGGGTTTTAGGGGGTTTGAGAGAGAGACAAAAAGGGCAGAACAATTAATTGTCATGGCAATTAAGATAGTTTTCTCAATAGAGAAAACTGCAAATAATAGAAATAGTTACAAATATTTCAGGTTGGATGGACACCAAAAAGAAGACTTAATTCTGTGTATGTCCCACAGGAAATCAGTATGTATATTCTGAGTAAAAGAAGCAACATGTTTTGAATTGTGGGAAAGTGAAATATTTTGAACACCCTATTATGACAGACCTCACACTGAGTGCTTACACCAAACTGGAGCAGAGCATATGAGAGAAATTCTGAACACTTCAATTAGGCACCCAGTTATCTTTCATTATTAACTCCCAGCATCTTTATTGATTGCAATTTAAAAAATTGAACAGAGAAATGTCTCTCCTTTTAGACACATTCACATTGTCTGAGAAACTAGAACAGCATTTTCTGTCTTGGAGTCCAGCCTGGCTTAGTTTCTCATGGTAATATGCTGATCCAAGGCTATAGCGTCACAAAGGATCTAGGAAAAGTAGAATCAGGCAACCCTTAAGTTATTACAACAGTGGGCTATGTTGAAAACTTGTGAGATAGACAAATTTTTTTTTTTTTTTTTTTTTTTTTTTTTTTTTTTTTTTTTTTTTTTTTTTTTGTCATGGAAATTAAGGACATATAGTCCCAGCTGTTTATTCTCAATCTTTATGTGAATTTCCAACAGGTATCAGCTGGCATTCCATTCAGTGTCTAAAAGAAAAATTCAGTCCTAATCTTTTGTTAAAGACTTCTGTCTAAATTTTCCTCTTTCATGTGAACAAAACAGATTCATAGGGCCACTCTGATCTTCCTGCATGTGTAGAAACACCAATGCCAGCAATAAGAGTTCTCTGCAAGGAAGAAGAGCAGGATAGATAAGTGCTCTATTGTGTAGACAGGAGAGGAGAATTTAGTTTTAATGATCCCATTGCATTCTTCTAGACTGCTAAAAATTGCTGCACCGAATAAACCAGTAGATGCTACTTTTTGTCAAATAACTGGAATGTCTTTCATAAAACTTAATTTTTTTACAGGCACTTTGTAGGGCAATTAGGGCAGCTTAGCAAATTCCTTATTTCCCACTGGATGTTGTAATTCACAACAAACTAATTAATATTTTATCTGAAAATGCTACATACTTTCATTGTTGTTTATTTTTAATTAAAATTAGTGAATGACAATTACTAATACATGCAAGGCCTTAAATATGACTATTTGAATTTTTAATTATTAATTATCACATTGACATGCTAATTATTTCTAGCAAAAACAGAGGATACTTTATTTAAATACTAATATAACTGCACTATCCATTTTAATTACTGAGCAAAATTATGTAGTGTCTTTACAGAATTTTAAACCTTAGAGAGAACAATAGTACAGGGGATTTGTCTTTTGAAAGATCAAAACATTCACCATGCATAAATCTTATATTTGAATAGTGGAAGACAGTAATGCGCTTACACTGTACCAGTGAAAATAACAGAAGACAAGTTTTAAAAGCTTTTCAGGAAGCAATCCAACTATGTATTTAAATATTAAACAAAGCACCATTGCATAAAATAGAACAAACAAGATGGGCATCTAAATGTATCCCTAGTGGAAACTAATTTTTACAACAAGATGTGTTCTAGAACTCTCTTAACATCAGTTGCAACATGTAGGTGTCTCAAAACCATAATAAATTTACTGGAAAGCCCAAGGGTTTTTATAATTAAGACACCAAATGTGAACTTCACTGCTTTTTTCCCCATTGTTTTAGCAACACAAGCTAAAGTCTAGTTAACATTTTGGGTTTCAGGATCATGAAGGAAGCAAATTAAAATGTGAAGCATTCTGTAATCTGATTGTTCCTGAGTTTAGCTTCTTTCCTCATAAAATGTAAAGAAATAGCTGCTTGGGAAAAAAAATAGAAGGCTTGTTCTGACCCAAATCAAATGAGTGCAAGAAAATACAGTTATTTTGTGTTCCTCAGGAGCATGAGAGTCATTGCATCCTATGAGAGATCAATCCTAAATAAGACAAAAGAAAAATTCTGCAGTTACTTAGTTGTGACTTCACAGTTCTGAATGTATAGCTTAATACATGTTGCTGTCTGGGACATAGGTTTGGCTTCTTTTAATGGATGGCATCATAAGGTTAATCTAATTTATAACCATTTCTCAGGACCCTTTACATCTTTTCAAGCTGAACTGTGCATTGGTACCATTACTTGGGACTGCTAGTAATGGTGCTTTAAAACATGTTTTTCACAAACAAATTTTGCGATCAGTTCTATCAAAGTATATTAGAAATTTTTTGTAAATGCTGTCTTGGATTCAGCTTTATGTCCTGGCAAAGATGCCAAAGAATTTTCAAAGTTGTACCTATTTTCTTTCATACGTTCATGATAATTTATTATTTTTCCCCATGTTGTTTAAAACAGAGATAGAAATTCTTACGTGTTCATGTGTACATGAATACACCCTCAGATTTTTTAAACTTTTAAACTATGAAATTATTAAACAAATTATTTTTGTTATTAAAATTATTATTTTGGCAGTTTTCTTATTCTTTGCAGGAAACATTTTCTCTGTGAACTCCATTGTTTGATCAGGTTGCAAAACCTTGGACATAAAATCTGGAGAATATCAATAATGTTAAATTTATGCTCTATGTTTTGTGCAAATTCTGCTGTTGGAGCAGTCAGTGGGGAGAAAACTTTATGGTGTATAAGCTTCCTGATAGTGGATTAAATACTGAAATACATTGCAAAAGAGTGTAGCTTGATTTATTGGGCATTACTATTTTCAGAGAAAATTCTATTTCTTGGCTGATCTCAAACAGAAAAGGATATAAAAATGCATCAACTGCAAATTGTCTTGATAAATGTCCTTAGCACTTGTAACAATCTGCTTTGGCTGAACTGAAAATGGAGAGGGACTATGAAGTTAATTTCTATGAACTGTTTTTTTACACAGACTTATAGTTAAGCTTACCAAGATCAGCTGTTTGGTTCTCTAGAAAGGAAGTAAGGATGGAATAGTCAGATGTACAGCCAAATGGAGAGAGGGTGGGCAGGAGGAAGGCAGGGAGGGAAATAGGGACAGAAGGAGGGATGGAGAAAATGAAATTCAGACTGTCTGCTAGATAAAATTTTAGTATTTACTCAAATGACAGATAAGTAAGGCCCAGTTCAAGTACAATTTAGATTGTGGGTAAATCTTTATGTTGAACTGTATTGTGCAGAAAACAAATAATTTCTTTCTTTCGTTCTTTGAGAATTGAAACTTGTCTCAAGAACTTCAGAAAGGAAAACTACTCCCATAAGATTTTGTGTAAAATATAGAATCAAACCCAATGTTCCCAGTATTAAAAGAGAAATGGAACAATAATGCAGAATAACAAGAAGAATTTTCAAACCTTAAAAATGGGTAATTAATTGCAATCTTAAAAGCATTTTTGCACATAAGAGGCATTTTCCAGGAATGGAAAATACACTTCTGATTACAAGTTTTCAGAAAATGCTGAATCAATCTTTGTAGATTAAAAAAAAAAAAAAATACTGAAACTCTAGAAGATACAAGCATGAAAACTAGAATAAGATTTAGGCAACACGGTGCTTTTGTCTGAAGTACGTGGAAAAGATTAATTTTGATAGTACATATGTCAATGGTTTTTCTAGAAAATTTTCATTCAATGTGCCAATCTCAGTCAGAAATAGGGCATTTTAAAATAAATTCTTGAGTATAATAATCATTTATTTTTGCCCTATATGAAGGAAGTAAATTTTAAGCCATTTCTGTTTAGAGAAATCTCCTGAAACTCTTTTGGTGTAAAACCTAAAATTTCATAGCTCTTGCTTTCAACACTACAGTCAGACTCCTAGCCTGTTCAGCAAGTATTCTCCTTTAACACTCTGCAGAGGTCTTCAGATCATAATAATGCCTGGGATATTTCCAGTTATTGGCCTATATTTTTTCTTCTTGAAAAAATATAAGGTCAAAAGTACTGGGATAGATCAACATCTTACCTCTAATAACAGCCAAATTTCAATCTATCATAAAGGGCATAAGGAAAGGGAAAGCACATATTTCCCTCTAATAATCTTCATCCTTCAAAAAATTGCAATTTGTCTAATTAAGTGCCTATGTAACCCAAAACTGTTTTCTTTTTCATAAGCTAACATCATTCTTTTGAATTTTGTAAACTTTTGTGAAAAAGTTCCCCAGTCTAACTACACTTTGTGTGTGTGAAGGAAAAAAAACAGTGTTTTTTCTCCCTTCTTATTCCTTCTTCTGATGTTTCCTGACTATTTTGTTTAAACAGAGAACAATTCCTGTGAGCAAACAATTCTTGTCCACATTGTTCTACATATTCTACTGCTATGGCTATGAATTGGTTTTTGTGCTAAGTCATCTTCAAAAGAGCAAGAGCATTCATCTCTTGTGGTTTGGTACTATTCAGAATACATTAAGGCTACGACCTCAAAAATATGTTCAGTGTTGAAACCTTATTTGAACTGATAAGCCTTATATATGCAAACACAGTGTAGAACTTTGGATGTTGTTTACAGATTTATCACAGGATGAATTATGGGGGTAAAAAATCTTTTTAGCTCACAGACCCTCTGGCAGACAAGTCCAAGGAAATCCCACCAATACTGGGAATAAAATTCTGTAACTCTTGATAGCATTTTTAAAGTTGCACAGGTTATTTTATGTTTTACAGATTCTGTACCTGCATTGTGTGAAGTGTATTGCCAATGGAGAAAAAGAAAAGAAAGACATTCAATAATTCAAGTGAAGTTTTTGTTGGGACATCTATTTAAGAAGATATGTAATCTATTTACAGTGGTTAAGAACTGATTTAATCTAGTGGCAATGAAATGCCAATGGCATGAATTTAGGAGTATACTAACGTTTTTTATTTTGATTGTAGCTAGTTTTGGTTTGTGCTAATCTATGAAATGGCATATAACTGGAGTTAGAAAGCAAGTTGTTAAATAATCAAGAATAGCCTAGTCCAGCATGGGTCTCCCACAGGGTTGTAAGTCCTTCCAGGAAACCTGCTCCAGCAAGGGATCCTCTCTCCACAGATCTGCAGGTCCCTGCCAGGACCCTGCTCCAGCATGGGTTTTCCATGTGTCTGCAGCCTTCTTTCAGGAATCCACCTGCTCTGGCATGGTAATTCTGGGTATTCCCAACTGATGAGCCAGGCAATACAGGAACGTAAGGATTGTTTTGCAACTTCATCTGTCCCTATGTAGTAGAAGCACTGTACCCCAGATCTCAAGGGGGAAGTCTATACTGCAGTGAAGTCAGGGATTTGATGATCTGCCATGTGTTTTCAAATTTCTGTATAATCAGTCCTTATTTCTTTACCACTTTTGCATACCTTAAGGGAGTAATCCTCATACAGATTATTTATGTGGACATAAATGGAGTAATACTTTTCTGCCCAATGAAGCCTTTAGAGATAAAATTAATCTCAGCTATCTTGTTACCTGTGTAAAACTAAATTACGGATGTTCTCCTTTAAACTGTAGAATCAAAATGGATACTTGAACTGTACATTCTAAAGTTCCATTATTTGCATAAATTAGGAATTCAGATGAAATTGACCAGATAAAATGCAATAAAATAGACTGCAGATATTAAGTCTGAATGAGAAGAATTCTCATCCTAGGAGCCGCTAAACTGCTATGAATGGGATGCAACAGTATCCAATGTTTAACCTTACATAAACTCTACTGATCTAAATCCCTGCCTCAGGTTGAACATAACACAGCCTCAACCAACACCCCAAAAAACCATGTCACTTTGTATATGTCAGACATAAGACTGATATGTCTGATCCTTCTCTTTCTTTTCCTTTCCCTGTCTACCCCTGCGTCTCATAAAATTATGATATGCTGTGCTGTGTCCCCCTGGTTTATGGTAGGCTGTGTTAGATGCAGTAGTTTGGGACGATCAATTTTCTACAAATAAACTGTGCCTGGAGATACTGGAGGCTGAAAATATCATGCTACTGGTTTCTGGCATCTCTCACAATAAGGGATCTTGCAATCAAAGAAGATGCTGTCCTTTCCCATCTTATTTACCAATGAGCTGAGTACCCACTATCTCACCAGTCAAACCCTAGAACTCTAGAAAAAGTATAAGTTCTGAAAACAACATTTTGATTCTAATTCCCTGTTTTAAATGGGTATTCAGAGCATGCATATGCTAAGCAGCCCAAATGTTTTCTTTATAGAATACTGTTGAGTTCTTTACATTCCCTGAATATTTATTGATTCTGTGCCAGTGTTTCATTCCTCAGTAGCAGATAACTTCAATGAGATTTTTGTAACCCAAAATAATCTAATGCAGTATATTTTCTTGAAAATTCATCATAAAATGTTACGTGTTATTTTTGTCAGTATTGCAGGGAGCTTCTCACATGCCTTTCTTTTCTGGCATTTAAATATTCGTGAACATAATGTGGAATTCTTTAGAAAATTATCCAGCTATAATGTTCTACAAATGTTATGCATAATATTGTGCTGGATTAAGAGTCCCTATTCAAATGAGTATGATTTGTGCTTTAAAATTAATTTTGATAGAAATATAAGTACCAATGCCAGGCATTTGAAGATTCAGAAATCAATAAATCATTATATTTGGTTGTAGGAGTACATGTTTCTGACATATTGTGAGTGCCTGCTGAACTGCTGTTCTGATGTAGAACTGAAGGTTCCTACCATTGCCTTTAGTAAGGATTAGTACATCATTGTATCAAAATTTAAAATTAAATAATCTACCGTTATAGTGTAATCTATGAAATCAAGATTTTCATAATCATCCAAAATGAGAGAAAATCACATTTGCATTTTTTCCAGAAAAGCATTCTGATCTTAAATTACAACAATTGCAAGAAAAAAGCATCCCCCTCCCCTCTCCAAGTTCTGTGGGAAAGGCAGAAGATAACAAAAAATGGTGTCTAATATAAGTTTATAATAATGCATAAAACATTAATGAAATATATATGAATAAAAACACATATCTGGGAAACATTGCTTTGTTTTAGCTTAGGGAAGATTGTGTGTAGATGGCAGAAAGAAGAGGAGAAAAGTAGAGATTTCCTAATAAGTCTTTAACAAAAAAAAATTGTGAAGCTATTGTTTGCCATTCACTATCAGTTAAAAACAGAGGCAAAGCAAAGCTTGTCTCTTGCATAAATGTTAAGGAAGAATGATCACTGAACAGTAGGAACCTACTAGGAGAAGCAAAGTTTTTGAGAGCTCTCAGCAGAGAGTTTAAACACTGAAGAAGAAAATAAAAATGAAAATGAGGGTAGTCTGTTTTTGTTTTCTTGTATAAAAATGATTGGCCATATAAAGAATCTAAGAAGGCCTATAATGCATCTGACATCAGGGCCATTAAAACAATAAAAAACAGGGTGGAAGTTTTGTGTGTTTTTGCAGGTTTTCCCACTAAAATAAAATGCTCTTATATGAACAGGTATCAAATAGTGAAATACAGTAAGTTGTGCAAAATTGAGGACCTGAATAGCTGAATGGCACATTGTGCTCCTGCGTCATTGCTTGCAAATCTAACTAACCTTTATTTTGTGATTTTGTGTAAATGGCAATAAGAATTTCTTTGAAAAATTATACAAAATAGTACTGATACTAATGAATTAATTGCTAAATTACAAAAATGTGTCTAGGGTAGCTGGGGGCTGTGAGCTAATGAGTAAACACTCAGAATCAAATTTGGTAGATATAAAGTCCTATTGGTTCATTTAATGATATAACTATTCTATCAAACTAAACTAAAAGTCTAGCAACTCCTTTAAAGAGCTCCCATTCACTTTGTTATACAAGAAGAACATTTAGCACCATTCTGACATTTAAATGTCCAGACATGAAGGAAGGGCTGAAATATTTTTCATATTAAAAAAGGCAAATTTAATTTAGTACATTAATCCCTGAAGACTTGACAGTCTAAGTGATTTTCTATAGACAAAGGATTCTTACACTTTTTTAGACAGAGATCACAGCTATGGTCTGGCTGCAATTCTTCCCACTTCCCAGTTTCTCTGATTATACTTCTCAAATGTTAGTCTTTTTGCCTTTATCTCTTCTCAAGTGGAATCATACAGTTCTCCCACTGTTAGACTGAACTCTTAACAACAGTGTCCTGTATATCAGCTGTACTAACTTGCCAAATCCTGAGGGCTTTACTACCTGACGGATTTGACTTCTCAGAAGTATGGACAATGATGAATATACCCAAGTACTTTTTTCAACGCAAAACATTTTTTACTCTCAAAAAGGTAAAAAAAAATTATATGAAAAGATTTTTTAAGTTTCTAAAGTCTATACATTTCTCACCTAGGCCATTCTGTCCTTCATAATGAGTTATATAAAATTATATTCTGATTAAAAACTTCATAAAAGAAAACCAAGCACTGTCACCCACTAAGCCAGATATTTACCCCCCATTTATTAATAAAAACTACAGGCTTTGCACTACAGAATCTCAGGAAATGTTTGGGCTTTCACAGTTTAGCTGGGAACCTCAGAGAACTGAGCAGACTGTGATGACTGAGTGCATAAATACAAACCCACAGGTACCTAAGATTAAGGGACAGGGACCTTCCCTGGCCCTACATTCTCCCCCTTGAGTAAACCAAGATGCTGAGGACTCAGTGACAATCACCAGCTTGCTGCTTACAAGAGACTGTCTCCATTAAATTTAGAACTTAGAATGACCTAGGAAGGAGAAGCATACACAAAAAAAATTGTGTTGATGCTTTGATTTGATTGATTTTATATATATATATATATAGATATATTTTTGTCTATTAATCTGTATGGTAAGTGTCAGTACTGCTGTAACACGTAAAATGACAAGTGTAGAATTCTGACAAGACTGATTTGTTTAGATTTTACTTTATTCATTTGTGCCGTTTTATACAATTTCATGACCTATTCTCATTACATAGCTAACTTCCTAGCTCCTTGCTGGACTAAACCTTACACCTTATCAGCACAGTCCAACTTGGCTTTGTAATAAATTCTAATTCTGACTATCATCTACAGGCATGACCTCTCCATTTTCAGCCTCATATATGAGCTACTAGAGAATTCACAGGCACACAAGCCGACAGATAGAACAAGAGAGCAGAGTGGCCAGGGAATTTGAAGGTTTAAATGCCAGCTACGAGATGAGAATAAGTGTTGTGGTTTGGGTTGATGTAGTCAGTGGTTTTATTAATGTTAGTTAGGTTTGTTCCTTGTACACCCCCATTTTTCCCCTCACAGTGGTATGTCCCAAGTTGTTTACCCTGAAAACTCCCTCCACTTGGATCCCCAGGTGCCTGTCAATCTTCTCACTTCTCCAAGTTTTCCCAGTCAGGTTTGTTCACTCCCTGTGGGTTGTCAGTCCTGTCTTTTGTGTGTCCCTATTGGGCGATACCGGTTTACACCCCTGTCTGCCCACTGCCTATTTAATGTGTAGCCAGCCTTTGTTTCCTCAGCATATTGTCAATGCATCTGCTCCAAGAGCACCTTTGTTCCTGCCCCACCAGGGGGAATAAAGACTCTTTGGGCTCGCAAACAAGTGTCCTTCTCTCGTCTCTTCATCTCCTCTCAGCGTGTGAAGCTACCAAAGCTGTGTAACCCATACCGCAGCACTCAGCACTACCAGGTCGGCAGATGTCATTCCCCTGGAGTGCCCACACATGTGGCGGCCACCCGGCCTCACACGGGCAGTGCTAGCCAGCGCATCTCATCTGCTTGAGGTCGTGGCAGGTAGCCACCACAAATAAGGTCTAGATCCAGCTACTGGAAACAATGAGTGACTAAAGCCAACTACAGGGGAGTATGACTGTATTTCACATCTGCATGTAACCATTAGTGAATTTCAACCTAAGTTAGGTGATGTTCAGCATCCGAAAAATAACCAGGTTCCAGGCATTGATATTGGATGAAGTAAAAGTCCACACTAATATTTTTTTATCTCTTTGGCAAAGTTAAACCAAGACTTCTAGAATTGTTATTATAATAGATTGTAGTCTTAGGAAAAAAAATTACTTCTGGGAATCCTGTAAAACTCGATCTCTGGATATATAAAAAACAATATACTAGAAACGTACTTTGATCAGATAAAAGGTGCTTAAGGATTCAAAGGCCTATTACCTCAGACATAATAGTTAAAGTTAATAAGCTCCTTTCTCCCTTTTATATACCATGCACAATAAACACTTTTATTTTAATTAACGGCATCTACTGAATTAGAAACCATGTGCATTAAAAAGAGTATCTTGTACTGAAGGTGAAAGTATTCTTATAATCAAGAACAAGATAAACCTGCAACTATCTATATGCTCATCACTAATTTTCAAGTTATATCTACTCTGTAATACTGACAACTCAGTCTCACTTCAATAAAATCGTGAGCACCAGATTTAGGATATGGAGTTAGGTACATCATGGTAACTCAGTGATTTAAAACCATTTCATGTAGCTGGGTCTGCCTGGGTAGCAATAAGAATTTATCTCTTTCTCCAGAGGAAACTAATGGAACTGTAAAATTCCTTTACATATTGTATAAATCAGTGACATTATCTAATGACTGGTTAACGGATAATCCAGGAAATCCTAAAATAAGCTTTATGTTTACTATACTCATAACATTTTCATAATTATATCCTGTGGACATAAAATAATCACAAGCAAGATGTTTTATTGTTCATGTGCTAAGATAAGGAACAATCTGTCTATAATGTTGTAAAAGGACTAGTTAAAAAGCCTTGAATTAATGTCATTAAAAGGTGTTAGATTAGGCAACAAAATAGTGACTCATTCAATTTTTAAAGATACAAATAAATGGTTAAATAATATAATAAACAGTTAATGTACTCACTCATCAATAATAGTGAAAATAGGAAAAAGTGCAATGGAAAAAGTACAGATGGAGAAAAGTAGAAAAGAACAGTAATACACATATAGTAAATATTAATGTACTATATTTTATGCAAATGCTGCTTATTCTATTAAAACATTACCCTAATTTTATGGGTTTGGAGGTAATACAATGTATACAGTACAAAAATTATTTGAAGCAAACAGATGAGAACCATTTGTTAGAGTCCAACAGGTTAAGGATGCAATTCATCTTTATCGCTTCCAAGCATACAAATGCAGCCGTTTAATTCCAACACTCCAGTCAGTAAAGAAGAGTTGAACCTGCAGAGGGTATTTTACCTCTTCTTAACATAATTTAATAACAACCTTAGGGTGAAGCAGCTTTTTAAAGACTTAATTCTTCACTGAGTTTGGAAGAAGTTTAGATTATTCTCTTTATCCTATATGCCTAACTATTTTAGGGCTTTATTAATAAAGATGAAGTGTGACTGAATTGTGGACAATATAACTAAGTAGCTGAAGAGGTAGAGTGATATATTGTGGTTCACCAAAAATAAATGCTAGGGATCATTAAAATATGGGAGACACTTCACATAAGTACTTAATACCAAACAGCAAATTAAAGCTATTAATCTATTTTTAAAAATATTTTCTTCAGTAATTTCAAATGTGCAAGTAGTCATTTAAGTAGTGCATGCAAATTTAAGGAGTTTCACTTTGTTTATGAGCCTTTCCCACAACTCTGTTCCTGTCTCCTTTCTCAAGAACAAAAGATGCCAAAATAAAGAAAAGTATTATTTTTGTGATATGTGACAGCATGGAAAAGAAGAAAATTAGGATGTTATATACTTTGGAAGTTATTTTACATATATTTCTTGCATTTACTCCTTGAGTGACTGAGTATTATATATTTTA
Source organism: Anomalospiza imberbis (assembly GCF_031753505.1). Classification (NCBI taxonomy): domain Eukaryota; kingdom Metazoa; phylum Chordata; class Aves; order Passeriformes; family Viduidae; genus Anomalospiza; species Anomalospiza imberbis. The sequence continues at coordinate 104,117,855 of NC_089682.1, forward strand.
CATCAGTCTCCTGTGGAGGTAATTTAATATTTCCAACCAAAATGTACTTCTATAGCATTTATAATTTCCCGCTTTAATTACTTAAGCCATAGTAGTGTATCAGTTACAAATACATACTTATGTATATACATTTATATTGGTATACACAAAAACATATTTTAATACATTTTCTTATGCTTCTGTTGCATACCAAAAGATTTCATTTTTGTAGATGTTTCTTGAGAAATTCCCTAATATTTGAGCATATTTATATTTCAATGAATGCCAAATTTTTCTTTTGGTGCTTATATCTTTTAGTCCTCCAATTCCCTTAGCAAATATTACCTTCATAATCAAATATAATTTTTGAGGATAGATTACTCAACATCTGTAACAAACAAATTAAGTCACAGTGTAACAAGACTTGACCAGAGCTTACTTTTCACCACAAAGAACTCTGTTTGCATGGGTTGGACTGTGACATTTAAACCCTTACCATCCACCACTCTCTAGGTTCTCAGGTGATATGCAGAACTAATTTCTTCTATTCATCTTCCATGCTTGACATGCCCAGTCAACAAAATATATTTTTCTGCTTCTTTCAAAGTTAAAACTGCCTGAATAATTCGGACTAACCCACAGTTAGATTAAAAGCAACTAACATATTCTTTATTAAAAAACTACTTTTCTGCTAGATCCCTGCATGGCAATTATCTAATCAGGGGGTTAGAATCATAGAATGGCTAAGTAGCCATCATGGTTATAGTTTATTGAGTATTTGTATAATCATGTCTTCCCCTGGTTCTGTAAACTACATTGCAAATTGTGTTCAGCTGCAAAGAAATTTAGGAATCTCTGACTATAGGAGAAATGGTGTTACTCCCTTTACAAGAATCTCTTACTGCTAGAGCAGCCTCATGGGAAATCAGAGGCTTGTAACCAGTATCTGCTTCTGTCTCAGAGACAAAGGTGCAAAGGCATTTAATGTGCCTAACTTTTAATACCTTTCCTATCAATCATGTAGACACAGAGAAGACAGAAGTCATAGCTGGGAGGCCTATATTATCTTAATCTGTTATGTCTGGAGCTCAGGTTCTATGGTGAGCTAGAGACAGCAGAGTAGTGCACCAAATTCATCCTTAGGACTTCCCAGAGTGATTTAAAGAATTTATTAACTGACTCAAGTAGCCCATGCAAAGCATACATGAATCAGTAAAGGTCAAGCTGTATATGACTTTTCTGTCCAGCTCCCAGAAATAGTTTTAAAATAACAGTAAGTTTGCATATCCCAGAGGGAGTCACAACACAATACATTTTACTGGAAACAGGGTAGCTTTTATAAATTTTATCTCTGCTTTTACATCTCCCAGATCATGGTTTTAGTAAAGCAGCCATTACATCTGTTTTTCACAGTATGATAGGGACTCTTTGATTGAAGCTTTTTAAAAGGTAGGAAAGGACTCATGGAAGACTTCCAAGGAAAGTTAATACCATTCGATCAAAGGTACTACCACAAGTTGTGTTAACAGACCACCAAAATACTTATTATTGATTATTGGGACTTATCAATGAATGCCCTTCTCAATTTGTTATGGAAGTTTGTAATTGAGTTAACATCATACATTATACTTTATTTTTTTTCTTTTTAATCCCTCATAGAACATATAGTGTCTTCATTATAAAATATTTAGTTAAGGGGATAATTTCAACATAATGATTTCCATTTATCTCAATGAATCTGAACTAGCATTTTTTGAGTACTTTGTAAAAGGAAAGATCTGCTGAATGTGGGTAACAAACCAGTTATGACAGCTAAAGCATGTCTGAACTCTGCAAATTTAAATACATTCTACTTCAACACAGGAACAATTCATCAAAATTTGCAACTTTTTATTATTACAAGTATTAATAAGGGGGATTTCTAGACTTCATGCTTTAACGGAACCTAAAATATTTGGCTTTTAGTAGTCTACGATGTTATCATGAAACAACATGCAAAATAAATTGCTGCTACTATTTAAAAGTTATTAATAATTGCCTGACTAAAAAAATCTGTACTGAATATTGTACACAGAAACAAACAAAAGGATATGTTCCAAGTAATGGAATTGTCTGTGACTTTAGTATTGTATTTGCACTCTGCTCCTATTTTTCATTTGTCGTACCATTCACTCCTGAATTTCTGAAAAGGTATTTCAAGTAACTGTTCACAAGTTTATTACAAATATGCTCTATTACAGCAAACTCTTGATTAACACAATACATAATAAGCACTCTAAATAAATATGAGTTTTCCTACTTATAAGAAGTGAGCATTTGAGGAACAAAGTTCCACAATGACTGACTGAGGAAATTATTTTATACAATATTTTAATGATCTTGGAAATAAACCAGTAGTGTATCTGTGAAATGTGCTGATGACCAGACAGGAAAACTTTGAATGGGAGTCTCGGAGAAACAAACTTAATAGCTGTGAACACAGAAACAATAGATATTGAATTCAGTGATACAAAAATCAAGATTCATAGAATCATATAATATTTCTAATTGGAAGGGGTCAGTGGGGATCATCAAACCCAACTCCCTGCTCCTTGCAGGAGTACCTAAAGTAAACCCAAACTCCCAGATCTGCTTCCAGATGGATTCTTTCCAAGCTCTCATCCCCACATTTATATGTAGAACAAGGATTACACAATTTTAGGTTGTAGCACATATCACTTGCTCTTACTCAATTTCATAGAGTTGGTGATTGAAGTTCTGTAGTCTATCCAGATATCTCTGAAAAGCCTTTACCCTTGAGTGAACACATGGCACATCCTCATTTTATATTGCTGACAAAATTAATGTGCAATTCCTACCTTCAGAATATTTATAAAAATATTAAAGAGGACAGGGCTTATAAATTAAACATTGCAGCACCCCACTGATGACTGCCACCATCCCAATGTAAGAGCCAAATGCATTATCCAATTGCTCATCAAATGTATTATGGATTTGTCTAGCTGTATGTTGGATATTGGTCCTGAAGAGAGTATGAGAGACAGTATCAAAAGATTTGCTAAAATAAAAAAAAATTAAATTAAAAAAAATCCACATCTTCTGGCTTGCCTTGGTCAATTAGTTGAAGGATCTTATTGTAAAAGGAAATTAACTTGGTTAAGCAGAACCAATTTAATGGTTAACTCTTGTGAATCTGTGTTGGTTATGACCAATGATAGCAGTGTCTCTCAAGTGGTTTACAATAACTCCAAAAATAAACTTTTCCAGAATTTTACCAGAGACTGAAGTGAGTCTGGCAGGACTGTTAATAATCAGAGTCTTCCTTCTTACTCTTCTTTAACACTGTGACAAGCCATACCATGAAGGAGTAATCATAACAGGAATCTCTAAGTTAGAGTGCAGATAGAATTAAAAGAGATAGAAAATCCAGGTTCTGGTGGTCAGTTGTAAGGATGATGTAAAGCAAATGATAAATATCTTTTTAGGACAGGTCAAGATATGTATGTTCAACAGAGCCAAAAAACCTTTACTTCCATTGTACAAGCACAGTGCCCCATTACAAAGAGTATTGATATTAAGTCATGTATAACAGGAAGGCATATTCAAATTAATAATCACAGAAACCAGTAGATATTCTTGAGATTAGCACTGTCATTAGGAGAGTAATAGAAAACTGTGGGAATGAGCTGACAAGGACATAGTGAAATTCAACAAGGACTGAAGCAAAGCCCTGACCTTGGGATGTAAAATTCTCTGACCAGTGATACCAGTTGAAAATGACAGCTGGGGAAAGGACAAAAGCTGAACTTCAGCAAGTATGCCTAGACAGCAAAGATGGGCAGTAGAATCCTGGGATGTATTTATGAGGACACAATCAGTAGATCAAGGGAAGTGATTATTCCACTTTATTCAGCACTGCTTATCTAGCTCCTACATTCACTTTGGGGCTCATAATGAAAAAAAATGCATCAAAAAATAGAAAAATTCAGCAAGTGGTTGGCAAGATAGTATGGACATTGAATAATGAGTCTGAGACTAAAACCAGAGAAGTTCAAACTGGCTATAAGGAGAAAAGTGCTATCCCCTTTAGGAAAGTGGACCAGGTTAGCCTGAGAAGTTGTGTAGTCTTTATCTAGATATTTAGAGGTTTTGAAGACCAGGGTGGACAAAGTCTTGAGCATTTTGGTCTGACCTCACAAATGACCATGCTTGGAGCAGGTGGCTGGACTCTAAAGTCTTCATGTCCCAGTGTGAATTATCCTTTGATCCTAATATAAGCAAAAAAGAAAGTAATTATTATGCACACACAACAACCCAATTTTTACAACAGTGAATTCTCAAAGAGTTTATTCATTAGACAAGAATCAGCAAAAAGGTAGGGTTTTTGAGGGGAAGAGTTGGATTTTCAGTGGTTTTTTTTAAATTTTTGTCATTTAATGAATTTGATAACTTTTTTACTGAAATACTAAGATACAGTATTATTTCTATATTCATTTGCCTTTTTCAACAAAGATCTGACTAAATTTTTTCCAAGTGTTTGAAAGTATTTTCTATCAGAACAACCATTAATATATTCAAGTGTGAAAGCCACCCAAAAGAAGCACTCAGGTATGTAAGATCTTGACCACATGTGCCCAACTCTGTCACAATAGATGAATATTGTATTCTCTGTGAAAACAATCCCACCACACAAAATTCTTATGTGAGAAACTTACTGAAAACTCAGACAAAGCAAAGAAATTATTTCTTTCTGGCAAAGAAACAAGAGAAAGAAATTTGATCTCTTAAGAGTTTTATGTCCATATAAGGCATTTAAGGCAGGAGGCCAGAAGGTGATAATGACCCGAGCAGTGATCACTACTTGACCTTGGATGTAGAGAAGGTCAGACAGTTTGGCTTTGGCTCAACTCCTCAAAGAGGCCTGTGGCAGCTTATATAGAGCATCTTGCTTTGAAAGCAGTAAGTGGAAAAATGAAAGCAATACAAAGAAAAGTTATTTGAAAGCAATTTTGTTTGCTGTAATAGTTGCTTGAAAGCAATAAACGGAAAATTGAAACAGAAAACAATAATCTTACAAAGGTTAAAAGAAACATAACTGTAACACTGTACCAAAGGCTGAGGACTGAGCCCAAGGTAGAATCATTACATATTAAGCCAGTCTAGCAGCTAGAACTTGGACACCTAAACCAGTTGGACAAGTGAGTGTCCTAGTCCTCTGAGTCATTCTGCTAGTAACAGCTGGATTGGATGATGTGAGGATTTTCTTTTATGCAGAAACAGGCATGAGCACGGGAGTATGTGTTGAACAGAACTTGATATCCATCCCCAACAATCATCCTGATCACTAAGAAATGTTTTATTTTTTGTCACTGAGTGATTTGGTTGTGATGTTGTTGGATGCTTGAAGATATGGGAATGACTATTAACAGTTCAATTTAGTGGTATCTGCTACTCTGAAAGCAAGCAAAAAAATCAACTCTCTCTAGTGTTGTACAGAACCATGAAAGTATGAATGCATAATCAAAAATTTGTTTGTCATAGGTGAAGAGTAACAGGCAAATGTTCTTAAAGTCCATAACTGTCAATCATTTTTTTAAATCTTCAGTCCATATCAGGAGACAATATGTAGTATAAGTTTTAGCTTTTCAGAGAAATATGTAACACAGTAGATAGTGCAGACATTCCACCAAATGTTTAACATAAAGATTATGCTATTGCCAAATATCTAAAAAATTTTGCAAGGCATATACTTGTACCAGACATAATAGAAGTTAATGTAAATGGAAAATAATGTACCAATTTTTATTGATCCTGCTGGATAATTTTGTTGAGTGCAACATGAAACTACAGAAAACATTTCCGGCTCTGTATAATTAAAATAGGAAACAGTTGATATTTAGAGATAAGGTATTGTCGACCTTGTTGACTGTTGTTGTTCTTAAAATGTATGAAATTTTCTTTGCCAGACTGAATTTTACTTACCCTTTCTTCAGCAGCAAGAAGTACATATCAGATATAATCTCCTAAAATCTCATATATAATATTTTCTGAGTTCAGATTGATATGAACATCTGATTTTTATCAAATAACTGCAGAAAATCATCAAACACCACAATTACTCATAAAGGTAGAATTTTTAAAAAAATGTTTCTATTCTTTATTAAGATGATTCTAGCTCTCCAGTGGGAGCTCTGTCGTTGATTTGTATAGGTGTGAAACCAAACACATGGAGGGAAATATAGGTAGCTGAAATGCCCTAGTAATAAATAATAAAACTGGAAATAAAAAATATTTAGAACTTGATCCCTGTCTATTCTTCTGAACTCCAGTAAATTACCCACTGGTGAGTTTTTTGTTGATTCTCTGAGACATGCATTCAAAGTTTTTAAAAAATCTTGATTCAGAGCTACCAAAAAATTGTCATTTTGTAGCTTGACAAGACATCATAATACCGCGAACACAGAAACCAATTCCATTCTCAGCAGTTTAAATTATTTCCTTCTTCCTTCTCTTTTATATGCAAACTAACCATTTGTATGCATAGAATTAAACATTAGATTATTAACATTAAACTTAAAGTGATGTGGAGAAAAACATAATAATTTCTGAATAGGTATTGTTAGCACTATATCATGTATTCTTCTAATTTCTTATTATAAAAACATTCCACCAGCATTTGGTACCCTTCTCAAATTGAAGCTATGAAATTCAGGTAAAAAAACAGGCATGTTAATCTCCTCATGGTCTCTTCAGCACATAATTGAAGTTGCTTTAAAATTAAATTCCATTTTTTGTGCCTGGTGGGTCCTGAATTAGCCATTTACCTCAAACCATGGTTTGGTTGACATCAATTGCATTCACATTAGCATATTAGCTCATTTCAGAAATACATTTTTTTAAGTTAATCTCCTATTTGTGCCCTCCCACTATGCTGTGATTTACAGAGCAAAGTTGACAAAATGTCTCTCACATAAAATTTAAGTGGAAGACATGTTACAGGAGTGTAAATTAGATTATCATCAATAAGTATAGCCCACTGTCTTACTGGAGGTAGCTCTGAGGAGTTCTTTGCCTTTTCTCCAAAAGGAAGATAGTGTGGGTGTTGGATGCCCAACTCTAATCTACTTCTACTGACCCTTATTGCTGATAAAGTAAAAATAGCTTTTCCTTTGACTGTCATAGGAGACAGTAAAAACATCAGAGTGGAATATGGCTAAATTTTACTTTCTATACATGAATGTTGGGAAGGTGGATTCTTTAAAATAAGATATTTTAGTAGGGAAGGACGATCATGACAGCTCATCCAGAGAGAAAAATTTACTCCCTACTGTACAGCCCAGAAGCTGCCTTTGTATTTGAGGGATGCACTTGCTCATAATTTTGTGTCTAAAAGATCTGAAGAGCAGACACACTTGCACTTCAGTAGAGTAGAAGGCAAAACATTTCTGAAACTATACAAATACCAGAATTGCAGTGTCAACAAGCAACACAATTCCTTACAAAAGTTCATCCAGTTTTTTCCTGCCTTTTGCTAGTGTCTTGTCCCATACCTTGAAGTTTGTAGCTTCTGGCCTTGCCACCTGTTCTGAGAGGCAAATTCATGAGCTTTTCAATGATAGAAACATCAGCAGCAGAAAGGCTCAGATGAAAAAAACTTGCCTGTTCTTCCAGTTCTTTAGTTTTCTAAAGAATCTTTAATAAATGTCCTTTAATATTTTTGTGGGAGAGTTTGGCATATACAAGAACTGAACTAGTCAAAAGAAACATTACACCTTTTAGGCAAAACAGAAAGTACCAAAACATATTAGGAGGACTTTGGGAATTTCAATCATAAAAAGGAAAAGAGAAAGAGCAGTTTCTTTCAAGATTTAATAATCAATGTCTTCAATACTTAAAGTACAAACATAGCTTGTTTCAATTTTTTTATACATATGCATCTGCAGCTAGACAATCAGCTTTCGTTAACAGATTTTCTTTCAATTATATATAATGGAAAATATCACATTAAAAAATGTTGTCTTTTCTCAAGGGAACTGTGAAGTGGAGGAAAACCAGGCAGGTTTAGTTTCTACCTTCTTCCACTTAACAACATATTGGTAGAGTCTTTTGCTTTTTGGCAGTTGAGATTCATATTGCAAGTTTAAGAGTTGTGCTGGTTTGAAAGTAAACCAGCAGGAGGAATTAACTCCATGCATATTCTCAGTGAGCAATTTCAAGTCAGAGATAAAAATTAACAGAAAAATTACAATAAAGGCAATATTACAGAAACACTGGCTTAAACTGGCAATCTCAAGGTACAACCTGACACCTGGTGGTTGTGGTCCCATTGAAGTGATGGTTGTGATCTTGTTGAAAGTGGTGGTCTTGTGGAAAGGCCTGGTTCTTCTCTGGCTGTCCAGTGGCAGTGTCAGTTTCAGGTGGTACCTCCACCAGGATAGAGAGTTTCATGATGGAATGATATAATCCTATTAATTAGGATTGAATACAATATTTTTGGAGTCTGATGGTCATAGCTGCCTATTTATACAGTTCATGATAGCCCATTTGCCCCTCAGGATGGGTGTAACTGTTGGTGCTGTCCTGGAGGTAGTTATCATGGTTGGGTCTTTGTAAAAGTGAGGAAACATTGCCTTGCAGGGTCTGGGTGTGCAAGGAGTGGCTGTTTCAAACGAACCACCATTAACAGTTAGCCAGGAATGATGTAGATGGGTGTAGAATACACTGCATGGTTACGCATATATTGGCATTCTTCCTCAAGTAACCATGAAAAGAGTATAGAATTTGTTTTCTGGAAACAAACAGTTCTTCTTAAAATGGGGGGAGAGAGAGAGAGAGAGAGAGAGAGAGAGAGAAAGAAAGAAAGAAAGAAAGAAAGAAAGAAAGAAAGAAAGAAAGAAAGAAAGAAAGAAAGAAAGAAAGAAAGAATAAAAGAAAGAAAGAAAGAAAGAAAAGAAAGAAAAGAAAGAGAAAGAAAGAAAGAAAGAAAGAAAGAAAGAAAGAAAGACCTCAGTACAATTCCTTCTCTAAGGCATTCTTCTGCATGTTATTTTTCCAGACAAAAAGAGAATCTCTGCATATGGAAAGCTATATCCAGATAAAAGCCTGATATTGGATTTTGAAATTTTTCCAATTATTGTTGTGAGTTTGTTTGGCTTTTTCCCTAAGGATGTGAGAAACCATACAACACACTTGTTATTTAAAGATGGAAATAGCATAATAGCAAAATATTATTGCTATTATTTTTGCATAATAGCAAAAATGCAAGAAAACTTCCAAGCAGTAGTACCAGAACAACTGCTCTGTTGTAGTGACCTACAAATTAGTGCCTCCTGGCTTGAATTTTTAAGTCTAACAGCTAAAAAATGCAAGTATGTTAAAGGGTTGCTTTCATTTAGAATAGAGCATCTGAAGCTATTTCTACACAGTATTTACTTTCTGCAAATAAAAACTTTTGCAAATTATTGAAGGAACAGCATTGTAACAGGAAGGGAAGGTGAATCTCAGTTAACAGAAGCAAGGTAAAGTGAGAAATGCTTTGGTCTACCTTGATTCTCCTCCTGAGTACAGAAGATAATACCTTGCCCTATGAATGGGGAGGAGGAAAAGGCCAGCACTCATTTCTTTCTGCTGCAATTGACTCAAAGCTAGGAAAGGGGAAAGTAGAAACTGCTTGCCTTTTTTTTCTTCATAGTCTTTGAAGTGTTTCTTGAAAGCAAGTAATAACTGTCTGCTATTGTAGCCTACTTGTGAGTAAATTGAGGTGAGTAAATTCAATGGCGACTGAATTATAATCCTAAAACGTGATAGTTCTGATAGATTGCTAAATGGAAAGTCAGAGTGGAATTCTCCCATGTAAAAAAGCAAAATGGTGCCTACTGGTTTAGTTTCTTTCTAATATTCACATCTACATCAGACATATTCATAGAGTATATAGTATATATCTCTGAGAATGCAGAGATTTTATAGAAGTGAGATTATGAAACAGTTAAACAAATGCATAGCTCATAAACCAAAACATAACCATAAATCAAAACTTAACCATAACCTTAAACCTAACCGTAACCCTAAAAATAAACCTAACCCTAAACAAAACCCTAAGCTTAAACCCTAACGCTAACCCCAACCCTTAACCCGAACCATAACCCTAACCCTAACCCTTACCTTCCTTCAGTATATCTGAAATATTTATTTGCCATCATATCACCTCTGTTAAGAACAAGAGTTAACACTTTCTCCTCAGTCATATTTTCTGTAGAAACCCTCATGTTATCCCTCATTCAGCAAAATGCAATGACTCTGGGGAACCACTAAGCTGAGACAATAAAACACAGCTAAAGGGGATATTAGGCAGAATATCTTTTTGCCTTGGAGATAAAAATCCTCTCATAATCGGAACAGAAATCAATGCCATAGACCAGGGACATATAAATGCATTATATACACCTGCCTGGAGACCAGCTCCTTGTACCTGGTATGTTTCTTTCTATTATAGGTACCAATTTACCAGAAAGATAATCAATAGTGGGAAAGACTTCAGAAGGTGTGTGAAGAATTGACATATGGGCATAAGTCTTAAATAAATTTGGTATATAATGCTTGTCTTGAAGATTTAAAAAAAAATACAGTATTGGTACTGAAGACAGAAAAAATATCTTAACCATGTGAAAAGAAAGTAAAAATAAATAAATTGATAAATTTTAAAAGAAGTTTTTATATAAAATATTTTTCATAGGAAAATATAAAATCTGTTTGCAAGGGAACTAGAGAAAATTTCTAACACCTAGCACACTTTAAACAACAAAGTAAAAATAATATTTTCAAGTATCAAAAAAATGCAGCATCTATACATAAAAGCTTTTTTTAAAGCTGTAGTCCCATTTGCAATCCCATTTAAAATAGCCCTAGCACTAGATCGAGCTGTGAATCTATTTTTCAAATATTTTATTATACTAAATGCATATTTCATGGTTCTGCTTATCACTTACAGCAGATGGGGAAGATTTTTTCCCCTGGCCTTCATATACAATGTTAAAGGTTTTTTCACTTTCATATCAAACATTAGATTGTGATCACAGAAAAAGATAGCATGCATAGCAGAATGTATAAGTTTTTTCACTGCTGCTCAAATCTAGAATTTTCCTTATTGATGTCTTGCTCAAGTACTCAGTGTTTATGTGACTTTGTCACAGGAAGAAATTCTCAACACATTAATTTTTGACAAACTGCTAGGGATTATTATTCTTTCCCCTTTGGCATGGAGATCATCAAATTTCATACTGATGAAAGTAGAATACTTGCAGTACACTTGATGTTTCTTGCTCCTTTTTCCTAGAACTTCACAGCTGTGAGTGTTAGTCTTTCTTCAAGTATATATATATAGATTTCCTCGGTTTCAGAAACTGCAAAGTACTTTGTGAGCTGTAGTTTGGCAGTTTTTACAGTGGATACTTTACACACATTTCAGATAAAATTTTCAGTGCTTGGGTGTATGTGGTTGCAAAGGACAAAATTCAGTGACAAGCTGACACCTTATTCTACTTCAGAATACTTTCTGACAAAATCATTATTCTTCTTTTTCAGTGCAACAGTTCTGCAAGCTTTTACCAAATACTCTTTGTCTGAAGCTTTCTAAGATTTTTTTTAGGTTTCTTTCCACTTAACATTCCATCCAATTCAGCTTTCATCACCTACTTATACCTATCTATGCAGAAATCTCTGATTCCATTTATTTAAATGTTTCCAATTTAAAAAGCCCAAAACATACAAGCGTGTCATTGCTTCATTTTAGATTTTCTCACATAGGTACTGGAGATACTTGCTTTGTAACATTTCTGTAAATATTCTTCCTTTTCCATCTTCTTTGATAGTTTTCAATCTGGTTTCCAACCTACCTTGTATGAACACTTCTCACTTCCTATATATAATATAGTTTTCCTTTTGGTTGCTATACCTTTTGTTGATTTTCTTTGGTTTTTTTTTTCATTACATATAATTTTATTTGTGAAACAATTCTAAAATATACACATACTGTTGGTTTAGAAACAGGCAAGAAAACCAGCAGTATGTTTGTCTGTTAAGCTATCTCTGTGTGCACATGGCTGTGTCATTGCCTGGGTTTCAATAGTTCGACTTTAGGACCAAGTTTCTTGAGCAAGGCTGTACAACATCCAGGAGTTTTTCCTAGTTTAGTTACGAAGCCAGCTGAGTTGAAACCATACTCCCAACATGGTCAAGGGATGGACCAGAGGGAAAAGTAACTTACAAAGTATCTCAGGACATCATGTTGTTCAGAGAGCTATGCTGAGCTATCAAGTAACATCAGGAAAAAGACATATTTTACCTTGGAGCACCTCTTGGAGGACAGTCAAATCCAGCCACCTGAGTCAAGGCTGATACAGCTCCATGTTCCTTGGACCAAGAATAATGAACTTGAGCTTGTATTCCCAGTAGGCCCAAAAACTCACATCTGCAATACACATGCACACATAAACACCTTCAGCCACACAGATCACACAAAACACTCACATGAACACAGTACCAATGGGCTCATCCTGTGCCTGTCTTCTATCACACATCCATCAGTGCAAGATTCATCCATGTGTATAATACGGATTGCCTCCACAAGTTGGACACAGACTCTAGTATAACCTGGACATATGAGAGCACCTGAGACCATAGAGCCACTCCAGATCCCCTTTGCTAACACACTTGTGCACTGGGAACCTACAAACACGCACGCCCCCACACAACAGATTTCTCAGGAATTGTCTTTGAACTCATGGTCCATGCAACAGGTGGTTCAAGATCCTTTTCCTCCTCATCTGCCTCCCCCTAGATACAATCATGCACAGACTCCATCCCCCCAGAAGCTGGCTTTGGTCCCACAGATGATGACTTCCTCCTGTGGTCCTGGTCTTAGAAACATCTCTCCATCTCCTAGGCCACTTCCAGCTGGCCGTTTCACCAGCTGGCCAGGTAGTCTAGTTTGATCTAGCTAGTGATCACAATGTTGGAAAATCTTTAAATATCAATCTCTTTCAGTTTTCTGGAAGAGATTCCATCATATAGGTATGATGACTGACAGTTTTTAACATTACCGCTCTCAGCACTTTCGATTTATGAGATCAGTTCCTGTCATTTTCCACATTGAATAGTTTCCATTTCTCTATTTTTTATTTCTTTCTTGAAAATGTTTCAGAGATAGGACATAAAAAGTAGATATGGGATTCTAAGGCAAAAAATGAGACTGAAGGTTTGGATATATACAGAACTAATCTGACATTCACCAAATTAAAAAAAAAAAAAATTGCAAAAATCCCTCTAACACCATACATTTAATTTCTACTCCTTTCCCTAGTACTTTTGTTTTCTTCTTTACTAACATGAAAAGAAGTAAATTGTAGGCTTTTACTTCACCAAAGCTATATCCAGAATACAGTACTTTAGATATTATGAACAATATCTAAGCATTCTTTTTATGTTGTGAGTTTTAAACTGCATAAATTTCCTCAGACCTTAGTAGTGAATTCATTCTATATAAATTAAAGTCAGATGTGTAAGAATAGCATTTTAAACCCTACTTCTGAATATATTAAGGCTTAAGTAAACAGATAAGAAATATTATAAATAAGAACTTCTGGAAAGTAAAAGGTACTCTTTAGACTTTGCAGAATACCTTCATGGCTCAAACAATGGAAGCCATACCAAGCTAAGACAATTAAATTACTGCAATTTTTGCAATTGTAAAAATAAATTAATACATGAGAAGTGTGTTCCATAATTTTAACCAGCTTCTGAAGCCTTTATGTTCATTTCTTGGTTACCAAGTGTAAGAAATACAACAGAAGAAATTTTGGAATAGACATTCACCCTACTGGAATGAATCCTGGAAAAAGGCAAGGCAAGGCAAAAGGCAAGGAAAAAAGCAAGAAAATAGCAAGGAGAAAGGAAATGGGAAAGGGAAAGGGAAAGGGAAAGGGAAAGGGAAAGGGAAAGGGAAAGGGAAAGGGAAAGGGAAAAGGAAAGGGAAAGGAAGTCACCACTAAATCTTTTGATAACAATTTTATAAATATTAAAAGAGAAAGTAGGAGTATTTCTTCACCTACACAGTGCAAGTTTATCTATTTTCACTAATACTGTAAAATTTGAAGTGTAATCTACAACTTTTCGGGAGATTCAAATCTGCACAATTGGCATACTTTCCTATAAATCTAGCTTTAGTTATAGTGTTAAAGAAAGTTTCTGTAAAGATTACAGTCTTTTCTCACTAGTCAGCATATGACACAAGTAATATGTTTTAAAATGTGAATAAAAGGTAAAAAATATACTCCAACAGCATTGATTCCTTTATCCTAAGACAATAAAGCCAAAAAAGTATTGAATATTTTTGCCCATAGATTTTTATTCATTCTAGAAAACTGGTGGTTATATTTCTAATTTTTCCTTAAAAAATAATTAATATAATTTAATTCATATGAGGTTTATATATACAACTATACAACTTCTACATGTTAGTTTTATTTTTCATGTTTCTTTTTATCATTGAATTTCAGAAAATCAGAAAGGGCTCTGAATTAGAAGGGATCCATAAACATAATCAAAATCCAACTCCTGGCCCTTCATATCCCCAAGAATCACACCATGTGCCTGAGAGCATTGTTCAAATTCTTCTTGAGCTCTGTCAGATTTGGTGCTGAGACCACTACCCTGGGGAGCCTTTTCCAGTCCCTAAACACCCTCTGAGTGAAAAACCTTTTCCTAATATCCAACCTAAACCTCCCCTGACTTACGGTTATTCCCACAGATCCTGTCACTGGTCACCAGAGAGAAGAGATCAGGGTCTGCCGAGATCAGTGCCTGCCCCTCCTCTTCCTCCCATGAGGAAGTTGTAACTGCAATGAGGTCTCCCCTCAGCCTCCTCTTTTCCAGGCTGAACAGACCAAATTACCTCAGCCACTTCTCATTTGGCTTCCCTTCAAGGTCCTTCACCATATTTGTTCTCCTACTTTGAACACTAATAGTTATATATATATATATATATATATATATATATATATAGGCACCCAAAACTGCCCCCAGCACTCAAGATAAGGCTGACCGAGTGCAGAGCAGAGCAGGACAATTCCCTCCCTTGTCTGGTTGGTGATGCTTTCCCTGATGCCCCTCAGGAAAGGGCTGGCCCTCCTGGCTACCAGGGCACTGCTGACTCACGTTCAACTTGCCACCAACCAGGACCCCCAGGTCCCTTTCCAAGGCACTGCTCCCCATTATATTGTAATACAGACTCATATGAAATGTAAGAAATTGGGAGGTCTTAGAAAAGTAATAATGGCAGAAGATTGCCTTTAGAGGTTGGAAATTTGTAAATATAATAATAATTTATAAAAATAATCATAGACTAGTATATGCAGGCATTGGAAGAAGACCCAAACACAGTAGTTGTAAATCTGATGTTCCATTTAATATTGTAACAGAAAATATACAGGACATTATTTATATAAAGAAGATATAAAGCTGTGTTTATTTCCTCCAAATTTTTAATTTTTTTAATCACTTAGATTTTGTCTTTAATAAGATTAATATAAACTCCTACCAAACTCTTCTGTTAACTGATTTTGGGGAATCTTTTCTTGGAATGATGAAATAATTCTTCAAGCTTAGTAAATAAAAATGTATTCAAACATTGACATAAAACGCATTGACATGTTATAGGGGGAAAAAAAAGGATTTGTATGATTTTCTATGCACTGAGAAGTTCAAAAATATTTTCGTCTCATGAAAATTCTTTATATTTCTGAAGCAATATGTGTTTTTAGAAGATACCTTTTTGCACATTATGTTGATGCATAAATGTATAAAAACCTCCACGAATAAAACTTCTCTTTCTGATACAATCTCATCTGAAATTCTTTGAGATGACATAACAGCACTAGTTTGAACCCATAGAAATAGCAAACAGCTTCCAGCAAGTGCAAAGCAGTAAGCTGATTATTATAATCACGTCTTAGGGTTTCAGGAGAAGCTATGCAGTCTATGCTTTCTGATATGATGTCTTTTGAAACACTAGCTCTTTAGACTGGCCCATCAACATAACATGTGAACAACTATGACTGTCCATCACATCACATTATTAACTATTGTGTTCTATTACTATTGTTCAATCACATCGAATTATCATTGCATTACACCATGATGATATTAAGGCTTTTAACATACTGCTACGAAAAAAAGCTTTTAAATAATAAAACACAGCAGAGAAATGTTTCTTGAGCTTGCCATAAGAACCAGTACTGGAAATATGTCCACATCTTTTTCTTTTCTTTCTTTTTTTTTCTTTTTCATTTACTTTATTGTACATGTAATCAGGATCTGAATGATTTTGGGATTAGAATATATTCTTAAAGAAATGGCAAGTAGATTAATATTTCCTCTAACCTCATAGATTGTGGAAGACTTACTGAGGCACACTGCAGCAGAACTAGTTCCTTCCCTCTGCAAAGGATGGAATAGTGGCAGCAAAACATGCTATTCCTGAATGAATCAATGAGATGTGTTTTCAGAAAAGTCCATTGCAAAGATAAATACTAAAGCATTAGGTGAAAAAAAAATAAAAAAAACCCAAAAATAACAGACATAAAAAGAGTACTTCAAGGAATGAAGTATGCATGGAAATATACAGATATGGAGGGGAAAAATGCCCCATCAAAACAAAAGTGAAAACAAAACCAAAAAAAAACCAAAGAAAAACCACACCCAAATGCCATCATGAACTAATCTAGGAAACTGATACAGAATCAGCATTCATGAGGAACTGAGGTATCTCTTACATTTCAAAAATAAATTGAGGAAAAGCCTAAAATTTAAAAGAGAAATTTTTACACATATTTGGTCATCTTACTAATATAATAGAGAATGGTATTTTCCTACAATGACAAAGTCTATGAAAAAATAGTGCTCTCTGTTAAATTTGGAATTCTTTCTAGAGTAATTTTTTCAGAACTGTCATCAACTCCAATAAATCCTCTGGTTTCTATGAAAGTGTGTAAAATTTTTTCATTGAAGTTTTGTTCATGGATTTGTTAGAGCGTTTTCAGTATCACTGAAATACTTTGCATTTTGCAAATATTGACTCATAGATTAGGCTTGGCAGAAGAACTCACACAAAATGCACAGTGAATTTAGATATAAGGAAAAGTCACATTTGATCAAGATTCAATGTAAAATTGGCCTAGACCTTCTTTTCAATCATTTTGTCATTCTGTCTCCCACATGTTCCACTTGCAGACAGATGAGAGAAATGAAGTTCGTTCATCATACAGGTAATTCTTTCACTACTTTAATGCTCACAAATGTGAAGAATTTCATTCAAAGCACTGCATCCTTCACAGAAACAGAAAAGAAACACTGTTTTCTATATTTCCCCTTAGTTATAGCTTGCTCTATAAAATCCCATGTTATTTTTAATAAAAGTTATGATTGTCCTTAATTCACATTAAAAAAAAAAAAAAGACAAACAAACTAAAGCAAACAAAGAAACCAAGAAAATAAAACCAAAAAACCAAACCCACTTACTTCCTTTTGGTTGAAGTGAAAATTTCTATTCATTTCAGATTCAGTTAAAAAGATACTTTATATGAGATTAATAATCACTTTCAGTATTTGAAAGGAAACGAGTTCCTTTATAAACCAGAAAACTTTTGTATGATATAATGGACTTAAAATATTATGTAACTACAGGTTTCTTATTCTTTATGAGTACTACTCTCAATCCTGTTCTCAAGGGAGCAGGGAAAACAACACTGGTAAATTTGAACATTCTTGGCTGTTTTTTGCATCCCAATAACAGAGCCATATTTCAGAAAATACACGCTAATTACATACTGCTAATCAATATTTTTTGAAAGTTTTTGGTTATTTTCTTCTTTCCTTTAATCAGTTTGGCTGCCTTGGAGTGGCCATGATTCATGTTTAACCTAGAGAAAGACAAAAGAACATAGAGTAGAAATACTGTCTAGAGAAAACTAGTAAAAGATAGTATTTATCTCACCCAACTTCAAGTCTCACAGTCCCATTCTGGACAGACAGTTCCAGTGGGCTCCAACAGACCTACCCTAGGACACAGCTGAACCCTTTGGCTGAGATGGTGGTGGCCTCTGGGAAAATGTATTTGAGAAAAGGTAAACCGCTGCCCCAGGAGGGAGAAGTGGAAAAAATAAACACAAAGAGAAAGGAACCAACAAGCAACCTTAAAAAATAGCTCTTCAGACATCAAGGTGAGAGATTAAGTAAAGGAAGGAGGTTCTATGTGGAGAGGACCACATCAGCATGGATGTCCACACTGCAGACCATGGAGGTTCCCACAACAAAGTGGCTGGATACTTCCTAAAGGAATTGCAGATCAAGGAGAAGACATCTGCTTTGGCAGGGAAAAAGCATTAGGAGGAAGCAGAAGTAGAGTTGAAATATTGTGAACTGACCACAACACTCTATTTCTTATCACCTCTGTGCTGCTCAAGCTAAGGGTAGGTAGAGAAGTCAGGAGTGAATGAATAAAACTGAGCTGGAGGAAAAAGGTTTGGGAAAAGTGTTAAAATTATTTTCTTTGTTTCTCACTATCCAACACTATTTAATTTGGAAATAAATTGAATTTATTTTCCCCAAGTCAACTGTTTTGCCTATTACAGTAATTGGTAAGTGATCTCACTGTCTCTATCTTGACCCTTAGGATTCTCCATTTATTTTCTCTTTCTGTCCTGTTGTGGAAAGAGGGTAAGAAAGCAGTTGGGTGGCAGTATGGAAGCCTGCCAAGGTCAACCCACCACTGTTACTCAAAGAATTTGTTGATCATAGCTTTACATAAAAGAAGCTTAAAATATTGGTATCTAACCGAGAGCTGGATTTAGATAAAAGTTTTATGTTTTAGTTGAAGAGTAATAAATAAATGTCCTTCAAACACCTTTGAAGAGTTGATGGCACAATAAACCAATATTCTTTCAATTTATCTTTTTATTGATAATCTCATTTCTCAGTTCTATCTAGCTTTTATGTCCTTTATATAGACTATTGCTGTGATTTCTGGAGGAGAGGGGTGTTTCTTTGATTGTTTATTTTGTTTAGGTCTTGGTGTGTTTTGTTTATTTGTTTGTTTTCTCCTATCACCTCCCTTCACATGTAGACATCTATAAACCTATATACAATGTTGTCTTCCTAAAAATTGTATTAATTCCTCATCAAAGCAATTTTCTGCAGTATCTAGTTACTAGACCTGCTTTAGTTCAGTTTTGTTTTTTACTGTTTATGCTGGTTTTGGCTGGAGTACATAGATCTAAATTTTTTCACAGTAGATAGCATGAGGCTATGTTATGGATTTGTGCTGAAAACAGTGTTAATAATGCAAAGATGTTTTTGTTAGTGCTGAGCAGCACTTACAAAGAGACAAGGCATTTTCTGTGTCTCATACTGCCTCACCAGTGAGGAGGCTGGGGGTGCACAGGAAACTGGGAGGCAACACAGCTGGGACAGGTGACTCCCAGCTGACCAAAGGGATATTTCACACTATATGGCATTGTGCTCAGCATGTAAAGCTAGGGAAGAAGAAGAAAAAGGAAGAAGAAGAAAAAGGAAGATCTTTGAAGTGATGGTGTTTGTCTTTTCAGGCAACTGTTACATCTTATGCATCCCTGTTTTTCTGGAGATAGCTAAACTCTGCCTGTCCACACTGATAAAATAAAAGACAATTAGCTGAAAACTGTAGATGATTTTCACTGTGAGAGAAAGATGATCTGTGTTAAGTTTGTATCAGCTTTGTACTTTGAATTGCTAGTCACAAGGCAGATCCAGACCACAGTCAAAGTTGAAATAAATTTTATCTCTAAAACATACTTTGTAAAATCTTGGCAGAACTCAAACTAATTACCACATAAATAGGTCTGAAAGAACATATGTGTGACATTAAAACAATCTGAGAAATTATGACCTGGAGAGTCATTGGTATATAGTAGTGACCTTACTGTTCTGCAGAAAAAACTACTAATTCAGTCACAATTTTTACATTTCCAATACCATCTATATATAATTTAGCAGTGAACAACTATGCAGTGTTTTTGTTTCTTTACTTTTTAATGTTTACACTGTAATTGCATACCTCTTACTTAAAGCACTTAAAATACCCCAATCTATCAATATATGGATCCCTGGTGGTAGAAAGCATATTACTAAAGGTGTGAGCAGATGTCAAGCTAAAGTGGAATGGTTAATCATGCTAATTGCTCATTTACCTAATTTCTACAAAAATATATCTAACATGAATATCACTCATGACTCTGTGCACATTTCTGGCAGAAGTTCAGGTAGTCCTGAATTTCCATATTAAACTTATGAGCCTCTGCCAGACTCTCCTCCACTTTTTGTTTTTTTCCTAACACAGAAAGAGCAAAAGGGTGATAAGTTGACAATGATGTTCTTCACCTTGCTGTTATCCTAATCCCTCTCCTGTTGTTTCCAGCAACCCTGCAATTCTCTTGCAAGTGCAAACTGTTGCTGAATGAATATGGATTTACTCAAATAAATTTATACCTATTTTGTAAAAGGTTCTACTAGAAAAAACTGCAGTCATAGGAATAACTGATGTTAATAAATAAGAATAAAAGGACAGTTTACATATTTTTATGCTTCTTCTATATTTTCATTACGTATAACTTCATCTGTGTGCTTGCTTAAATACTAATCCATACTTTTACAAGATAGCCTTTAGAAACGGTCTTGCTATTTTATAATATAGATTGACTTTTAAATGAAATTTAATGTGGGATTTCTGTTGGGATTTGTTGTTACTATCTCTAGTACAGCATGTTGACCTTGGTAGAAGTGAAGGAACAGGGATATGAACAAAAGAATCATAAATGAAACCTGACACTGTGCAGCACTGATGTGGAAAGTGGCAAAAACTAAATAAAATGTCTGCTCTCAACTCTTATTTCTGCTAGAGATGCCTGATGTGCTATAAAATATTGTGATTTACATGGAATCTCATTTTGGTTGACGTCATTAGGCTTATGTTCAGTAGTCCATGGCAGAAGGCCATGAGGTAGGAAGTAATCAATTTTGGATTGGTTGAATAAAGTTCCATGATCATTGGAACTTAATTTTCTTTCCATTAGAACAAACCCTGAGAATAAAATATCGTTATTCTTTTCACTTTATTAATAATAATAACAAAAGACTAGTATTTCTGGCTTGTCCCATTCATGGCTAGAAATTCTGCAATAAAAGCCTTTCTATTCTTATTTTATAATTTCTGGCTCTGGGTTGCAGATATAATCCTTAACAGGAAATTAAAAGCAAAAGCAAAGAATTAAGAATCTCCAGACTGCCCAGTGATTCAGAATTAACTTAAACGTTGGTTCAATCTTAATTTACCCTGTCTCTTTCTACTATATCCAGTATTTAAAAGAAACTTTGTTGCATCCTTTCAATATTTAAATATTACAGTAGAGTCACTCAGGAAAGGATTAATTTATTTTATCTTGAGTAGCCTCAGAGGCAGTCATCTTGATTCTGTCTTCAATCAATGTAAAAAGCTAGAAACCAAGAAGATATTGATCTTATTCTGTGTTCTGAGTCGCTCTTTAATCTAGCTTATGATTGATCTAAATTAGATGAGCTGAATCTTGGATCACTGGTTGCTGTTATATACAGTTAACTTATTTAGCTATAAGTCTGCAATCGCAGACTTTGAAAACTAATTGCTTAAATTCTTTCTTATTCATCTACATTAAAAAACATTTCTTGGGTGTTCAGGATTCTGGAATCTGTCCTAAGATTTTCTAGGGTTTTGAACAAAATTGTACTCTAGAACCCAAATAGGCAACTACACCTGAAAGTCTCTCCTCTAAAGTTCTGACTTGAAAATTTTCTATGATGTTGGTATAAACACGATAGTTAAAGGTTATGTGCTCATTGAGATACTTTTTAAAGTAAATAATTTTTAAGAAAACTTAAGGACAATAATTACAAATGCTGAATGTCTGCATCATTGTAAAACTCAAAGAAAATTTTTTTCAAAGTAACAACATAGGAATAACAAATAGGGCAAGCTGACCTTCAAAAAAACCCCACTTCTGTCACAGCAACTATTAAAATGACACTAGTCCTGCAAAAGAATTTATGTCAGTCTTAGCAGCTGCCAAGCAATGTACTTGTCCTGAAGTGAGTTAGGTACTCTTGCGACTCTGTAGTCTTCTCTACAATGTTTCCTTTATCTCACATGGGTGTTTACAGTTGCATCACAGAGATGTTTCTGAAAATGACAAGGATTTAGATTCTAAAGGCTATACATATTTTCTGGACATAAAAAGGGAAATTCTGTAGGAAGCTGTAAGCATCCACATGATTTTTTATTGCATAAACAGATACGTCATTAGTCTAAACCAGGTATAGCTGTATCTGATTAGGAGAGATAGGCACTTTTAAAAGTCCTGAATAGGCATTTGAGATAAATGGGGTAAGTATCTTCCACTAAGTCACTAGATCTTCCTGTTCACATTGGAACTTTTTCTTTACGTACATTTAAAAGTACAATGGTTTATTAAGGTACCTATTTTCAAATATCATTATAAAATTACCACATAGAAATACACAAGAATATCTTTGGCAGTGATGGCATTATGAGTTGCAAAAAAAAAAAAAAATCTTACTTTCTAAGGCAGCATATATGTACAGTGAATAGAGTTCGGTGGAAATCCTGACTCCTGTGACAGGAAGGCCCTTGACTGGCTCATGGGCCTGGTTGGTTTGGTATAGAGGGAAAGTAGGTCTGATTTTTTTTATGAGTATAATCCTGAACACTGACTGTTCAAAATGGGGTAGTCCAATTTAGTTTTCTTTCCATAAGAACCATAGGACTTGAAGGAACATTCTGTACCTAAGTCTTGTCCCAACATAGATTCAAGCTCCAGTCATAGTATCTGTCTGTCTAGACATGGGATCTGGACCACCATCAGATCTTGAAAGTATACTTTAAATTTTTGTTATTTCAGTGGTAAGTACTCAAATTTTATAACTTCTGCTATATAAATTACCTGAGAGACTAGGTAATTTCAGCTAAAAGTGTTGGCCATTAACTGCATAGCCACATCATCACTAAAAAATAATCCAATTAATTAAAAAGCAAAAAGTCTTGGAAATATCTTTCTGTTGTAACTTAGAATCCAAAGACATTCTAATTCCTTACTAATAGGTTCCATAAATAAGACTAGTGCTTTATCATTTCAGGGTTAAAATTGCCTAGAAAAGGACACTATGCACACAAAATTAAAATGGCCTGATTGAATTCAAATATAATGCAAGAGAGAGCCCTGCTGGCCAAGCTTAATAAATACAATCTCTATTTTAGTAGCCTAAATAAATCATTTACTTTAAAATAAATAAGTGTAAAGCACATTCTGGAATATTTAACTTCAATTTAAATGGTTCATTGAGAAATCCAAAAACATATTCATGCATTGTAGCGGCTTCATTATCCCATTGCCCTTGGTAGTGGTGCTATTATGTAACATCCTCCTCAGTGGAATAAATGGACTATGAAATGTTTTACCACAAAAAAGCAGGAATGGCCCCTCACTCCCTGCTTCTGGGTGCTCTAAAATTGTGAGAATAAGTATGAACTTTTAAGCTGCTAATCACTCTGTATCGCATACCCAGGAAGTTTTAGTTAAGAGAAGCAAAAATTATGCACCCAGAAAAAAAAAATAGAAGTCTGAAAAGGAAATCCTTTGCTGCTTCACATGGGCAGCAAAGAATATAAAAATATTTATGCAGCTTGACTAAACTATAGCTTTCTGAAATATACTTCTGTCATGTGTGGGTGGTGGTGGGGGTTGCGGGTGTTTCAGCAGATTTTACATGTACTTAAATTTGTTCTTCTGTATAAAAGGAAGAAAAATTCCAAGAACAGATGGATTTGAATAAGGCTGTATTCAGCAGACCAGCATCATCTCTAAATGAAAGTCAGCATAAGCAAGATACAATGCATACAGGAAAGACTTAATTACTGCAAGAAAATAAGAAACAAAAAAATATCCTTGTCTCAATTTACTTTATAGTTTAGTAGATATATTAATCCCAGTCATCAGCTTATGGAACAATCACTACAAGAGAAAAAATTGAGGCTGGAGTAGAAGCAAAAAGATCTCTTTATGCCTGTGAATTTTTAGATAGGATTTTCCCAAATCTTCCATTCAAAGCAATAGTGATATCCCAGTGAAAAGCAGGCGCAGCACTAAATACTTTATTATATGGAATATTAATTTCCTAAAATAATTTATCCAGCAGCTAAAACCAGGAATCTAGTGCAATATGAGGAACAGTAAGAAATCCACAGTACCTGCATGTGGTTGGCAGACTTGACACAGAACCTATAGCAGACCCACAGCCAGCTGGAGCACCAGGTGGAGGTCATATAAAATACCTTACAGCCTCCCAAGCTGCACTAAAAATTTTTGATTAAGGCATAAGGTACTTGTGCACAAAGGTGTCTAAGTTCTTGTTACAATTCAGGGGAGAGCTAAGGGAAGAATCTGTTACCTAAATGTAAACAACCCCATGGAGGGGGGTTGCCTCAGGGAAACCTGTCTGGCCTGTGAGTGCTAGTTTGTGGGACGAGGATCTCCCTGGATCATACCTCTTTGCCTTCTCTAGATATCTCAAACAGCTTGAAACACCTCAAATAACACTAGAAATCTACACTTAGGCAAGAGGGCCAAGCTCCCTCTCAGTACTGGCTGTAAAGATTTGAGAGCAATCCAGCTCTTCAGGCAAGAGACATTTATGTCTCAATTGGAGAAAAGCCCTCAGAATCAACAATTGTATTGGCTGAATTGCCCCTAATTATAATAGCACTTTAGATGAATTAGAACCTTTTGCTGTTTGTTCATGAGGGAAAAAAAATATTAGAAGTTCATAGTGATTGCAGTTTTTTCCTGGGAAAATATAAGGCAAGAAGCATACAAGGTAATTCTTTGAAATGTTCATTTTGGGAAAAGACTAAATAAGCTGGACAGAATAAAAATATAAATATAAATAAAATTAATTTCACTTATGGTTTGTAGGTGCAGAATTCTGGTTGTTTTTTGTGGAAGGAGTTATGTCGTGCCATCCACATTTTAGATGTATATGACTTTGTACATAAAATGAAGAATCTAGAATATGAATAAGGATTAATACCTTCTTGAGGGCAAAACAGGAAGAATGTTCTGTACAGCCAATCTATATATCTTGTACCACAAACCCAAATATCAGGTTTTGTGATGCTATGCCAAGAATTTAAATAGGAGATTAGCTGTGGTCCTAAACAATATATACAGGAACCAAAAAATGTCATTATCATTTACAAATACACTCACCAAAAGTATATTTGACCACCTTCTGTATTTTAGCAAGCTATCATTGGATGCAATCCAATTACTTCCTGCACAGATGCTGTGCAGGTACACAGTGCCCCCATGACAACTTCTTTCCCATTCCTGTTGCTGACAAGCTGTGTATCCATAAATTCACAGGAAAAATGTGAAAAATTTTCATCTCTTCTTTTCATCCTTCTAGTTTCTGTATCTTTTGAAACAATGTGACCAAACAAAGAGAAGAGCGAACAGATTATGTATTTTTTATGTATAAAATGGCATAATGATGTTCTTACTAGCAATTCCCAATGTCCAGTTTCTTTTTTGATTTTCATTATGCAATCAGCTAATATTTTTGCAAATGTATCCATGGTAAATCCCAGGTCTTTCTTTTCAGTTATAGTGATCAGTTCTGAACCCACTGTTACTTTATAAGAGATATAAATAAAGTAACAGGAAATTTAAAAGTTAGGTCAGATCATGTCACTAATACAAAATTTATTTCTACATATGAATGAACACCTACGGAGGACCCAACTCAAAGTTTCTCAACTGTGTAAGTAAAAGTTAATTTACAATAGGCTGGATGGATGAGAAGTGTTACGTGACATTTGAGTTATGGTAGGGTATACATGAGAAGTATCCATCCCTGCAACCACTTCAGGATGGAGAGTCTAATTTTCACTAGAGCTGTTCATTCTTCTGCTGTGCAGGCAGGAGAATACTGACAGCCATCAAAGTCTGATGTATTGGTTTTCCTTACCTGGAAATACTACTATAGCTTAGTAGCAGAAACTTCCATCTGCTTCTGTCTTTCTTTGTCTGATTTTTTATCACAGTCTCTTCCAACTGCTTCAAGCAATTTCAGCCAGCACCAGATGAGCATACCTTCTGTGCAGGAACAGCATGACTACACACCAAATGAAGAGTATGGCCAGTGACCTACAGGGCTGGGTGGCTGAGGGAGTACTTTGAGCTCATTCACCAGTGGATCCTTAAAAGTGGTGGGAAAAGGAATTTGTGCAGCAGGACAAGAAGGTACTGAAGCTTGCCATATAATTTCATTATATAAATTAAGTGCACTGTAATACCCGAGGAGGGACTTACAAGCTATATGGGATAGAGCAGATTAGTCCCACATCTACTACAAATAAGTAAATCCATGGTTAAGTGAGGTTTAATCAGATGTTATGCAAATGCTTTGGGAAGTCCAGGTTTTACTCCCATTCTCAACCCTTACAACCCTTAGTGATATTATTTGGTGATGTCAGACCAAGAAATTATTTTTTGTTTGCCTGTTTTGTGTGCTTTTCTTCCCATTCCTAAATCATCAGTCACTTCTTATAGAATCCTTCATGTTATACAACACTGAATTCTTCTACACATTTTGAGCATACCCAGCACAATCAGCCATCACATCACACTCCCCAGAGCATGCTGCAGCTTATAAAATTATAGCTGACCATATTAAAATAGATTCAGTGTTCCTGGCTTGTCATGTTTTTTGACCAGGTCAATCCTGATGCCACTTTTGTGATTGAATGATAACATTTCCCACTGACTGCAGTTCATCTGTTATTTAACATATGCTCTTAAAACTTCTTGGAATCTCTAACTGCATCAGCATTTTCTTCAAACTAGATATGTGAAATAATTTTTTTTATGATGAAGGTGGTGAAACACTGGATCAGGTGTTCCACAGAAGTTATAGAAGCCCCATCCCTGGAAACATTCAAGGTCAGGTTGGACAGGGCTCTGAGCAACCTATTCTAGGTACAAATGGCTCTGCTTATTGCAAGGTGGGGGAGAACTAGATGATTTTTAAAGGTCACTTCCAACTCAATCTATTATGGTACTGGGTTGTCTTGTGTTAGGGAAGAGTCCTCCATGGCCTAAGTGTTGTACTGGATCATCATGGCTTTATACAAGATAAAATACTTTATTTTGATTTAGACATCTTACTGGAAGATCTCAAATGAAAAATTAATTCCTATCTGTCTACTTAGCATAGCTCATTATTCAGTATGTCGGGGCCATTTAATTTAAATGGAGATTCTGAAGAAGACCCAAAGGTATGTTGTGCTAATTAAATGAGTTGCTCAAAGCTTGCCTCCAAGAACGATCTCATGTGATTTAGTGGGAAAGGTGGGGAAAATGTAAAGGTATGCCCATATATTGTGCAAAAAGTAGTTTTGGGTGGGAAATTATGGAGATTTTTTGGATTTTGCTATCTTCTAGTCCAACTAAACATAGTATCTGTTTCAGGTTACCCCAGTCTTTGAACAAATTTTTCCTTTCAACTGAAATCTATAGAAGCAAGAGGCTCAACAGTGTGACAGATTGTTTCTAGTTCATTAAAAATTTTGATAAAATATTCTCATTATTTTATAGCTCCCATCAACTCACTGTTATACAGGCATGATTTTTTTAAAAAATTGAGGAAATCACTGAAAAAACCAAAAAAGCTCAGTAAAGAAAGGGAAAACACACATCTACTCTGAATATCTTGCAGTCAGTCAGGTATCCACTGAACACTTCTAAGATAACATCCAATTTAATTTCACTGTTAGTGAACATGAAGGTGTTATTTCTTAACAATTGCATGTCCCTTACTCTTTTTTTTTTATTTCATTCAGCAGTAATTTTTCTGCTTCAGGAATTTGTGCCAGAATTAACTGCAAAATTGTATGAAAGCTTGCTTCTTAGATTTGTTATTTGCTCGTTCCTGTTCAGGTTTGATGTTTCTTTTCATCATACATGCCTGTGCATTTTAGTGGGGCAGTCAAGTGTGTTGGCACTGATGAATAATTTAAAATTCTCAATATACCTTTCCTGCATAATTCTGAAGCCTGCTTTTTGCATCACTGTACAACCTTCTCCTCTGTTTCTGTCATACCTGTTTGCTGCATGAAATACAAAATGTGTAGCAGAAATTTCAGCCCCATAAGTCTGACTTTTTGCCATAGAGCCCCAGGCATTGTGGAGGCTCTACCCTCCACACCTTTTCCTCCCCCATGGGGCCCCCAGGAGAGTGTGGGGGGAGAGATGCAACCCCAGATCTCCATGTAAGGCCTCTGTCTGAGGAGTCCACACTCACCATGGGCGTGCTGCTCCTCAAGGGCCTGAAAGCACCACAGGTCAGCCATGACTCAGATCCCTGCATGGGTAATGCTGTAAAGCAAACAAATGGTTATTGAAGATACATAGATTTCATGAAAACTTGCTGAAAAGCCTAACAGTTCTTTTAGAAAAATGTAGATGTCTGTCTACAATGAAAAAACAGACTATTTTAGCATCAGAAGGGAGATGTAGACAATAGAGAATAAGAAAAAATTCTTTACTTAAAAAAAAAAAAAACCAAACGAAACAAAAATTTAAGCTATTGCTATAGATCCAACATCCTCAATTCCTCAATCCTTACTGAAAATAAAATAAAAAAGAAAATAAAATATTAAAAAGGAAGCCACAATCTCTGGTCTCATATCCTTATAAACAAATCCCTGTGAAGTCAATGAAAACTATGAAAACATACAGACACAGAGCTTGGGGCCTTGCTGTTATGTGGCATAGAAGTGAAAACTGGGAATTAAATATTTGGAATGTAGAACTTTTGTGTTGTTCCCTACATGCATCTCACAGAGCCTTATAGAGCCTTCCAGCTAACCAGGAATAGTCACTCAGTACTATGTGGGAGCCTACGGTATTTGAGCCACCTGCTCAGGGCTGGATAGTATCGTGTGGGATCTTGAGACCAAGGCTTAGAGCATCACAAATGGCACTGGGCACCTGTGAAAGGAGAAAGCACACATGGGGTGCTTAAAAATGAAGGATGGTATTCCTATTTTCTACTCTAGGTCATCTGAATGTCAGCCTTCTAGTCTAAATTACCAAGCAGATGTAGATAAGATCTTCCAGAAGTAATTAATCTTTTTTTTTCTTAGAAACTTGCTATAGGATAGAAAATTGAAGATAATTTGTCTCATTTCTTTGACCTAGAGAGAACATTGTTTATAGATGTGCGTATATATATGTACACATTAGCTACCATTCACCAAAAAACTGGCATTTTCCTATGAGGGACTGTCTTATGGAATCATAGAAACTATAGTTTTGGTTGGAGGGGACATTTAAAGGCCACCTAGTCCAACCCCTCTGCAATGATCAAGAATATTTTCTAATCCAGGTTGATTAGATCAAGGTCCAACAAGACCTTGAAGTTTTCCTGGGATGGGACATCTCCCAACTTTCTGGGCAATCTGTTCCAGTATTTTACCATCCTCAGTGCAAAAAGTTTCTTTTCTTATTTCTAGTCTGAATCCATCCTTTTCTAGTTTAAATCCATTACTTAAAAGATCCCTCTCTAGCTTTCTTTTAGATCCCCTTTAGACACTGGAATGCTGTTTGAAGGTCTCTATAGTCTTCTCTTCTTCAGTCTGAACTACCCTCTCAGCCTGTCTTCATAAGAGATGTGTTCCAGCCCTCTGATCATCCTCACAGTCCGCTTCTGGATGCACTTGAGTAGGTCCATGTTCTTCTTGTTCTGGAAGCACCAGATCTGGATGGAGAATTCCAGGTGGGGTCTCAGAGGATCATAGTAGGGGGAGAATCATCTCTCTGAGCCTTCTGGCCATGCTGCTTTTGACTCAGCCCAGGATACAATTGTTTTTCCGAGGCTTCAAGTACACATCATTGGATCACATACAGTTTTTCATGGGCAGTTTCTCCCAAATATTTCCGCTCAGTGTTTCTCTCGATCTGTTCAATCCCCATCCCATATTGAGAACAGGAGTTAGCCCACCTCAGGTGCACTCAGCCTCTTTGAATTTCATAAAGTTGCCATGGGCCCAATTCTTGAGATTGTCCAAGTCCCTCTGGAAGACACCACATGTCTCAGGTTATCAACAGCACCATTCAACTTGTGTCATCTGGTGGTACACTCAATCCCACTCCGTCCATCCTACTCTTAGTTTGGGTATTCACACAAAACCTTTGCCTTACAAGACTGTGATTCCACAGGCAATAATACTGGAGTTAAGTTCAGGATTTTGCACACAACCCTTTAAGATGACAGTGCTTTTGCATACCATGGACTTGCTATCTGATACCTGATAATTGTACTTTGGCCAGCATAGCCCATTTTGCACTGTGTAGTCATCCTTGTGTCATTACAAGTGTACACATAGGAACTTGCCTGCAACAAGAGTAGAACCTCTGGTTTTCATTTAAACAAATACATTCAGAAACAGTTTGATGAGAAGTACCTTAATAGCACAAAACTAATATCACATCTCACATTAGTTTTGCCTCTTGCCTGACCCACAGCTGCAGAATGGTTTTGTGACTAGTAGTGGTGGTATAACTTGGCAGTAAGTGAGATTGTAACACAGTTACATCATATTTTATCACTTCAGAGAATGTGTTTAATTGATAAATAGATTGTCCATAAATTTTCATCTTTAGTGTAGTCATGACCAACACCATTAAGTTGTGTAGATTATTCAGACTCTCTCAGCTGCTTACCTTTAATTTTCTTAAGATCTTGAGCATCCACTGCATTGTAAGTCTGTATCTCAGCTACATTCAGCAAATTTTTCTTTACTATCAGTGTATTTAAATCATCAGAGTCCAATAAACCTTCACAGCCACTAAAATTACTTTTAATCCAAATAAGCACAGATCAAGCTGCCTCTTATCTAATGAAACATTGTTCAGAATTTTGCCCTTTTAAATGGTAGTAGCACTTCAATTATTCAAGTCAGTGTACCGCTCTTGATTTGGAACACTGTATTTGATCTCTTTACAACCAATGAAAACCATCTAGTAGCTTCTATCCAGTTGTCATTCAGAGAAGTGTTCTGTTTTTTTGGTCCTAAACTCAATGAGCCAATTTTTTCTTGCTATAACTCTAGAAACATTCGCTACAGACTGACTTTTGCTGAGCACACAACAATGTAAAAGATGCTTAATGTCATGTTTTATAGCTGGTGCCTTTATAGCCTCTGCTTTTTTATCATATGCATCGTTTACTGTTGCACTTTTCTACTTCAATATCCAGCAAAGAAATTAACTGAAAATATTACAGACATATCATAGTTGATGAGAACAATAAAGCAGTGAACTGTGTAAGTAATGTCTGAGCTGTGAAGAGATAGTTTCAGCTGTAACTTTTGAAGGTTTTGTTTGCTTGTTTGCCTCTTCTAAATTGAAGAACCATTAGTATACCCAGACAGAACATCTATGTTGATCATTAAAATAAATCAAAAATTTTTAAAACACATTTTGCCACTAATCTTCTCCACGCAAAAACCTCACATAGGATTGTATATATCATGTAATCAGGCTTTTCTGACATTTCTGTGCTTCTGCTTCTATTCTATTCTGCCATTATGCCTCATTCACAGGAGGGAAAAACTACAGCACATAACAAGACAGCTGCTTAAAGGAAATTTTCTTTCTAATATTGGATATAAGACTGAAATACTTGAAGATCATAAAGCAGGGAACTATTATGGCTCAGCTGTATTTTTCATTTAATGAAAAATTTTCTTCACTGCTCCCCTGCCTTCCCATTTTTGCGGCAACCCTCCAGAAAAGGATATATAAGTGCATCCTTATATGTAGATTTCTTTAAGAGTCCTCTGACACTAACAAAAAAAATCTTAACATAACCACATAAATGCCCACAGGTGATATGCATGACTATAATCTCCTTTGACTGTAATCTCTTTTCACATTAATACTTGCTTGAGTATATTCTTGTCTTGCATTAACAAACTATGTGTGCAAACAAATTATCTTCTTGCTAAGAAATGATTGCCAAATTTTGTTTAATGTGATGATTTTACTCTCTGTGGACATTATTATTGTTTCTCCACAATCAGACTAACTTGTGTCTTTTGGTTTATTGACATTTTAAACATACACAATAAAAGTCTTTTTGTTTAGTTGATTTTATGCATCAAATATGTATTAGAGCATTTGATACATTAAAAAACAAAAAGCAGTGAGCTGTTAAGCAAACAGAGATGCTGCAGAAATTTTATCAGTATTAGGCTAGTGATTTCCATATAAATATGTGTAGATAAGGGATCTTCTCTCTACATCTACCTGACAGTCTTACATTTTTAATCCAAGAATTTTCTTTGCTGATTTAGTTACAATATCACATAATGATCTATGAACTGACATAAATCAATAGCTCTACTTGGAAGAACTGCTTTCTATTTATGGAAAGGTGGTGCAAGTGACACCACAGTGACGTTTCTAGATGACTAACATACATAATGTTTCATAATTCTACAGATTGTGGAGGACCTTCTTTTAAATAAATATAGAGACATCCACATTTAAAACCACACTTTCTTCACACAACAAGAGTAGCCAGAGAATATATATTCATACATAGGCAATTATGAGGTTTTGCTTGATCTTAAATAAAATTAGTTCAGGTAACTGGTTTATTTAAAATGCTAATAATTGTGTATCACTTGTAATGACATCACACAATGCACAAAAATGAGACTTCTTGTATTTACTGGCTTCCTTAATATTGGGTAAAATAAGGTATTTTTAAAAAATCCTTAATTAAATGAGCTTTGATTACTTACCTATCTGCCCATCTGTTTATTTTTTTTTAATGATTGATAATTTCTGTAAAATCTGTGAAGAGTGAAACACTCAAAGATTATAAATTTTATGTTTCATCAGCCAGCTGGCTGGAAAGGAAAGCCTGAACTGTATATTTGCAGTCTGAGGAAGGCTTGAGCTCATCAATTTTCTTCTCTCTTTGGCCTGTTAGCAGCCAAAAAAATAACAAATGGACCAAGATGCACCCCTTCTTATGTAACAAATAAATAATGAGTGAATGAGTGAATCTGAGTGATCCTGGGAAGCATGTGCAAGGTCAGAGAGAAAAAATGTAGGGAATTGTGGGAAGTACTTCAAGGGAAAATACAGATACAGGACGTATGTCAGGGGATCTGAATTTGTTCTGTCATTGAAGCATAGTTCAGCAAGCTGTAGGAAATCAAGCTGCACCTTTTTCACTGCTCAGAAAACAATTTTATCACTCTTGTTAGAAATAAATGCTAGAGACACTGGTCATCCCATTGCTTGTCTGATTTGCCAGTCTACAGATGACCTCTGCCAAAGTACCATTGTGTGCCTTGTTCCATACTGTATTTATATTGATTTCCACTCACACAACCCCTGCTCATTTCTAAGTTCTCTATAAAGCCTATGTCTGTTTCTTAACTTTCCAGACAAGGGTAAAAGAAGGCAGGCATTCCTATGGAATAAAGAATAACTGAATTACACTGTGTCCTGGGAAATAAGAGGCCTTTTGGTTTTGCATCTTCCTTTCTTGATTATAAGCTCTTATAGTAAGGACATTCACTCATTTACTCTTTGTTTATATGACACTAAGTAATTACAGGCATAATATTTTTAAGTGATAACAACAGCCAGCTCAAGTTAAAAGGGAGTTACCATGAAAGCACTGTCATATGTTGCATTCAAAATTCTGTAAAATATTTCAATATTTAAAACAATTAATTTTGAAAATATGTGCCCATTGGTGTTCTTTCATTACCCATTTATTACGTTTGTGAGTGGTATTGCTTAACCAACAAGAGAACTGCTGAACAGGATTATGAGCTTCACTATATCCCCACTGGGACATGCATGTTAAAGAAAGGAGCAATTTAAAGAAAAAGGGAATTTATCTAAAGACATGGCAGAAAGTTAGCAAGCTGTAGTTAAAACATAAATGCCCACTTATGTATTAATATAGAGGCTCCACTACTTCACATGTTATAATACTACTAATTCCCGTACTTCAGTGAATGAATGGTTTTTGTGGTTTTTAGTCTCACTGTAATGAGTCCATTTCTTTCTTGTTATTTCACCCTACAGACAGCACTGCTGCAGGAGTACAGCAGTAAGTAGGAGGCTATAGTAAATAGGTCACAGCAATTATTTCACAACTTTCCTTTCAATCTCCTATGACTTTAGGACATTAGGTATAGACATGGTGATGAAAATATCTTTGACCAGCTCAGCAACATACTGTGAGAGGCAGTTTGTGGAATAAGATCCTGAAAAAGACAGCAGCATGAGAAAGTGTAAAAATATAACATGAGGGACAGAAAGAAAATGTCTTTGACATTAAAGCAATATAAAAGGGTAAGACCTGATCCTCTTTGCAGTTGCTACTCTAAATCAAGAAAAATGGTATCAAAGCAATAGAGTTAACATTAGTTTACCTGAGAAGATATGCAAAGCTTTAACTTTCAGAGATATGTGTTCTTTTGTCTAGAAAAATAAAATATGGAAAGAAAACGTGATGAGGCAAAGGGCAATTCTGGAAGCAAAGGCACAAAAATTAATTCTTCTTTAAGTTTTGACCTTATTGGTAATGCATTTAATAAGTTGTTTTGTTGTGAAACTTGCAGGTCAGTGTACAATGTGCACACTGAAATCAGTTATCTTTTACTGTTTTACTTACGGAAACAGAAACCTGTGAACTGTGACACATAAAAAGACATACTAGATGACTCCAGGCTAAAGCATAATTATTTTTGCTTTTTTTCATAACTGTGATGGGAGGAAACACATTTGACTAACTTGAACAGATAGTTAGTGGCTTTTTATGCACAGAAATAAGCATTGAGCAATTCAATCAACAACTGAAACTGATCAATCAACTCAGTTCCAATGTTATCACTATATAAAAACTATTAAAAATTCTGAAACCTCAGACATTACATTTATGACACCTAAACCAGAAATCCATTAGAAACAATTGTATCTCTTTCACTGACCCTAGAACAGTTTTTGACTTGATATACGTCCAGTTTAATGTGCTTGTTGTTTTCTGATTTTTGTTTGTTTGGGGGAATTTAATTTTTTATTTATTTTATTTTTTTCTCTTAGCAATGTTGATGAAGAGATAAATATCTATCACAAAACGGAAGGATTTTTGGGTGGCTCTCTCTATTATTTGCAGCTGATAATTTCAGCTATTTCCTAAATTATTCATAAAAGAGAACTGGTTAAAATTCAAAACCCAAAAACAAAATCAAAGGGAAAGAATGAAGGTAACAGTTCACCATATTTTAAATTGTTAGGAAATAAAAACCATGGATTACCCTAAGGTTTCATATTTGTATTTTTCATACTTATTGTTAAAACTTTTATTAACTTATTCCAGGTCCCTGCAATTAATTTATATATATATATATATATATATATATATATATATATATATATGATTGTTTGATTGTTTTTTTTTCAATATACTTTCTGAGAAAAGCCTCCTGGTCTGATTGTAAAAATCTGAGAATATACCTAAAATCTGCTTATCTCAGTATGAACTGCCTCATGTCTCACTATGAAAGAGTATAAATTCTAAAATTGTGGTCCTCTGCAATTTTTTTTACTATTTTTTACCTGTTTTGAATGCTAGCTCAAGTAGTCATTAGACATACTCTTGCTGAGCAAATGTAGCTGCAACAAATAAACATGAAATGACTTTCCCATTAAAGCTGTTGTAATTTGCAAATTGAGTTTTAAGAACCAATCTTTACTTCTTGGGTTGTTTTGTTCTTTTTTTTGAAAAAAAATTTTTAAAAAGGTTGGTTATTCAAAGATATGACAGCCACATAAATGACATGTTGCATGTGTCTTTGGGAAGGCCTGGGGACTTTGGAGCTTGAAGTCTAAGTCTGCTATCTTCTAATTGCATACTGAAGCACTGAGGGAAAGTTTGAGATTGACTTAATTGATTGATCTATTGGCTGATTTAAAAAAGACAAAGAGGAAAATATAGATGAACAGGACAGGACTCATGCAGATTTAAACCCAGCTGTACAGGCAGTGTGAACAATCTAGACTCAAAACTATGTGGCGAGATGAATGAAGTCTAATGCCTTACCTAATAATGACTGTTCATATTTACACATGTTCTTTACACCAGATATCAGTGTGCAAAACAAAGCTTTTAGATAATAATATCCTTCTGGAACATACAACCAGAAATAGGAACCTTAAGTCATTATTCTTGTTTGTCTCTTTGTTTATCTGTTGCCCATAAGCTGAAACTGCTTTACATCTGCCTATTTATTAAAGGAAGACTCATGCTGTAAGTAAAAAATAGAGCAGCAATGGCTATTAAATGCCTATTGCTTTGGAACACTATCTATTTACCTATGCATCTGTTATTCCTGTCTGATGTCAAAACCCCAAAACTTTAAAGACTTTAGAAACCTAAAAAACCAAAATGTTAATTTCATTACTTAAAACATTTGATGCTGACTAATAGCCTATCAAGAATCTACAAGGATCTGGATACTGGGTTTTAGGTGTTTTGCTCCCTGTGGGCTAAATAACAACCCACCAAGATCAAAAGTACCTTTGAAATCTTACATTTAAAACAAGGCAAAAATGTGTTAGATGATCTAGGGCACAATAACAAGCATAAAGAGCAAAACCAAAAAGCAGTATATTTCTCTCCTTCTGGTACATCAGATGTACTAATACATTGCTGAAATGTAGAGAAAACTTTGGAACAAAGTGATACTACCTTCTGTAAGTCTTTCAATAGTGCAAGCTGAACTTGATCATTAGCACCAGGAATATTGCAGACAACCAACTGTAGACAAGAAGGATAGAGTCTCATCTTAGAGGTGTAAATATTTTTATGCTGTATGATGCTATGTCATGTCGTGGATATCCTTTACTTTCACAATGAAAATAGGGATGACTATTAGATTTTGTATTTTTCTCTAGAATGAGGCTGTAGCTACCCAGGACAGGATTTATTATTCACCATTCCATTTCAGCAGAATATAGGCCAAAGATTATAAAAACCTTCTCATTTAACTTCCTCTGTGAGGTATCTTGGATAGCTAAGAGCTATACTTCTATGTCTCCGAAGTCTAACTCAAAGTGATATCGTTGTTTTTTTTTTTTTTTTTTTTTTCATAATAGATTATCTGTCAGGAAGCAGAAGACTTTTATTCAAGATCCACTTCAAAAACAAGGGGCTTAAACCAGCATCTAACACACTCAAAGAAAACAACTGTAAGCAGGGAAGGCATTTGGATAGCAAGTTTTCTTTTCTTCTTTAAAAGCTGGGACATTGTTTAGCAGAGAGGGGAGAGGATGCTCAAGGGAGACTTTATCACTCTCTGCAACTTCCTGAGAACAGGTTGTAGCCATGTGGGGTTTGGCCTCTTTTGCCAGGCAACCAGTGGCAGGACAGAAGGACATAGCCTCAAGCTGTACCAGGGAAGGTCCAGGTAGAATATCAAAAGGAATTTCTTCACTGAGATGGTTTTCCGACATTGGAACAAACATCACCGAGAGATGGTGGAGTCACCATCCCTGGAGGTGTTCAAGAGACAATTGGATGTCGACTTAGTGCTGTGATGTAATCAGCAAATATTGACAATCCATCAGAGGTTGGACTAGATGATCTTGGAGATCTTTTCCAGCCTTAGTGTGCCATGATTCTGTGATTCTAGTGTGGCAAGCTCCTAGGTTAGGAAGACCTATATCTCACTGGGAAATAATAAAAAAGAAGGATTACTCAATTTCTACCAATTACTGCATTTTGAGGAAAATGGCTCTAGAAATATTCTATTCCATGAATTTATTCATATATATATATATATATATATATATATATATATATATATATACATAGCTTAGAACACAGAAAAAATATTATTCTAAGCCTCTAAAATACTATTTTTAGCAGGATATGATCTAATTAGTGTCTGTCAAAAGCCTTAGACCATTTCAGAGTTTTTTGTTATACCTAAGACACTTAAATAAGCTTTAGTACTGGTGTTCTAGTGCAAGTTCAGTAACATTCTCTAGAAGAACACAAGAAAAAAATAGCCATGTAGTAACTTGCTTGAGGGTTTTGCTGTTGGGGAGTGGTAGGTGAGAGATATTATTCTGCTTTTATTTATCGGATATTGTAGTACTGACAGCCACACTTCTCTTGCTTTGACCAGATAGAGCCAAACTGCAGGATTCTTTAGACTTCACATTTTTAAACCCTTATGTTTTGAAAGAGTAATATTATTTTCCATAATCAAGTTCAGTTTTGCCTCTGGCATTATGTGATTTGATAAGTCAGCATTTAGTGTGTGACTTGAATTAATGATTAACACTATACAAAATGTGTTGAATGTGTTAACTTTTCAGTTGTAATTGGAATTAATGAAAATTAAGTCCTATTTGCTATAAATCAAAATTACCATACAGAAAAACAACCATCTAGCTATTTTTTTTGTGGGGTTAACTATGGTTTTATGGAAAACTCTTCCCACAGTAGAAACATAACTGCTTAATGTGATAAGAAAGATTGTAAAATTGCATAGCAGTGACTTATAACAGTTTTCAAAATTACTTGTCCTTACCAAAGTCAAACCCATAATGTAATATACAGGATGCAATAAGAAATATTATTTGCCTTAAAGCATTTTTATACCTTTAATTTAAAGTAATGTGTGTTATAGTCTTAATAAAATAGCAAAAGAAGTCTCTTAAATACAATAAAATATTACCCTGTGTGTGCAAAAAGAAAACATTGATCACCATAAGGCTTGCAGAATTAAAAAAAAAAAAAACCAAACAAGCAAACAAAAAAAAGACAAAAGCCCACAACAACAAATTACCTAAGATATTTTAAGTATGGAAACTATTAATATCAGTAAACTGAGATACTTGTAAGATTTTCATTTCCAGTTGTTCAAAAGTATTGATTGTACAAATTCTACTTGTTTTTCTGTTTGTTTCGTATTTGTCACAATAAGCAAACACTGAAAATTTGGCCTCATCTTCATGGTATGTCAAGCAAGGACACTGTCTTATAGACATGTCACAATGATGAATTAATTAAAACTTGAGAAGTGCTCATATTATGCTAATCAACTCTGCTGCCAAAGCTAAAAATAAATAATTTCAAAAATAGCCATTTAAAAACATTTAGAGTGGCAATTATTTAA
Organism: Anomalospiza imberbis; assembly: GCF_031753505.1. Lineage (NCBI taxonomy): Eukaryota > Metazoa > Chordata > Aves > Passeriformes > Viduidae > Anomalospiza > Anomalospiza imberbis. Next base: position 104,157,249 of record NC_089682.1, read on the forward strand.
TTACGGGGCACCTTTAAGGAACTGAACCATAATTCAAGTGACTATAACTATTTATCAAGTTATGCAACTTCAAAACAGCAGCTAAAAACAGCATTCAAAGTGTAGAGCTTCAGGTGACATAGATCAAAGCAGTTCCATGGAGTTAAGTTCAGTGACAACTGTTTGTGATAATTATGCATTAATTTTTAGTTGTTCAGTTGCTGTAACTGTGTTTGACTTTTGAGATGTCACTCAGCTTTCTGTTAAATTTAACATTATAAATACCATGAAGGTGTCATGGACTAAGATCTTAATATGTTGTTACACATAAAAGCACTGACTGTAGCTTCAGAAAGGTCCCAGTAGGGCTGAAAGTGTAAGATGCATTAAATAAGTATAATGCCCAGACATTATGATAATCCAGTCTTAATGGATTACTGATAGTGTTTTGCACTATTAATTTCTATTTGGTGCAGAAGGGACCAAAATGAAGCCCTATAGTGTCCTTAATTTAGGTCAGACTAAAAGAAAAAACTTGGTTATATCTAACTGCTTTGATCCAGCTTTTGTGATTGAAGACACCTGGTAACTGTCTACCTAAATTCAGTAGGTTCTTCCCTTTTTGATCTGAATTTTTTTCTGCAGAGTTTTTGTAGCAGTAGATATAACTTCTCCTATCAGAGTAGTCAGATTATTTACTCTTGAAACAAGACCCACTGGAATTAGAAAATAGGCTGACAAGATCTTAAAGTCCTGGGGGACACAGCTGACAAGCAATGCTCTAAAACCACTCTGCATTTACAGAATTCACTGAGATGCCAAAAGCAAACCAAGAAAAAGACAAGAGTCTCTTTCATTTAAGAAACTGGAGGTAGAGATGCTCTCTTTTTGTATAATATCCTGCCAAACAGCTTGGGTAGGTTTAGGCACACCTCAGCCCAGCATGTTTCAGATATGTTTTCAATGCTTAAGCACTTGACCCAGCCTTCTGACCTGGTCAGAAGGTAAAAGTGCTGCAGGTGTTCTGTTCTAGTGAAGTTGAGCTGCTGTGTAGCAGTAAATAGGAGACATGGCCAAAAGACAAAGAAGAAACCCTCATATATGGTGCCTACATTTCCACACTTATTGTGCTGTTTCTTGCACAACATTTGACTATCAGCATTAAATACAATTTAATTTGATGGTTTTGCATTGGAGCAGTATTTTCCTCTATTACTGAGCTATAAAAACCAGAGATGTCAAAAGGAACAAGGTAGACAATAATAGTCACTGGTTAAAGCTCAGACAACTGAGCCTTTTATGCAACTCCAAACAAACCAACAGATTTCTACACAATGGAAATACAGGAATTGTTCTTAATGTAAATAGGACCAAAACAAAGGGTATTGATATTCTAGAAGTTGCTACAAGAATCATTATAAATATCTAAATTACTAGAACTGATACTAAATTTAAGGATTCCATTCTAGAGACAAAAGAGGATTTATGTTTCATACCTTTCAGTTGCAAAGCTCTACAAAGTACTACAGGAGATTCCTGGCCTTCCAGTATCAAAAGGAAACTGAGTTAAACTGTCTGTGATAGAAACTAATAGTCCCTGAGACTCATTAGGGAACATCTGTTAAAGAAATGTACTGAACTCAAAGCTTTTACTGCTGTTTTTAGAATGCATGTAAGTGAAGAACAGAGAAAGGGTATTTTGAGTGATAGGAAATTTTGACTGTTGACATCCTGTGTTTTGGGGGTGACTGCATTTTCTTGGGGTCAGCAAACAAACAGTGTAGAATTGATAATGTATGTACCTCTCAACAAGGGGTATTTTATTTTTAATAATTTCAAAAAAAATGTCTAAACATGAAACAGTTATTTAAGGTTTGCCATCTAGCTAGTGGACTCTTCTTTCAACCACACTACCCATGTAGTTCATACAGCATCATAAAAATTACATCCCAGGAACATCAATAGTATTAAATGTTTCCAATACTATAGGAATGGGCTCAAGCTTATTTGCTGTGTTTTGAAGATTTGTATTTTGCTTTGTATTTTTTCCCCATTGTCATCTCTTTTCAGCAGTCCAAAACTGCTAAAGAATCTCCAACATCTATATTTATTTGTAATATCGACCATCATAAATATTAATATATCTGTTCCTAGCTAGAGATTGCTGTAAATGTGAAAAAATAACATCAAATTCTCATTAGCAAGTATAAAGACAAATTTATTTGCCTTGTGACCATTCTTTATCAGCGATTTTAGCCCAGCATTTTAATTGTTAGAAACCATGGATTATGGGCCAGATTTCAGTACTGACCCTAGCATTTGTTTTACCTTGATTTGTTAAAAATGTACAGTCACTATTTCTTTATTTTCTTTTTCTGAGTAAACCAAATAACTTCTGCTAAGAAAACACATTATATTCTTTTCTCTCATTCCAATAAGTGATGTTGCATACTGCTGAAAGATATATCTCCTGCTTTCTTAATGTCTCACGTCAGCAGTGCCATACTATACAATAGCTGTCTTCTACCACATCTCATGCAAACCTCATGTAAAACACGAGGTTTAAAACATGCCCTTTAATCTCTTCTCTAATTGTCGCAGAGACTACAGATTTTCAGTTGACTGTAAAAATTCAGGTTCAAAGACACTTTTGATACAATGACCAGTTTTATGCAAAATACATAGAACTGCATCACAGCTGAATCCCAAGGTTTGTACTTATTACTAGTAGAATTTCAACAAAATTCCAATTGGTGTATTTTTTAATTTAAAAATCTAAAATTAAATCTACAGTCTAAACTAAACTAATTAAAATCTAAAACAGGTCTCACTGAAAAGAATCTTGATGTGGACAATAATGATAAGGTTCAGTATGCAGTAGCTTTCTATTCCTTGCAAACTAATTTCAGGATAGTGATTATTGGCTTCCCTAGAATAACAAGTAAAACATGTTCATTTTAACTGAATTTTCTCAGAGTTTTCTGTGTCTATAAATGTTGAATTAAAAAATAACACTTTTTCTGTGAACCTAGACTCGAGCACTAATTTCAGAGATAAAACATTATTTTGATAAAGTTTGCAGTAAAAAATGGACCAGTTTTATACAAGTTTGAGAATACTTGAAGGGAAGGAAGGGAAGGAAGGGAAGGGAGGGAAGGGAGGGAAGGGAGGGAGGGAGGGAGGGAGGAAGGAAGGGAGGAAGGAAGGGAGGAAGGAAGGAAGGAAGGAAGGAAGGAAGGAAGGAAGGAAGGAAGGAAGGAAGGAAGGAAGGAAGGAAGGAAGGAAGGAAGGAAGGAAGGAGTAAATTCCAAAGACTTTTATTTGACCTACCTGCTAGAAAAATGCTGAGACTGACCCTGTCAGCATTCATAACTATCTGGGATTCCCCAGTTGTGTAACTTTTCTGTTGAAAGCTGACTCAGCTTTAAATGGAAACTGAAATGAGTTTTAAGGATCACAATAATGGCATTGAAATCTGAGGGTATCTTAACCTAATGCCCACTATTTCATTCTTTAGAGCAAAGAAATAAAGAGGGATATGTTATCTTCTCTACTGTAAACATGTCTATATTCTTTAATCTGTATATAAAGAGAGTAATATGTAGTTATTTTTGTATGCTGTTTTATGATAATAATAAAAAGGTAATTAAAAAGAGAGTAAAAGTACTATGTCATTGTACCCATTAAATGCATGCTAATATCATAATCAGTTTTTTCTGTGTCATAAGGAAAAGTATGATTTTGCTCAGAATATAATAAAACTTATTTATTTTTCTTACTCCAAAAAGAGCAAAATCTTTAAATAAACTGCAGATCTCAAAATGACCCTCACTTCAAATGGCAATTACAATGAACTCTTCTGTTTCTAGTGTATCATCTATGACTAATGCCCTTCCCATAAACACTTTTTTTTATTCTGATTATCAGATTAAGCAAAATTTTTAATCCTGGAAATTGAAGAAAAACTCTGTTTTGGTCTTACTGATTATAATGACAATTCAAGGATTTTTTTTCACTTTTGCTAGAAAAGAATTCTCTGGAAATGGCTTAACTCTTCTTTTTTGAATTTAGAAAAAAATCTAAATTTTTAATGATGACTAGTTCAATACACAAATATAAATTCAATTATTTGCTTTTCTTCAGCCTTACTGTGATGACAATCCCAATAATTCTTCTTTCTAGAAATAATTAATATATCCTCCCTTATACTTAGATATTTGTAGTATAGAAATGAAATAAGATTAAAAGAATTGGAAAGAAAAGACAATATATTGAACAGAATAGGCAGCAACCTAAAGGGAGATGGAAAACTATAAGACAGGGTAGACTCTTTGAGGCAAAAACTCTTATAGACTGAAAATTCATTTCCCCTGTTATATTCCCCAAAACCTTTCAGTATCTCAGTCTTTCTCCTTCTCCTACCCCTAGAGTCTAAATACTATTTTGATGATAAATTTGTTTGATGTTGCAAACACAATAACAAAATGTAACGGTGCAACTCTATTTTGTCTAGGTTCCTTAGAAGTCCTGAGTTCATTCTGCTTTCTATATTCACATACATTCTACTTTCATATTCAACTGTGTTTCATATGTGTCTCCTTAAACCCCTCTTTTGCACATCAAATTTCAGTGAAGATGTGAATTGACTTTTGGAAATAAAATAATTAAGATGGATAGGAATCTCTGAGTATTTTTACTCAGTATTTTTACTTGGTATATTCACTCCTTTTGCTTTTTCTTCAGAAATGTTAAAGGTTCCATAGCTCAACCACGTGTGGGATTTTTTTTTTTAATTTCTTGCTTTTACACTAACTGAAATTCATTGTGTTTAAATGATCAATTTTGTGTCAAAACCACAGAATCCTACAGTGCATTCTGGCTCTCGCTGTATTATGTGTGCATTTTATGGGCAAAAATAGAGTTTCATAGCTACTTTTACCTCCATTCAGAACATTCTTTAGTGTCTTGGTCTGTGGGGTCTTGTATTTTCCCTAAAGACCTTGGACACTATAACTAGACATGAAAATACAGAAGGACCTCACCTCCTTTAGAACTGAATCACCAAAAATAAAATAAACACAAACCCCGAGGATGATAAGAAATCTTTCCTGGCTTGAAAGAATTAAGTGATCCTTTCAAAATCTTCTCATTTTTGTTTTTATCTCACAATGTCTAATTTCTGTACAAATATAGGGAAAATTGAAATAAAATGTTAATAATATCTTTAGGAAAAGGCCCTAAAACAACCTTTCATGTCCAATTAATTATATTCTCTATTAAAATCTGTAATGGATTTGTGCAACCTGAAAAAAGAAATTACAAAATTCAGGAATAAGCATATCTACCTAAATGACTTTGAGCGAAGGTAATTCTTACTCCTTTGAACACTTGACAGCATTGTGTGATTCCTTCTTAACTAGCAGCTCAGCCTTGATAGTGAAGATACATAAGAAATTATAGTGAAAGTCAAAAGCTGCCATTTATTCTGATTATATGTTAGTCATTGCAGTAATTGCATTCCCTTACAATGAATTGTAAGTCTGTTTAGCCTAGTGGTTTTTTGTAACTGTTTTGTTGAAGTAAACACTGCTGAAAAAAAAAAATTGAAGCATGAAATAGCTGAAATAACATTGATGACTAATGCTTCAAGGTCTCTAAAATTAAGAGAAGCTAAGCAACGTGCAGCACTGGAGATGGGCTTCTAAAGTGGGAGAAAATTCATACGCCAGTATGCATGAATGCTAGCCCTTTCTTTCTGGGCCTGCTGGAAAATCATCCTCCTCACAGGAATATTTGCAAATGAATTCACTCTGTCTTTGAAAGATATGCTTTATCAGCCCATGAATGATGTGCAAATTATTTGGTAGCTGGAATAAAAAATGTCTCAAACATAGCTGAAGACTCCACAGAGGTGTTGTTAAAATGAAAAAGAAGCAGTTTGTAAAAAAAAAACAATAAAATTACAGAAGTCCTCTTAAAATCTAGTGTTTTGAATTCCTTCAACAGTTATGTCATTTGTTTGAAATCAATCAGAGAAACAGGGGTGTTGAAGCCAATTCAGGATTTTAATTGAGATTTTTCAGCTAATATCTATATGCCACAAATATAGATTTAAGGTTATACTTTCTTACTTCTTCAGTTGAGAAGTGCATAAACTGTCTTTCTGATCATTTTCATAGAATTTTTAAGCCTTTCCTAGCATGAGTATCTCTCATAATTTTTATCTCATAAGAATTTGTTCACATACCCTAAATTTTTTTTAAGTTCAAGTAAAGTATCTGCACCTTGTGTTGTTTTCCAGATTTATAGATATGAGACATTGCTAACTAATAGCACTAGATGTAATGGAAAATAGGTAAATTAGCTTTTAAAGATGGTCAAACTTAAACCTAAAAGTGCCTGTGACTTTAAAGTTCCATATTACAGCCTCATATTTCAACTTGAAACAGATTTGTAACCGTCTGAACATTCAGGAATCTATTTAATTTAGTAACTTAACTATATTTAATTGTTAGTCCACTATATTACCTCAAAAAAAATTGTACAAGATTTCCTCTGGTAAAAGAGATATGTTTAAGGCAGTTAGGGTATATTTTCAGCTTGATTAACACACCTCATAATCCTTAAAACAAATTAGTCTAGAGTACCTAAAGTTCTGCCTCTGGATATTCCCCATAAGCTTTCAATTGCTTTACATCTGGGGCAATGCTGTTAAAAAGCTTTTATGTTTGAAGTGTAAATTAAGCAGAATTTCAGAGTCAATGTCCAAAGTAGTGTTAATGTTCTGCCTCCTGCAAATGTTGAAGTACTTGACAAACCTAAGTTTTTCACAGAAACGTTAAGTCATACACTTGGAGCTTGATTTTGTACAAGGCTACATATACTGGAATGGTGAGTGACCTTTGAAAGTGGTCTGCTACCTTATTTTTGAAGTTATTTGGGCATAAAAAAACATGCTGTGATCTAAATTTAAGCTTCTTGCTCCCGAGGTTATTTATACGTTTAATCATAGGATCATGAAAACACGGCAGGATAGGATTATGGAAGGTCAGCCATTTTCTGTCAGGATCAACTCTAATAAAACCATTCTTGATAGGTATTTACTGCAGATGTATTTAAAAACCTTGAGTTATGTAAATTCATCAGCTATGTAGGCAATGTATAATTTGGAAATAGTTCCAATTTGTGCCAATGTTCTGGAAATAGTATGTGTACTTGAGCTTAGGGACCTCAGTTCATCTGCTCTGAGTTTCTGAGGTCTCTTCAGGAATGCAGTTCTTTTAGGAGGAGAGAAAACAAGCCTCTCCCTATGAAGCCTGCATGACTATGGTTCACAAATAATTTCCCTACAGAAACCTCTCTAGTGTACACTGATCATGCCAAGTCATCATCTTCCAGGCCATGATGGTTTGCTGGCACTTTGGTATCTTGACTTAGAAACATAAATGTTGTATATGTGAGACAACCAAAATAATATAATAAAGTTTGTCACATTATGAAAACGTAGCCTTAAAAGAACAATCCTTCTTGTATGGCAAAGTGTTTCAGCTAAAAGAAGGCCCCAGAGGGCTAAGAGAGCAGAACATCTCTTGTAAACTATTTTGACCTACTTCAAACTGAATTCTTCCTATCTAACAGGACATGGAAGGATAGCTTCCCACTGGGGGATTTCTTTGCCTCTTTAATCATTACACAAAATTAAACTCTCCCTTCCCACTTGGTGAAATCTTCCATAGTCATGCCATGAGCAGGAACAAACAAGGGTGATGCACACCATGCATTGATGGATCAATCTCTAACCAAATAGGTATAAACAATTTAGTGGTACCGAGATTATACACTAAGCAGTGTGTCACAGACAATACCAAATGCTAGATATAAATACCTGGGTCTCCATGGGTCTTCTAGAAGGGAAACAGGGACTTCTTCCTGAAGCATGTTATCATAACAGTAACATGTAACCACTATAATTTAATAATCATTATTCTATCAAGTTGGGTTATTTTTGTCATTTAAAGCCAGTATTATGACACCTAGTTTATTATCATCTTCTATAGTTGAAAAATTAGAATGTGTATTAAAACTGTCAACTTTTTTTTTTTTTACTTTGGTCACATTTTTCTTAAACTCTATTACTCCACCTCTATCCAACTGTAAGTCCTGATAAGAGTTGTGTTATAAACATTTCAGCTTAAAGAGAGGCATCACTACAGTATGGACTGAAGAAAATTAGGTCCCCTGAGTAATTTGTCTCTTGATTATCCATATGGCTTAATTTTTAATTTACTCACAAGCTCTCTTCTTACAGAAACTTTAGTTCCCTCTAAGACAAGCTTGGATGTAATTCTGCTGTATAGTTCACACCAGAGGCTACGTCCAAAAGCAAATTTCAAAGACGACACGATACTGACTTTTGCCTGCAGTAGATAATGCCACACTTAGTAAATTATGCACCCTGCAACATCCCTGTTAACACTCTCATGTCATACCATGGGACACATTATATAGACTTTGAATTTAATGCTGTAAAGACACTATTTCATTTAACTAAATTAAGTTCCTCTCATTGTTTGAGAAACTTTTTACTGAGTTGAAGTCCCATTATGCACATGCAAGAAAAACAGTAATTAGGCCGTAGGGCTACAAAGATACAACATAGAGGCAAAAGTGGACCCAGCCAAGTTCTAGGCAGTGCAAATACCATCACTCTGCTGTTGAGAGTTGGTCTCTCCGGAAAAATACAGACATGAGCCACCCTGCAGCACTAAACTTCGAAGCAAGAAGCTGTTCCCGAGAGATCTCTTCAGTAGCATAGATGAATCTAGTAGATCTAGGATGTCTGCACTTACATTGCATGTATTTCAACTATTCTGTAGAATTCCTAGATGACAATAATAGTTTGCACATAATAATGATAATAATTTACGCAACATAAATATGCATACCAATAGTAGTGGGGCTTTTGGACTGTAGGGTTATTTTTTTCCTAATAGATAGGGTCTAATTTAGTCATAAAACAATCAACAAAAGACTATCATAACTTTTGATTCTAACCTTATGTAAGCATCTTCAAAACTTGTGGAGTATTCATTAGGCTTTCCATAGGTCAGTCTTGCCTTCTACTCCATGATAAAGTGAAACAGAAACTGTTACCCAGCAAATAACCCCTTAACTTGACACTACTCTAACTTCACATAGAGAAAAATGAAAGAATCATGAATTTGACTAAATTTCAGGACAAAATTCCTTGATTTTTACAGTTTGCCAGTAAACTTTTGTGTGATTTTACCTCTTGAGAATATCTGGTCAGTATTCCTCCCATGTGTCTACCCAGAGCAAAAGAACCTCAGTTTAGCCCCATACATGAAGTGTCTAGGGCATTATAGAAGGTGATAGTATCTCTTTGGAAATATCCTTAAGATGCCATTGATGGTAGTTTCTCCTAGATAAAAAGATGCACCAAAAAAAATTTGGTTACAGTATTCGCAACATCTGTTTATACTGTTTATTATGTTTAGCATAATGAAACTGAAGACAGTCTATGTCAAACAGGTATTGCTCTACCTTTTTCATAAATATTACACTTATTAGTACATCAGCATTCAAAATATTACAATGGGAAAAGTTATTTTATTTTTATCCTCATACTAACTTGCATATTCTTATTCTGTTTTTATCAGTTTCCAGTACTGTGTTCTCTTTAGGTTTATATGGAAAATGTTTGAATAAATTAAAGATCACAGTCTATTGTATTCCAGGAAGAAAGATCAATGGGCTTTCCAAAGCTAAGATATTGGAAAGGAAGTATTTAGGATAATGAGATTTTCTGCTACAGCTTATATTTATTGAAATTTGCAATTCAAGCTTGATGCTGAAAGTCATATGCACACCAATAATCTTTATTTTGGGTGTTATCCATCAGCTTCAGTATCAATGGATACTGAAGCTTTAGTATTATTCATCTCTATAAAGATTAAGAAATCAGCTTTATGAACCTAAAGGTAAGTCACAGAAAATATCACTACTTCCTGGCCAAAGGTGCTCAGCCAGCTGCATATGAAGATTTTTTGAGGTGTGATTCAAAACTGTGAGGCAGCTCCAAACACACTGAGATGTCTGTGATCTAGGCGTCTTGCTGTGCCAGATGCTTAAATCTCTATTGGAGGCAATAGAGAACTAGTCAGTGGGTGGATGTAGTAATTCAAAGTTAGAGAACTACCCAGTAGACCAAATCCATGTATTTATTTCAGAACTAAATGAACAGCTCTCTAGCCTCCATTTGATTGTAGTTACAAACCAAATAGAATATGAAGAACAATAGTGGTTTTAAGAGAAGATGAGAGGTACCTAGTAAATTTTCCTCAATGATCATGGAATAAAATAACATGTCCTATTTCTACATGAATTTGGCATTCTTCTTTTGCTGCCAATATTCATATCAAATATCTTTGGCATAACTGAAATGTTTTTGCAAACACATACCTCGTTGCCACGCTTACTATTTAGGAAAGAAACCAGACAGAAGTAAAACATGTTCAACCTTGGATCTATGCTGCACATCCAATATTAATCTTATTTAGCTTTGAAAATGCAATAAAGCAAAATGTCTATGGGTGTCTCTTCCAAGGGTACTTAGGCTGCCATCATCGTTTATATTTTCTTATTTATCTAGCTTGTGGTTGCTTTGCATAACATTTTAACCTTTAGTGTGGTTTTGTGTAACTCTCACATAGTGCCAGCAAGGTCAGTGAAAATTCTTATTTTTTAATACTCCATTGTCACAGACCAGGCAATGTCTCAGGAACTTCCTGCTCTTGCTGCATCAGGTCCTTCATCACTATTAGTGCACATGTGTTTCAGGAAGCCCTCAGAAAGCATGTGAGTGAAGAACTGGAAAATATCAAAAATACTGCTAAAATGAAAATCTGCTTGTTTATATAAGAGAGGAACTTTCAATTAGAATAAAACATTAAAGGTTGAGTGTTATGAAAGCTGAAGGACTTCCTGGTCACTGGGTATTTCTGATCTTAATCCTTGTTTTAATGGGTACAATACAAGACAGGAAGACTAAAGATAGTGGAATCCTAATGCTGCACTAAAGAGTGAAAAATTAAAAAAAAAATCTAAGTAAGTTTTGGCAAAGGGGAATGCTCTTAAATATATACAAGATGTATTTTTTAAGATGTTTTCCTGAAAAAAATACCTGACTTAGAGGTTAGTGTAATTACTATAGTGACAAATACTTGCATGGCTTGCTGTTAGATTTTTTTTTTCCCCCACAGACATCAATGATTCATACCGAGATAAGTTCAAGGAAATAATTGTTTTGTGTGCTATCATTTTTGTTGGTTTGGGCATTTTTTGTTTGTTTTGTTTTGTTCACTGAGTGGTTTTGTTATTTCCTCTCTACCCACCACAAACATTTTCATAATCATAGAGGAATGTGACTGTGCATGACATAGCTCTGAATGAACTCCTGTATAAAGGGAGTATATAATTTCTCGTCCTTAGCAAGGAGATATAGCTTAGGTACTGACACAGGTAATTAGCTGCTTCTTACAGCTGCTATAAGATATATTCACTGATGCCTGGCTGCTCTGTGCTACATGAACAGACAGCTCATATTTGAACAAGACAGAAATATTAATATACAATATATACAGTCTAGAATTCTATCCACGTTTAACAGTGCAGATAGCTTTGTGTTTAAATGGTTATCATAAGATCTTAAAAGCTGGAAGTCTTTTTCAGAGTGATTCATGTTGAATTTGTCATACAAGCAGGTACAACGGATGTCTTTTAAATTATTGAATAAAAATGATTCAACTTGTTTTTTAATCTGTAGACTGTAAATAAAAACATTGCTGGCAGTTAAATGTTGTGTTTGCATTATACTTTTTATGTGTTTTAGCAGCTGTGGAAGACCTGTGTGGTAAATGTTAGAAATCTGAAATTTGGCGGGGACATTCATTGACCTGTGAAACACTGTTTGCATTTGATCAAGAGATTTTGAAGCAATCCTTTGTATATGACAGCTGTATTTTCATGGGCAACTGAAAATGACAAATGCAATGACCCATCATTTTATCTCCCTTATGCCACTGTATGAATAGTATTAATGGAAGTTTTCAGTTTGTGATTGTCCTGCCCCTATCAAACTGGAGCAGGAAAAGAAAATCATGTTAAGATGGAGGAATGTATAAGTTGTTTTCCAGATGGGAGAGAGACATGATGAAATGTTTCAAATGAGTGCTGTTAGCCCAGAGTTAGCAGGGCATTTATTATGTCATGACTGCCTTGATACAGCAATCATTTGATATGGCAATCAGAAGGTAATTTCTCATGCTGTGAAAGTGGTATGGAAAATATAAGAGCTTTCTCCGGTGAAAGAAGCAGACTTGCGTCAGGCAGGACTGGAAATCCATCTGCACATTGTCCTGAGCAAATCAGGAGCATACAGGGATATATACAGAAGGATTTATAAAGTCATAGTAGTGTCTATTGCAAAAGTATAATTCATAAATATATTGTACCATTTCAGAAAGGCAATAGCACATCACTGTTTTCTTCGGCTAAACCAGTACCTTCCATGAAAAACTTCAAAATGGTTTGATTTATTGGTTTTGTTGGTTCTTTTTTCCTAATTTAATTATATTCTATGAAATTAGCAAACGAGTAATATCAGTCTATAAACTAAAGTACAGCATGCAAAAGAGAGAAGTAATTATACTGTGGATGTTGTTCTGCAATCATATTAAGTCTTTTAGTGGGCAGACAAAGTGCTCTGGGTCCATGTGCAAATGAACATATTTGCTGTTCTATTCCATACAATGGAATGTATTTCATTTCATAAAATATTACCTGCAGTTTCTTCAAATAACACTACAGTTGAAAGATAGTAAAGAGTAACAGAGAATTAGAAGTGCTGCTAATCAAATAGTCTAATATCAAAATTTTCCTATTAAAAATAAAAATTTTAAAAAGGAAAGAGTTTCCTTGGTTTTCTTCTTACAGGACTGGAATATATAATTTTGTGGTCTATGTACACTTTGTTCTGACTTGATTTGTGCCTCTCAAATTACATTGTTGGTTATGTATAAAATTTCAGCTGCCTCCACAAAGTTCTTATTAAAATCTGTGTCAATGAGAACTGCCATGTGTTTCATTCTACTTCATACTTCATATTTATATGATTATGAGAACACTTGAACAGAGCCTGCACAGGTGATTTTTAATCTCTAACTATCATTATGTGCTTCCCAGGCCAATTCACTAGACAGCCAATGAAATTTTTGTTCAGTGGAAAGGAGATTTTAATAATCTAATTGCATTCAGACTTATACCTTCTGCATTATTACTCAGTCAGGTATAGGACAAAATGACAGAACATCCAGCTAACAAATGATATCCCTCGCTCTGAGTAGTGGTATACTTGTATTTAAAATCTAAGCTTTCACAGTTCTTGCAAGAAGAATATATTTCTACAGAACAATCAGCTTTTATTATGTCTAAATCTTTATGTGGATGTCATTTTAGTACAGCTATTATACATCCAGTCTTCAATTCTTATTTTTCTATAAGACAAGTGTTGTCTGAAAAATGTTAGGAATATTTTAGAAGTGAACCCCAGTTCCAAGTATCTTCAAAAAACATGTATTCTATTGTTGTATATACAATAGATACAGAAAGATACAATAAAGAAAGATAGATGCATAAAAAGAGGTATAAGATGTCCTTGATATCAACATGAGGCTAAAAACCTGGGATGCTGGAAGAATGTTGGGATGCAATGGAAGCTCGAAGAAAGAATGCTTTTGAAGGGATATATCTTTTTGTTTCCCTTTCCATTCCTGTCTATACATTTTTAAGTACTGAGTAGCCTATGAGTGCTAAGTAAACACTGAGGAAACTGAACAAGGGTGGAGTTACTTAAAAATCCTAAATGCTGAGTTGATGTTTTCTTGATAAACAACTTTGTATAGAAGGGTACTTGAACAGGAATTGCTTTGTCAAAATTATACTGCTTGCATTTGATTTACAAAAATATTCAGAAATAGTCCCCTAAAAATACAAATTTCAAAGATGCTGTCATTTGTTTCAGTAGTACTACTACTGAGCTAAGAAAGGAAAATACTTTATCTAAGTTTGTGTCATGAGAGCACATTCTTCTTGTTTTATTACTTGCCCAAAGTTACACAGGACTACAAATTCAGCAGCTTGTTTATAGGCAAAATCAGACAACATGAAGAAAACATGGGACCATCCTTTTGTAAAACAGTTTCCATTCACTCAGGGCTCTGAGGTTCACTCGCTGTATGGAAATTTGCTGTACCGGTTTAGCCTGAAACTGGAGGTGGAATTGTGCACTAAGCTTTAACAGATAACTTGCAAGTTATCCGATGTGGACAATTGCCCAGTTGTAACCAAACCACAAACCCATTTCCAGAAGAACCTGCAAGCTCATTTTCAGCCATTAATTAAGATGGAGCTCGTAGTGAAAGAGGCCCCTGCATGTTTGATTTTCTGACGTATGTCCAAACTTCACTCTGATTCAGTCAAAAATTTTTAAAATCTTGTAACATAATATCACTGCTGTATCATTGGATTATTGTACAGGCTGTCTCATGTGGGTGACTGTCAATGAGCTGCATTTCATTACTTTATGCCTTTGATTTTCAGTGAGCCATTATGAGTAATTAAGTGATCAGAGTCATTTGTGCAGAACTGCAGCTTCTACACTTTTCATCTCACTTTCTATTTTTGTGCATGGGATATGTTTCCATATTTGTGTTAAACATACATATATATATATATATATATATGTATATATATATATATAAACATTTCAAAGTAACCCATTGTGAATATATTAATATAGATTAATGCAGAGTTTGTAATTACAAGGAACTTCAATCCATGAGAAACGGGATAGTAAAAATTCTCTCTTGTTTTGCATTTACAACTGATGACAGGGAATTGGTATTTTTTACATGATTACCTGAATGCTTTGCTTTACAGCTGATGCTAATGAATATAATATAACTTAGCCCTCCATTTGGATTTTACAGAGTCCTCTAAGTGTCCTTGAGCATGGGAGTGAATCCTGGCTCTGAGTGAAAGTCAGGGAAGGCAGTCAATGTTGTAAATGCTCAGCACTTCATGCAGATCTCTGCAGAACTGAGCCAAAAGTGAATAGAGTATTGACAATAAAATTGCTTTGTTTCAAATGCACTTAGTCATGGCACCCTAAGGAGAAGTAACAGAATCTTTTCCTCAAAACAGCCAAATATGTGAATATATGTATATTCATATATACGTATGTTTGTAAACTTTTGTAAAGCTGATGCGCGGCTGTTTAGAACAGTGCTAAAACACATCTTTTGCAAAATCAATACATGAAAAATACAAGAGTTCATAATACTTTCATCAAATGGAACAGCTGAAAAAAAAAAGTCTTGAATTTAGACCTTGAAATGTGTGAATAATTTATATAAACTTTTTTTCCTAAGTAAAATGAACTAAATTCATTATGCTGTTGTTTTAACTAGCAAATAACAAGTATTTCAACAACTAGGTGATGACTAGAAATTTATCTGTGAAGCAAATGTAGGGATAGTTTTTTTCAAAACAGAATTAAGTGTAAATTATTTTTTCTAGACATGAACTGTTCTATTTCATCCTGGGAGAAAAAAAAAGAAAAAACAAACAAACAAACAAACAAAAAAACCCTTTGCTAAGCTCCAGAGTTCCTTCTGAATCAACATTTACATCTTATGTTTCAACAGAGACTGGAAAGCACTGTTCTAGACTCACTTACAAATTTCCCTGTCCTGTTTTTATGAGAAGGTCAGAATCAAAACTAAAACAGGGCAAAGACAATATAAAGAAGAAGACAATCTAAAGAAGAAGTAGTAGATGCTTTATTTGAAATACATAAGCCCTTAAGCACAGGATATAATGTTGAAATGTTGCTTCAAGGTTCATTCCGGTTGACTATTCTTGCAGTCTAAGACTTTTCCTTTTTTAAAAAAATAAAGGAAATTTTATACATCAAAGTGAAGGTGACTGCTTACCAAGAAACTTTTCTGGTTGCATTGTCAATGCAAGAGGAAATAGGATCTGTGCTCGGGATCCAGGACCCATCCTGCTGGTAATATAAAGGTTTATCACTGTAAGTGTGGGGCTGGGACATAAACAAATGAGGTTTATTTTGTCAGGCTGGCCTCTTGCTCTGTCTTGCACAAGGCTATTTTTATCTCCTTCCATCAGCTCTTATTCTTAGCAAAGCACTAGCAAAAAGCCTTCATCAGCACTGGGGGGAGGTATTTTATGCGTAAAGAATTTAATCCCAAAACATCTAATCTAATACATTCTTCTGCCATCCTTATTCACTGTTGGAAATAGAGAAGCAATATACCATCAATAATAATTATAATGGTTAAGCTTTATTGGAACAGTACCAGAATTTCCAGATGATCTTTACTTTCTAAACAGCCCTACTGATTTCCCAGTGTACTGGAATAACATTTGTGCATGATTTATGTGCCAGATCTTCAGCTGGTCTAAAGTGGTGCAATTTTACTAAATCCAGTGGATGTATGTTGTTGTACAACAGAGGACCTGAACAGTGCTCTGTTCTTCAGAAAGAGCCCCAATGGATTACTGAGTTTTAATGAAATCAATGGAACTACTTGCAGAACAAGGTGAACTGGGGGGGGGGGGGGGTGGGGAGGGTATCAGCTGATCCATGAAACCATAAAGCTCCTTAATAATTAATAAAAAATATATTTGTCTTACAAACACTCTACAGATTCTCAATGCAAATATTGATATGATTGCTTTTTTATAGTATCTAGATTAATGTTACTTTAAATGAGAGGAAGCGAGGAAGCTTTGAACGTCACTTGAGGATGCAATTTAAAAAGATATTGCTGAGAGAAAAAATAAAAATGGTTCTTTTTCCAGTGTTTATTTTCACAGAAATTCACAGCACCAATCAGTCACTGAACCTGACTTACTTTAACCTAAGGCATTAATGCAAAAAAGATGAAAAATATTGTCCACAAAATAAAATTTAAAACTTCTCACTTAACAGCACCCTGCCATAAGTAAGTGAATATACTCCTAGAGCATAATATTAACCCTTCAAATAGAATCATTAATCACAGAATCTTAGAATGGTTTGTATTGGAAGTGACCTTAAAGATCATCTACCTCCAACCCCCTCTCCCATGCTATGGGTAGGGACACCTTCCACTAGATCACGTTGCTCAAAGACCCATCCCACTTGGCCTTGAACACTTACAGGAATGAAACATCCACAGCTTCTCTGGGCAACCTGTCTCAGTGCCTCCCCTCTCAGTAAAGATCTTCTTAAAACATAATCTAAACCTATTGCTTTTTGTTTAAAGCCATTCCTACTTGTCGTATCACTACATGCCCTGTAAAAAGTCCCTCTCCAGCTTTCTTGTAGGCTCCCTTCAGGCACAGGCAGACTGATAGAAGGTCTACCTGGAGTCTTTACCATGCTGAACAACCTCACCCCTCTCAATCTCAATTCATAGGAGAGGTGGCTCTGCCCTGTGGTCATCTCCATGTCCCTTTTCTGGGTACACTCCAGCAAGTCCGTCTTTCCTAAGTTGTGGTCCCTAGATCTGGATGCAGTACTCCAGGTGAGGTGTAACACAAACAGAGGGGGAAAATCACCTCCTTCCACCTGCTGACCATATTTCACACACTTTACAGACACAGACTGGAAAAAATCATCATAACATACATGTTATCATCATAACAAATTTTGGGTTATGACACATTTTTTAATTCCTAGTATTTTATTTATTTGAATGTTTTCCTGTGACTCATGAGAGTCAATATGTGTTGACCTTGGTAAGAACATGAAAGTCACCAAGATAAGGTTATGTACATCACTGTTGTTCTGACTTGGATCTGGAAAAAAAGCTTTTGAAGCCACTGTATGTTATTCAATGTTGCCATTTATCTGTAGGGTTTCATAGTTCAGAAGTAAGACCATATGAACATTTCCAGACCATTTCAATACAAACTATTGTTCACAGATGAACAATAACTTTTTTAACTGCTACATCTGAATCTGTGAGAATCCATTTGTCCAGCTCTTAAAAGTAAAAGATCGTGAATCAAGCCCATGTTATTGAGTAAAGGGGGAAAGTCACCACCCTAAAGCCCACAGTGTTTTGAAAATCTGTAGTATAATACATTAAATTTTACCTTCAATTAACTATTGAACTGTTTTATAGAACAAAAAAACAGTTCTAGTGTGGTTTATTGACACTCAAGGTCAATACTTTAATTTTAAATTAATTATAATTTCACCTCATCAAGAGTTATAACCTAATTATTCTTTGATTGTGTATTACTGTTATCTACCTTAATAAGGCAGTTGAGCTGAAGTTTTTAAGTAAAGTTGAATTTAACTGATTTTTTAATGAATTCTGCTTTAAAAGATTATGACAACAATAGCTAATAAATGGAAAGTTAAAAAGTTAAGTAAGATGGGCTTATCTATGTCTCAAAATATTATTTTGTATCCCAGGACAGAAGTTCTAATTCAGGTGTTTAAAATACAGTTTAAGTCTTGCATGGGTATGTAATAGCCCAATGAGAACATCTCTGCAGCAAGCTGAAGGATGAATGGGTACAGATATGATTTCATCTGTACTACACCTTGGATGATTAGTGATAAAAAAATGCAGACATATACCAGCCTAAAATCCATTATCCATGTTGAACTTGTTTGGAGGAGCTTTTTTTACCACACCTCTACCTGTCAAGATTTAATTTGAGTTAAAAGTGCCTTGGGGAAAGAGACTCCTTTTTTTTCAGAGGGTTGGTCTATCAGAGGTCTAATTTGCAATTTTCCTTTTGAGACTGTCAGAGGCCCTCTTTGCAACTCAAAAGTTTAATTACTACATTTTCAAGGGTCATCATTTAGTCACTGCAGGGAAGATGAATAGTGCAGCACTATTAAATAAAGGACACTTTCTAGAGCTATTTTTAAAAGCAGTTATGACAAAAGTACCACTGTTCTTTGGGACGATACCTTGATGTCTTGTCTAAATTTCTACTGTCACTTAGAATAAAATGACCTTCTGTCTATTGCATGGACTTATCTTTTAAAATGTTCCATAGTTCACAGCTATTGCTAACGTCAGCTTTGCTGGTATCTGAATAAATTAAATTGTGAATTTCCTATTGGTTTTATTATATTCAGCTAACTGGAGGATAGAAATAGAATCTTCAAAGACTCATTCATGCATCGATCCAAATCAAGCATGATTTGCTGGGCAGGTTCAAAACCTTTTTTTGCTTTCCCTCTGTGGACATTTAGATGTTCAAATAAAACAAACACTAGTACACAACAAATTACTGTATTTCACCTCAAATATTTATCAGAAGTTCTCTTCTGGTTCTCTTCTATCACAAGCTCTCTTCCCTGACCCCTCTCCCCACCACCTCCTGGTGATTCACTGCAATCACTCCTCTAGGTAGTCTGTGAGAAACACAATTTTTAATTTTCATGTCTCTCACTTTCTCCTTCTTTTAACACCATTCTATTTCTCCATATTTTTAAAGACTGCTCTCAAATATTGATATAATCTGCATTTAAAGAATATCACAGTGTAGTGATATTCATTACTTCTCCTACTTCTCTTAGTGTAGGACTACTTTAATTAGTGCAGTTGTACCATCTTGGAGGTTTTCAAAAAAAAACACCCCAACACTTAATCATATTGGAAATCCAACTGGTCATTTTAATGATGGAAAGAATCTTAAATTCTACCTGAACAATCACAGTCAAAGCATATATCTCTTAACTGTGATTTCATGATTCATGGTTTCAAGCATACTCTGAAATAGCCAATACCTAGAGTGAGTGTTAACAGGTTTTTCTGTTTGATTATGTTTTCCCTGCAAATATCAGTGAAATTTTATGGTTCAGTTTAGCTTGATCCATAAGTTACTGTAAACAAATGTATAACTTCATTTCCTTTCATAATATCACAAAGTATAGACCCTCATTTAAAGCTGAACATAGCATACATATTTGAAAATTTGATTAGTTACTTCCCTGCTTGCACTCTAGTATTTTTAACAAAAACACAGTTATTGTATTTCACTGAAATTTGTTTAGGCTTGCTGTACAAGGAGACTTAGCTAGAAAGACAAAGAGTTTCTGTTCCAATTAAAATATATGAACAAAAAAACAACCAACCAAACAAAAACCCAACAAACTTAAACCCACAGAATGCATAATCCCTTTGTAATGATGAAAGGCATACACCAGAAGTCAATTGAAAGACCAAGGTTTTATTAGGTATTTGATAAAATTCAGCATTTCACAACCATTGGAGTGTGTATGTCAAGTAAAGGTAAAGATAAAATACCTGTGGGTAATGTAGCTAGCTTGACATTTGTGTAGAAGTCCAATGAGATGGAGCTGTCTTAAAAAGAGGGAGTTGGAAAGTTGATAATTTTAGAAAGTCTGTTTGTTTACCTATTTTAGGCTCAAATCAATGATAGCCATATTATACTTACTGTATCTCACATTCTCCTATTCCAAAACTTAATTCTCCTGCAGGTGGGAGCATGGAAAGAACTTAATGATCTATCATTGGTAGTAAGGACAGAAAGAGCCACAAGAGACTAACCTGACATCCAAAATTATGTTTGGTTTGGTTTTTTCTTTTTTGTTTCTTTTTTTTTTTTCTAACAAAGAATGAAAATAAAATCGAGTAATTGAAATAAAAATGCTGCACCTGCTTTTGTTTACCTTTGAAAGATACCTGGAGAAACTGTAGAGACCACTTAAGATTCTTTCTGTAAGTTATCAGATTTCCTTAGCAATGTACTTGAAGAAGAATTGAAATTATAAACTTTTAAAGACCCCAGCTACAAGTTTGTAGAGGCAGAGTTAGATACAGAGAAGGGAATTCTTCAGAGTATTTTGTGGCTTTAATTGGTCCTATGGAGATCTACATCATCCTTCAGGCTGTCATCCCCTGCAAGATATTTTCTCTCCAAATAATACATAATTTAGTGAAGTACTAAGTCAGAGGTGCTTTGTGATCCATCCTTGATACGAACATGGCAAGGGAGCTTTGGAATTCAGTTTGTATAATATCCTAAAATATTTGTAGTGAAAGATGCACACGATATGTGTCCTGTTGAATTATAGGTCACACATATCATCAAGAGCTAACATCTTCATATCTTCCTTCAGTTAACATTTGGAGACATTTAAATCAATTAAATCACACCATGATAATACTAAACTAGGCTTTCTTCAAGCACTACCAAGGCTCATCATAACTAAACTGAAAGCAGGTGAGTTAAAAAAAAATAGCTTCCATACTCTGTCTCAGGAAACAGTGAAGAACAGACACTGAAGATGAGCTGCAATTAGATGCAAACAATAAAAGGGGAAACAAAGTTTGAGGTTAATAGATTTTATTTCAAGGGATCCACAGGACTAAATAAAAGAAAAACAGGGAAGTTACACTGGATTCTGATCACCTATGTTACATTATTGCAAGCTGTCTGACTGTTTCTCTCTCTTCCAAATAACTCTTAAAAGCCATTATTTAGACATAGTTTAAGAGGTAGTGGAGCCAAATTCCTTATCCAGAAGGCTGCATCAAATACACTGACAATACCACCCCATGCTGGCTTTCAAATATGTTTTAAAGGTACCCTGAATCACTCCAAACCATTCTTAATGACATGCAACATACATGTGCAATTTGACGTTAAAAGGAATTCCACTCTGTTGGATGGAGTAAAAACCCTCTCTATTATTTCAGACTGTGAACACAAAAAAGCAGTGTTTGCAGAAGATCACAAGGCTCAGAGGAGATTAATGTGCTGCTTAACACAAATATTTTAGTATGCCTTAGCTTCAGTTCTACTTGTCCTGGAACCGGTGATAATTCACTATCTTTGTTTAAGTTAGCAAAGTACAAATACATAAATACTGAATAAAATAAAAAATACAAATACAACAATAATAATAAAAAATCCCTCAGTAATATCTTTGGTTAGACATTTAATGATTTCTCATTGGAAGCATGGTTTCATCTTTCTCCCTTTCATATATCTTCTTTGGAAATAAAGAAAGGTTCTGACAAAAGAGGCCATTTTAAAGGCTAGGTTAGCAGTAGGACACCCTTACAGCCTGCTTATTGATCACTCAGAGAGGTAGAATAGGTAGGATTGGCATTGCTTAGCGTCTGCCATGCTCACTAAGGTAAGTCTGATTTAAGGTGTCTGTAATGTGGATTCCGACTTCTCACTTAACCATTCTGGGTTACAGAAACACAGTTCCAAGGAACAGTGGATCTGCCCTGTTCTGAGCAGTTTTTATAGCAAGATGAAATGCTCATTACCTTTTGTCCATTAAAAGTGAAACCCAACTCAGACACTGTAAAGCCAAAGGCTGAACATCTGAATCACATTATGAACATTGGTTGGCATAATGGTAAAATCTGCTCAGATCAGTTTTATAATTTTAGGTAGTTAGGAATTGGCGCCCACCAGTTTTCCAGATAAAATTCTCCATTTAAAAACCCCCTAAAGAAAGCTGTGCAGCCTAGGGAAAGTCAGCAAAATACATTCAATTCCCCTCAAGCATTTTTAACAAACCTTTGTCATATATTTACATATGACAGGAAAAAACTAATAATCAGGTAAGTCCATTCTCTTGTCACTTCTTTCAGCACCACTGTAATATTTTCTTTCTTATCAAGTGAAATAATACTTGAAAAATAAATGGTTGCATTTAGTAGAATCCTAGCAAGAAATCTTGTCTGTCAACATTTACTGCATGAATACAAATTTAACTTATTTACCACTACATTGGAAGGATAAGTTTTTATTAAGATAAATTAAAAAAAAAAAAAAAAAATCAGACTAAACTCAAGCTATGGTATAAAATCCACACAGTCTTCTATTCAGTGAATGAAACTTTCCAGTGCAGCATGAGAACACTGTGCACATTATTTTTCTAATCTATCTGTCATTCCCACATCACTTTTGGTAGAAACATTAAAATTAATTAAGATTGTAGAGTTTGTTTAGATAAGTATTTTGAAGTTTTTCCTACTAATTTTCATTTTATTTTGTTATTGAGAGTAATGAAAGTCCAAAATATCTCAGAGAAATACTGTACCTTTTATGAAACAAATACAATTTATAAGGAAAGTACAGCCTGAAAAGTTTTTTTTTTTTCCTTCTATTTGCCTATATATGACACAAGTAAAAATGTAGATAAAAATAACTCTCACTTACTTCTTTGGTATTGAAAACTTGAGTAAAATGGTTAATATATAATTAATGGATACATGAAAATGTTATCACACAGGTGGCACAGGTTATATTTTACATATAGCTTACTAGGTTTTATTTGAACATGTTAAGTACAGGATGCTGTTTAAACCATTCTTAACTTTAGTATTCACTAAACAATTCTGTAAATTATCTTCTTTGACAAAAGATGTCCTTTCAAGCTCAGTTTCAAATAAAAAACTGATTCATTGTTTGTTGGAATACTAACTTACACTCTCACAGAATTTCATGAGAGCACTTCTGTGCAAAGGTACTATCCAGTAAATGTACAGCCTGAAAAGCTGGTTTTACAATTCAGAGTTCTTTATCCTATGTATATTTGGATAATAACCATAATCTACAAAAGGTGAATAACTGGAACTTTCCAGAGGATTAGTGATAAGCATTTTCCATTAAGTGATTATTTTCAAGTATCTTGCCCACCTTGCATTACATCCAGTGCATCAAGTATCATTCAGTGTCTCTATGGATTACCAAAAATGAATTTTCTTGCTTTTCAGATCTGTAAGCTATAGTAAGTATTTGAGTAGCCAACACCATCTTCAGTTTTATCATACTTGTTTCAGGGCAGAACAGAATGTGGATGCCAAAGCATGATGAAGAAAAAGTGCTTATATAGGTTATAAAGTTACCTCTACTCAGACTTATAAATTGTTAAAACCAAATAATTCCTAAAATGTAGTACCAGCATGCACTTTAACTGTAACTATCATCCTACACATACCAGAGGAAACAAAAGCTGTGTTTTTGGTGATTTCACACATATAAGAAAAGGAATATAAACAATAATTTAAAAAACCTGCTAATCTCAAACTGTTCTAAAACTTAAAGAGGGACAAGTTTAAGAAAGAGGAAAAAGTTAAATCACTGTGAAATGTTATGAATTCTTTTGAATTTGTCTCACTGTAAGAAGTTTCAGAAAAAATATGCTAATTAAAAAAGTTAAGGAAAGACACTCTTTTATTCATTAAGTGACAATCAAATATCTCTGTTTGTTAGCTACAAAGGCTTGTAACAGATTGTTTGACATGTTGCTGTCCTCCTACTACAAGGGCAGTTGCATTACAGGATTCTACCTCAGACTGCATTTTATGGTTTGCCTCAAGCTGGGCAGCATTAAAATTCAGGTATTGTCATACTGGATCAGGGCATCTGGGTCTACCGTCCTGACCCTGACTGTAACAAGATCATAGAATTCACACTCAAAACTTTCTGAGGCAAACTTCTGATCTGCAATAGAGACAGAAATATTTCCTTATTTTTTTCTCTAGTTAGTGGTTGGCCTAGGCTCTGAAGCTTGGAGGTTTTGTTTCCCTCTGTGCATGTGCTTGCACAATACTGTATGGGTAGTTTGTGAATGTGTGTATATGTAGATATGGTATGATGGGATAATTGGTACCTTATTACCCCTCTAAACAGACAGACAATGATTTTTTAATAAGATGGTAAAGCAGTAGCTGGATAGCTAAAAGAAGGAGGGAAGGGCAGAACTGTTTTTTTTCCCTCACACTGTAGTCCTTTCACAAGGGGAACATGAGATGGCAAGTTGTTTTTTTCAGCTATTTGGATGGGGATACTTTAAGAAGACCATCTGTGGAAACCATTGATACATACATGTGGCAGCAGTCAGAGCAAGTTATCTGGTACAGATAAATGATTTTTAGGTGCAACCTTAAAACAAGAATAATTTGGTGTCAATAGCCTTAGCCTGTAGAAAAAGTTGTTGTCCTGTTTGCAAGTATGCATTCTTTGTGGAATACACTAAATACAAGATATTAGTCAAAAGACAGTGTGTATTTTGCTCTGTCAAAGCCCAATGGTCACTGGAACAAAAGAAGTAGAGCTCAAAAGCTCACTTGAGACACAAGTTTGTTGCAAATTATATATTGTATTTATATTAGAAATATCAGCTAGATATTTAATTAAGACTTCATCCTGTTAGCTATTAAAGCAAAGAATATAGTTTGGATAAATTAAGGTAAAGTATGTGTACAAAAGCTAAACATTAAAAAAATAGAAATGCTCTCCAGAACCTTTTGAAAATACTTTCTTTTATTAGATAGCTTAGTAAATGTTTTCTGTCATGATAGTTTTACAAATTTTCACTTTATTATAATTGTATATAATTTTTATCTAACAAATGCTATTATCTATTAACATAGAAATAAATAATTTCTGTAATTTTATATAAATAAATCTTCTTTCTTCTCATTCTCCATCTGTGTAACTGCTTAACTTCAGATAGTTTTTACTGCACTTACTGCATCCCAGTATTTTATGGAAACAGTCTCACTGTGGTTGAGAAACCACAATTTCACTTTTTTCTGTTGGATATACTTCAGCTGAATCTTTTGACAGTCACATTTCTTTTCAAATCTGATTTCTACTGAGATTAATAATGTAGACGACATATTCTCTTCTTTATTTGCCACCAGATGTTGCCATCTTCTAGCTGAAACTCATTTGATATTTGTCCTTGTCAGTGTATACTTGTATGCTGCCCTACTTCAGAATCTTCAAGATCAGTTGTTGTTTCCTGTGATATTCCAGTCCTCCTCCATGTTAACATTTCCTCTCAGCTTTGATGCTGTTTTTTCATACAGATTTGTTTATTGACAACACTATGAGCCTCCCCTCCTGCTGAATTCCCCTGCACACTTAAAAAAAAAATCAAAATTGTCTGCAATGTAGGTATAAAACCTTATCTCATTATAAGTTAGAATGTTTATTTCTGAAATGCAAAGCATCTGACACATGTAATTAAAAATACTAAACATTTCAAAGCAGTCCTGATATATGACTAGTCAAAGAGCTTAGAAGTCTTGTAAATTAATTTTTCTCTATGATCATCTACATATTTTTTTTGAAGAGGCTTCATTTTTAATCCCAGCAAGAAGTCTTAAATGCAATATACTTGAGACTCTCTTTGCAACTGTCTTTTCAAATGCAATAGCATCTGGACATGTCTTAACAAATGTTATTAAAGTCCTTGATTAAGCTTTAACTTCGTAAGTTCAAAGACTTGTAGCATACAAAAACAAAACTCCATGCAAATATTATTCAGTCAGCCATATTTTTTACTCCCCAGTGACAGCTGTGAAATGAAATCCCTGTTACATTTTTCAGCTGGGTTGTATACCGAGGAGTCCCAAAAGACTGAAGCAAACACATATTATACAGTGTATGCATAAAAAACATTTTGCCTCCAGGATACCTGCCATTTGACTACAAAATTTATTAGATTTGTATTCTGCATATCTAATAATTATTATAATGTTTCCTATTAATAAATAAAAATATAACAGTTCAGATAGTAAAGGAGTAAATTACCATTTCAGAGTCAATTTATTTTCATATTTCTCTTGCCAAGAAGTACTCAGTAATAAACCTTGAGAAAAAAACCCTAAAGGCAAATAAATAAAACAAAAGGATTGTGTGGGTTTTTTGGATTTGGAGTTTTTTAAATAAAATATATACTTGGTGATATGGTTCCCCACCCTGTGATAGTTTCCCCTACTCAGAGCAGAAAAAAAATGTTCTACTGACACAGTTTCCACAAGAGAACGCATGTCTTTGCTAAATTCCTACCTGCACAATTCAATTTCTGTATGGTCTAGGCAGTTTTATTTCAAATACTCACTCCTTTTACTATTGACTGGAGTTTAACTTCCTTATCTAAACAGTAAATTATCTTAGACACGAGAGAGATGTTGCTGAGATTCAGTGATATGATAGAGATATGTTGACATTCCATCCCACTGGAGAGAAACAAAATGAAGACATAACTCATGGTTCAAGGTTGTAACCCAGTGACAAAGGCCCCTCCATTCTGGGCTCAGTGATGCATTCTGAAGTATTAGTTTATCAAAATTTCAGTTACAAAAAAAAGGTCAGTATTACTCAGTTCTAAACAGAAACATTTAAAAATAAAGAATTTAATTGCTCACTTTTTAAAATATGAGTCCATTAAAATGCATTTTTTGATTTATAACCAAGTTGGAACAAAATATTTTTAAAGTATTCAATTTAGCAATATTTTTGAATATAAATAAGCAAGTTTTATGTACATATTACATCTTTTTTCTGCAGCATTGTACATTTTGAAATATAAGTCTTCATAAATTTTAGCAAAATGATCACTTACGGAAAGTGCAACATCTGGCAAGAGATACATTCTGACTGTACCCTTCCAGGAAGGAAATTCTATGTTATATATATGGAAATGTAAGGGAAATTAAATAGATGAAGTAAAATAACAAAGTTGGAGACAAAAGATATTACTTGAATGCTTCCTGTGTTTCATCTCATCATGGACTCCACTCACACAATTCTGTTACATTGCCTAGCTTTTTCTTCTCTGGGCTTCCAAGTGCCTGGGGCAAAGTTGCCAAGGTCTGTGCAAGCCAGCCCATGGCTCAGGGTCTGAGGCACCAGGTGGAGGAGCTGTAAGGATAGCAAGAGGCTACAGTTCAACAAGTTGAAGAATGATACTCCAAGGATGGAAGTTCTTGGAAGATTTTGACTTCTGGCACCAGGAGACAGGTAGAGGGGAAAATTCCAGACAGGAATGGTTCCATCCTGTAAATTAACAGCTACTGGTACAGCTGGTAGTGCAGGAATTACTTCAGAAAGAGCATGGCTCACTCTTTGAGGCATAAGGAGTGCTAGTAAGGGAGGAGATCTATTTGTCACATGGAGGTAAAGTGAACTTTGCTTCCAGGATGAGAGCAAACTTTAAGTGTTTCAGGGTGAACAATGAGGATAATAGTCAGGGAGCTTAATACAGAAAACCAATCAAGGCAAGGGACTATGGGCAGACTCATCTTAAAATAACTTGATCAAATCTCTTTAGGGGACTTGAAATCTCCTTCTAGGAAATCAACAACAACAAAACAACCCTGAATTGCCCTAAAACCAGCAAAGCAGCACAATTAGGCTGTTTTCCCCACTGCAAATGCCACTAAGTTGATTCAGCAGAAAAAAACCTTAAATTTCCAAAGTGCCCTGTAAAGTAAGACAGTTTATGATCTAAATTGCTATAGATTTTATTGTGGCAAGCAGGGGCAAGAGAGTTCTGGCATGGAGCAGAGAGAATTTTTGGGACTGTTTAAAATTTACTATGGGATATTTTAAAGAATTATTTCAAATGTTTTTTGAGATGTATGGGCATGGTACAAAGTGGGGGAAAGGAAAGATGATGCATAGGGATGGAATGAATATGGAAAAATGAAGGGGCAAACTGCTATACATTAGTGTATTCTTATATTTTCTTTTTCATGCTTCATATCTCATTTGGTATCTCTAGTGTGCCACAGTCATATTAGACAGACTGTCTAAAACATCTCTACTAGTAATCCATCCCTATGAAGCCACTGGACTTGACTTTCAGTGTTTTTCTGGAATCTAAGCACTCTGTTGTTAAGAACTGACATGCTTCTTTCTCCTTCATCCATTATTTATTTATTGCTAAGGTAAGCTGCATTTTTCATAGATTTGGGGAATGCATCTTAATCTTCACATAGCAGAGTTCTCCTTTTTTAAAAACTATATTCCCTGTTCAGTCAAACTATCCTTTAATTTGTTGACTTTTTTGAGCTCATATTGAATTAGAATGAGGCTTTTATTTTTATATCATTGATTTCAAGATGTAGACAATATAAATCTTAGTAGAAAAAAAAATAGAATATATTTACTGAAACTACAGAGGAGAAATTACTCTTGAATTAGTCCTTCAGTGGGTGGAATTCTATACTTAATACAGACTACAAGGTTAATGCACTAAAATTTTATATCTTTAAGCACACAAAGAAAAACAACAACAAAAAATCCAAGCCAAATATTCTTAGTAACTTTCATTTTAAAACAAATATGTAAATTAAACTGAAGAAGAAAATTACAAGGAATATCTGAAAGATTAATGCTAGCTTGTGGACAAAATGAAAGTACTGTGAAAATTAAATATTGGAAGTTCAGAGTAGATATATGGTACCTATCAAAAGCCATTATGTTTCAACAGGAAAGAAAAGACAGCTATTTTAAGTAAGAAGTGAAAGTTTTAGCCAAATGAAAAATTAGACAGGGACATAAACTCTAGAGCTGGAAAATAAGGGAAAGTTGTTGAGAAGGACTGCAAACAAATTCAAGTGATCTGCAGCTGAGGTATTGAAAAACACATATTAATATATGTGCACTAATTGTTGCTTAGCCTTGTGTGATTGATAAGTAGAACATGGAACCATAGAATAATCTGGTTTGGAAAAGACCTCTACAGATCATCTAATCCAACTCCCTGCACTGAGCAGCAATATCTAGATCAGGCTGGTCATAGCCCAGTCCACCCTGACCTTGAATGTTTCTAGGGATGGAGCATCTTCCACCTCTCTGAGCCACCAGTCTTTTACCAACCTCATTGAAAAACCTTCTTCCTTGTATCTAATGTAAATTAACCCTCTTTTATATTTGTGTTTATTTAAAATAGGCTTATGACAGACTTAGAGACACACTATTGAATATGGTTGAGACTCCTGTCCTACTGTGGGAAAGACCAAAACACAGTGGTAAATTACACCTGCCAAAATCCCTGAAACACAGCTGAAAACAGCAGACGTGGTGATCCTCTAGCAGGGACTGAGCTTTGCTGTGCCTTTTATTTCACTTGTGTGATTCTGCCTGAGTACTGCTTTGGGGATCCCCCAGCTGGCGAGGAAATGAAAATAAATTTTCTCTTTGCATTTCATCTGTGATTTCAAGGTTTTTTCCTCAACCTGTCTATGCCAGCTCACATATCAAGGAAGTTAATTATAGAATCATAGTAAGACATTCAAGAAATATTTGAGCAAAAGTCTGCCAAAAGGGTAAGAAAAAAAACCAAAAAACCTCTTAAGTGTTTCAAAAATCAAGAAATCTTCCAATGAATGGGTGCAGCCACTATATGAGATGTAATAGAAACATCCTAGGAAGGTAAATCAAAACCAAAAGGATAACATTATTTTTTTTCACAATTTTGTCGACTGTGGAATATTCTTATACTGAAGGTATTATTTATATGGCTGAACCAGGAGAATAATTCCAAATCAAATCTAGGTAGCAGCATTAATTTACAATAAATAGAATTAACAACTTGGCCAAATGCCATTTACCCAAGTAAGGCACTGCAGCGACTCAAATACGAATGTCAACAACCTATCTTTAAACCAGCCTTGGCAGAAAATGATTGTATTTAATAGCACATATTTGAAAAAGGACTTTATCATGAAGGAGAAACTACAGCAGGTCAGTCTGTATTTGAGTAAAGATGAAATTTATACACCTATAACTATATACAGCATACAAGGGGGAAAGGACTACAAATATTGTGTCAGAAATTCTTACCTCAGAAACCTATGGGAATTTTTAAAGAAATAAAGTAGCATATCTGTCCCTGTCATCGTGTGATAATGCATTCAAATTTAAAAAATCTGACAATAGTCTTCATCTCCAAAACCTTTTAAAGAAAAAAAAAAAAAAAATAAGGCAAACAGGCTTTGTGAAAAGATAGTCACTTAGTACTTGACAGGAAATAGAAGCTTTAAACAGAAGATAAGTTTTCACTCTCAAGGAAATTTACAACTGTTGGTATTTGAGAACAGTGTGGCTCAGTATATTCATAAATATTCTAGAAAAAAATGGATAATAAGACCACTAAGCTTGCTGGTAATGTTGAATTATTCAATAAATATGATTAGAGAAAACTTTAAACAAAAACCCCACTATGTTGACACAGTGCACATTGAAAATTAAATCCCATGTCAGTGAATACAAAAAGCAATGGAGGAAAATGTTTCAACTACACAGATAAAATATTTTCTACCAAATGAATGAATATCACTTGAGGAAAGAGGCAAATTTATTTAATGGGTATCTAAATAAAAATAAAAAATGAAGGATATGAAGATCTTTCTTCAGTCTTTCAACATAATCAAATTGTGAAATTTGTCAGTGTGTATATAGAGCAAAGCTATAATGGAATTAGAGCCAGAAGCCACAGAGGAAAGATTTATTAGTGGACTTCAAGAACAATGAGTCCATATGAAATCTATAGCTGAAAAAAGTCCTTAGAACAATAATTTCAAAATGTAATGAAGTAGAAACTCTATTCTTCACTTACTTTTATACTGATCATCCTAAGTAAATGCTAATAACATTTGGATTGATTTTATCAATTTTGCATTACAAGAGGAATAATCCATTTTAAGTTTTGAACAAGCTCATACATTGTGTGTATGAGCTAGCTTTAACAAAATAATCCTAAATTATATTTTTGTATTTTTATTAATATACATAAAAGCATTTTTTTCTTTCTGAGGTTGTTTAAGATTTATTCAAACTCTAAATTGACTTGATGAGAATTACCAATTAAAACTAGTTCAGAAACAAAATTCAGAACTGTAATTTAGTATACTCCAGGTAATTTTTTTAAAGATAAAGATTTTGCTGTGATTTTCCATTAAACAATAAAAGAAAGCTAATTTTTAGTCTTAGTCCCAGACTACCCACTCTCCCAGTGTATCCCAGACTGGATGTTTGCACAAATTATGTTTATTTATGTAGGATGGGAAATAATTTGTTTTAATAAATATTTATGTTTTCCTGTTTTAAATGGAAGATATATGGCCAAACCCATGACACCTAAGGACTCCACACACTGAAATACTAAAAGTTATTTCTGCTCATGCTGCTCAGGATCCTCAGTTAATAGTTTTATCTCTTTAAGTCAAGAAGAAGCAAAACTTATAGCTTGTACCTCGAAGCAAAGAAAAACTGACTTGCATAATGCTGAATCTTAATGCAAAATGAATTTTGAGGTGAAGATTTCTTACATAGCTGTTCAGAACGACTCAATCACCTGGGAACATCCAAAGGTATTATTGAGCTCAACTCATCATTCCTTGTGAAATTCTGACTAAACTGTGTTTTATATATCTCATTATTTTTAGATTAAAACCAAATTATACCTCTTACAATGTTCATTGTTATCTGCCTGTTCCAGAATGTAAGAATTAATTTCTGTAGACTTTTAATGTATTTTGCCAGTAGGAACAAAAGCCTTCAGAAACATCCAAACAGATGCACTTATAAATCTCACAATTACTTCATTTTATGGCATTCCATCCTGTACAGCACATAAACCTTTCAGTCAGGATCCACCCTCATACAGGCCACCAATGGTCAGAGTTGGTGCTTGACACCAATCAACAGCAGATGGAAACTGATTTTCAACGTTAGTTTGTTAACTTACTGTAAGACTGTCATACCTTCTTTCTGCAAGTTCTCACAGGCAGCTCCTAACAACACTGACTCCTTTTCTCTTTCTTCTGCATGGCTGGCTGGCTGACTTCTTCCTGTCCTTAGCACAACCACCTAACCCTTTCTGTCCCTAGCAGCACATACTAACCCTTACTATCCCTAGCACAACCACCTGACCCTTACTCCTCCAGCACAGCTCACTCCAACTCTTCTCTCGACCAGCTAATCCACTCTTTTATAACACCCATCCTATTGGACACAGCTGTGCCCTATTGAGGGCAGGGCTGTTCCTACTCTTTGGTAATTAGTACAGCTGCAGCTCCTCAGGGGCGAGATTGCCTTCAGCACTATCTCTATTCTCCTACAATCCATCCTCCCACACCCGTCCTGCCTCTGGTTCATATTAAGAATTGGTTTGGGTTTTTTTTTTTTCTGTATCTGTAGCTCACTGTTCATCCATGCTGACTGTCTGCCAAATTTGCTTACCTTTTTCTCCAATTCAATTTTCCAATGGAAATTCCAAAAACAAGCTGAATTTTACTCTCCTGAAATCCTGGACTATGTCTGTTATTGACTTTTCTCACTTCTTCCAGGATTTAAATCTCCCTAATCTCATGGTTATGCCACTGCCAAGGCTGCCTGTAGTGACATATTTTTTCTTTGTAACAGATCCAACAGAGTACCACAACTATATTTGACCCATCAATCAACAGCATAAAGGAATCAATATTTTAAAGTAACATAAACCTGCCTGTTGACATTAACTTGGCTGTACATCTGATGAGGTTCTAACCCAATATACTCTCACAGAACTTACTTCCTTAATGTGATTCGATCACATGGTTATATCAATCACAATACTGCTTTTAAATCTGCAAAAATTCTATCTACACAAAAAATAGCTTTTTAACATTATTACCTTCCAAATCATGTGTAAGTGCATTTTTGGGGCCAAATCATGAGCTGGCTAACAGTGAATCTAAGAAAGCTAAGTGATTCAGTTCACTTTATTGTCATATATACTTCAAAAGCTTATTTTAAGGTAAAATGGCAAATATTTTTAGTCTACAGGAAAAAATGTCCCAGTAAACTAGTTCAGATCAAATAAATCTACTTAACAATACTAAATTATTTTTTTTCTTATTTTTTAACTCTTTTAAATTATTTAAAAGGCTACTCCATTTACTAACCTCTCCAAGGAAATTTAAAACCCCTCATTAAATTCTTTCCCAATGTTATCATTCTTATCACCTTGAACTAGCCTCCCACTAGTATGTCATGCAATCCCTTAAGGGTTATCTAATTTAATCATCTTTCAGAATTATAGTATTATTTATATCAATTACACTAAGAAAACTTGCTAAAATTATTCTCAATAATAATCTTTGCTCATCTTTTGTATAATTTAGTAGCTGGAAAGTAGAATTGCAAAAAATCTCTTTTTTTCAGGACCTGTCTCAGATGTGTATCCAATTAAGATACTGTTCTGCTCTGCAATCTATTTATTTATTTATTTATTTATTTTCTTTGACACTTCATTTGAGTTTTATTTTACTCCATTGTAATTTACCTTATTCTTTTGTGGATGATTTGGTCATCCTCTTATTGATAAGTCCCTGAAGAAATTATGCACACTCATCTAGATTGTTTATCACTGCTTAAATGGAGAGACCTCTGGGAAAAACAGGGTTTCCTTGCTTGAAAACCTAAAATATTAAAGCTAATACAAAGTCAATTGCTACTGCTGACAATGCTCATTTTCTTTTACAAGTTACTTTGTTTGATACAACTTTTTCAAGGCAAGGAAAAGAATTACAGACAAAAGGAAAAAATCACAGAAGAAAAAGAAGGACAAGAATTACAGATTTTGTAACTTTGTTTCATGCTTAACCAAGACTGAAATTGCCCTTTAAAAAA
This sequence comes from Anomalospiza imberbis, assembly GCF_031753505.1. Classification (NCBI taxonomy): domain Eukaryota; kingdom Metazoa; phylum Chordata; class Aves; order Passeriformes; family Viduidae; genus Anomalospiza; species Anomalospiza imberbis. The sequence goes on from NC_089682.1 coordinate 104,191,809, forward strand.
GAGGTATCTGACATTGCAATTCTTTAAATGCGCTAATAAATGCAACTGTATCCAAACCAAAAGAATAAAAATGCTAATGACCTGCAAATATTTCTAATAGAGCATCAGTGATACATAAAATTAATAGATTTGCAATCTGACTGCTGTTTATATCTGCAGTGAGAATATATGAGATTTTAATGCAAAATTTTGCCTCTGATAAAAACACATTCTTATGTTCCTGGAATATCCATGTAAGATTGCACATAAACACATATTTTTCAAGTGTAAAAAGAAAGTGTTTTGAAAGAGGAGCCCATATACACTTGTAATTAGTAAACCATTTTTAATGCAATTATGATTGTCAGGAATAGTGAAGATTATCAATGCCTTTAACAGATGTGGTGTATTCACATGGGTGTATGATATTCAATAATATAATTCTGAATCTTTTCACTAATATCCTGATGTTGAAGAATTTTTTTTTTTTTTAATGGGGAAAAATGCAGATACATACACAAAAAAGGACAGAAAAAATAAAACACATGCTGTTTCTTTCACTATAACATATGGATTATTTTCACCCCTTCTCACAATCTCTTTCTGCCTTCTCTTTTTCACTGTCTCAGAGGATTTAGGAGTTGGCAACAAAACTTTTCATAGTAATGGAAGCAGCTTTTTTTTCAGCAATTTTTTCTCTTTTTTCAATGTGTTTGCAATATTTTTTAAATTATTTATTTATCCATTTTTATTAAATTAAATTCAACCTTAATATCTCTTAATTTTTGGTAAATATTTATTTTCTGGTTTTGGAAAGTTGAACTGTTGGTTAGAATAGGTTTGTTAGAAGCTGGTGTCTTTATTGTATTTAACTGCCCCATTTTGAATCACCTCCAGTTCTAATCTCAAATATCCACCTAGCTACACCATGTCTTTACCAAGAGACTCTTTTAAAGGAAAAACCTTGGAATGTGACGCCTTGAAAAAAAAGTTATAAAAACTTAACTGCAGGAAATTATCTGGAGAAGCTTTAATAGCAAGATGACAATGAATATACTTGCATAAAGCACAGATGGTGAGAACTTACCCTGATGTCTTCCTTGCCCACTCATTCACTTTGTTTGCCTAATTGCAAATCAGAAGATAAAGCCCTGAGTTGCATTTTGAAGAGAATTTAGTAATTGTAAAAATAGTGTGACAGTTTTTATCTTTGTGTTAACCATGTGCATCTTCTGTACCATTATTCCACTATGATTTTTAACAGACAAAAAAAATCAATATATGCGTCAAATCCGTAGCTGAGAGATTTTATATAAAAATATGCAAGCATATAGAATGTCTATGCATTTCTCTATATACTCATATTAAACATGGGTGTATATACACACATCCACTCACACACATATATAGGGGAGCTTTTTATGAAGATCTTGTTTGAACTTTCACAACTTTTTACCCATCAAGGTTTCAGCTTAAGGAATAGGACAAGGAATATTTTTCTGTGGTTTTGGCTGAGGAAGAGTTAATTTTCTTCACACTGGCTTATATGGGGCTGTGGTTTGGATTTGTGCTGGGAACAGTGTTGATCATATGGAGATGTCTTTGTCATTGCTGGGCAGGGCTTGCAGAGAGCCAAGGACTTCTCTGCTTTTTGTACTGCCATGCTGACAAGGATGCTGGGGACATTGGGAGGAGACACAACCAGAACTGCTGACCCCAACTAACATATGTCCATATGACATCATGCTCAGTATATAAAGCTGGAGGAAGAAAGAATAACGGGGTGGGGGAACATTTGGACTGATGCTGTTTGTCTTCCCAAGTCATTATTTCCCATGATGGGGCCCAGCTCTCCCGGAGATGGCTGAACACCCGCCTGCCCATGAGAACCATTCCTTGGTTTTGTTTTGCTGACATGTGTGGCTCTTGCTTTCCCTATTAAGCTGGTTTTATCTCAACTCACATGTTCTCTTGCTTTTACCCTTCCAATTCCCTCTCTGAGCCCTTTGCAGGGGAGTGAGCAAGTGGCTGTGTGGGGCTTGGATGCTGGCTGAGGTTAAGCCATGGTATGTCTCAAAAAAAATACACTTATATGTTCTATTCTTCCTGGAACCTGTCAGTGCTAAGGGGAGATAGGAGAATTACTGCAAATAACTGAAAAATATTGAAAATTCAGAGAAGCTATGTGAGCTTTTCACAAAAAAAATCCTATCATTCATAGAAGAATCTGATATTTATATGACACTGAAGCTTTCATGACAAGTGCACACACACAAACAATCAGATTATTTTAAGGTATGGTCTTGGAAAGGATTTAACAAGGGGGCAACAAACATTTTGGATTGCTACACATGCAATATTAGGAATATTCTGAATGATGTATGCTAGAGAAATTAAATTACTCTGTATTTCTCAGAAATAGTGATCAAGCTACTTCCCTTCTCTCTTAATATTTGCCTTCCTTCCCTTCTTAATATTTGCCTTCCATTGTAACAAATATTACAAACCTTTTTGTTAAGCATGTTGTGTATTTTCTGAAAGGACTCCTCTATATTATTCATTCTTTATCTCAAGTCCTCAGACTCATATACAGAACACACAGATACATAGATGCATATATACCTACGCACATTGTTTTTTTCTCCTTAATCAATATAATCAATATGTACATAAAAATGTACCTTTAATATTTTTTTAAAAAATCTTATAAAATGGTTAATATAGACAGATTTCTTTCAGATTCTGGGATAGAATAAGGATCTGATTTTCTACATTTATACTTGATATTCATCTTTACTTGGCTATTTTCTCTGTAAATCTCTAGCTAAGTTACAAAGAGCTAGAAATACTTTTAAAAAAGTAGCAGTTAGCCTTTATATCAATAACATATAGAAAAAAGTCATTTTCTGAAAGTATCTTACAAAGGAACTGGAAGTGATGGGATGATTAGCTTGGATGAAGACCCCTACTCTGTAGATAAATTTACTTTGCCACATGAGTTCTAGCCCATTTCTCCTGAGTACATAAATAGTATTTACAAAGGTAACTTAACTCGTAAGATTTGCAACCTGATTCATAATAATTATATGCAGAAAAACTTCTCTGAGTGCTGTATCTTAATATATCATTACCCTGTCTTAAGTAACTGAAGTATTGCAAAGGATTTGTAAATCACAAATTATTTTCCAGGTGGCATAATATGTTCAAGAGAAAAGTGCTGGTAATACATTTTTGTTCATTTACTTGACACACATTAAGAAAAAGAATAACATGGATAACTAAAGCTTTGCTGTGGAAAAGTTTTCTCTTTTTATCTAGTTGCCTTTTTTTTTTTTAATTTTTGTTTTTCTGGTTACCTAGCCATTTAAGTAACATTCACATCAGCTGATCAGAGAATAGAAGATGGCTGGCTGAAAGTTTATCAAGTCTGATGTGTAATGTGACAGCAGTATTAAAGTTATTTCTTGAGTTTCTCTGTTAAATTCCCATAATAAAACAAAATTGCTCATACTGAAAAATAAATAAATTTGGGTATATAGTCAGTATGATCTTAAGATACATTGACCAGTAAATGAATTACAATACAATGTGTACACACGTTCTTAATTTTTCACAGTGACCTAGATTCATCCCATCCTCATTTTAAAAACTTCATTGAGGGTGGAAAGTGAATTTCTGTTATGCACTCTCACTTTAACAACCTTTGAATGCCAAAACTAGATCATTCCCAGATGAAACAATGCAGGAAAATGCAGTTCAGGAGAGCACCTGGTGTATTGCAACCCCAACCCCTATGCAGAATTTAGCTACAGGAGCAATCTATAATCAGCATGCATCACAATGCCTAAAAATAGTATGGCTTGGGCTGCTGGTCCTCACACCAAATATTTCACTTTTTAGGTCCACTCTAGTGGTGCTGCACTATTTGCTAATGTACACACAGCCTCTCTTCAGAGTTTTGAGGACAGTCTTGTTTTCCCACTGTCGTCAGCTGGGAAGGGTGGCTACCTTCAGAATTTTTTCCTGTCTGGATAAGATCTGTTACCTTTCAAGTGACTGCACTCATTATGGGCAGCTGGGCTAAGGTTAAGTGTCAATTAAAAGTGCTTCAGGTGAAATGTCTTGAAGATTTGTCTGTTTTCTCACTTAGACCTCCATCCTGCAAGAGCCTTTCTTAAAATGAAATCACCTGCTGCATCTTTTGACCTTAAAGTTTTACAAGCACATTCTGCAAGTTTATGTAAACAACACAGTATTAAGAAAATTGGAATTAGTGGCAGAGAAATGTGTTCTTCTACCAAGTGGAAAACTTATATAGGCTGACCATCCCAATTATATTCTACAAGCTAATCTAATTTTTGTATTTCTTCAAGACTAAATAATGCCACATACCAAGAGTATAAGTATTTTTCTTTAATAGATTTATTGAAAGCTGAAGGAAAATCCTTCAGTCAACCATTCTTCTTCTTTGTTAATACTTTCTGAAATGCTTAAGGTACAAGTAACAAGAAATTAATGGATATAGGTTTTTGTTGGGTATTTGGGATTTTTTGGCTTCAGTCGTTTTTTTGGGGTGTATGTGTTTTGTTGTTTAGATTTTTTTCCATCTGAAAGGAGTTATTTTATTTTTTTACAGGCTCTAGATGAAGCTGTTAGAACAAAAAACTGGGGTAGGAAAACATCCAGATCTTATACAGATTGTATAGAGTCCTTATATTAAATGCATAGTAAAAATATAGTTTTTCTTATGATGAACAATTCTCTGTACAAATATCACCTGAACATTAACTTTTCTCACTCATAATAGTTACTTATGCAAGTGAACTTTCAAATATTATATATTCAACTGGGAATGCCTCTGAAAGTACAACTCTCATAGTCTCTCCAGCCAATACAATCTTTACTACTTTCCTTGGATTTCATTTTCATCTATAATTCATTAATTCATGAAGGTCAAAAGTCCTTCAGCTAGCATGAAAAAACTCAAGAGTTTAAAATCCCACAGCAGAAAAGGTGAAAAAAAAACACTTAAATATCTTTAACTTTCCATTTCTGCCTTTTAGAAGGTTGATCAGTCCCTATGTGACAGTAATAATAATGATGATTTCTTGAAGAGTAGATGTCCTCAATTATGCAGTATAAATTGAAGGCAAAAACAAAACTCTATTAGTATGCATCCTTGCATTTTTTTGCTCCTTCACAGTTTCCTCATAACAATGCACTTTCTCTTCTACTTATTACAAAGAACTATTCCCTTAACTACTCCAGAGTCTTTCTAATAGCAATACATTAAGCTCAAAAGCACCTGGATTGTGGTATTTGAATAGCTGAAGGGAATTTTTATTTCCCTTTAGTTTTTTTTTGTCTTAAGCAAAAACAGGATAATAAATTAAAAATGTGAATGTCACAAGAGTTGAAAAATTATTCAAAAGCATCACCTGGAGAAAATGAAAATTGCCAGCTGCATGCAATTTGAAAACCTTGTTCCTTTGTTATAATGTATCTTATTTTATTTTCAGTAATTGTTATTAAAACAACTGTAATTTAGTAATGCTGATAGATTTCTGGACATATCCAGAATGCAGTGAACTCATTCTTATCTATTGTTCTGTGATGGTCCAATGTAAACTGGGAAACCAATCTCAAACAGGAGAATTTGGATGCTGAAGCCATGAGAAAAGAACTGTAATACTCAGTTTCACATAGTCTCTAATTTGTTTATAAGCAATATGAGTACAACAACTGGTTAGTGATTTCTATATTTTGATGTGCATAGAGTTCACACTAGTGAAAAATTATGGCTTCATCCCCCTTGGTCCATTTTAGACTTCTATGAAGGATCCAGAGTATCCCTCCATTTAGAACTATTACTGTTTGTTAGTTAGTTCATGAGTACAGCTCCAAAATAACACAAATATAAAGCTATTAGCAGTTGTCTGACAACTTGGGTCATCTCTTCTTTCTTTCTTTCCCATATGTACCGGATCAACCTAAACAGACAGAACTGAGTAGACACATTCTAGGTCTCATTTACCTGAGTAGGCTGTACCCCTTTGCAGTAGGAAAATTATGACTGACCTAGGTCAAAATTCAATATGTAAGGCTTGAATATGGAGTCTAGTGAAGACCACAAAGGGAATCAAGGGACTGGGGCATCTTTCATTTGAGAAGAGATGGAAAGGGCTGTGACTGTTCAGCTTGAAGAAGAGAGGCCCAGGGAAATGTATGTAAAACAGAAACACAAACTCTTCTCAGGGGTGCCCTGAGACAATCTGCGTAAATTTAAACACATGCTATTCTGTCTGAATATAAGGAAACATTTGTTTACTGTAAGGGTGGGTGAACAGTGGAACAAGTTTCTTCGGGAAGTTGTGGTGTCTTTATCTGTGAAGATATCTAAAATCTGACTGAACAGTGTCCTGGGAAACTTTCTGGATAGAGGGTGGCTGAAACAATCTCCAGATGTGTTTTCTGACTCCAGCCATTCTGTGAGTCAGTGATTTGGCTTTTAAGCTTTCCTTTTCAGCCACCCCACTACTTGCACCAATGCTCTTTGTCCTGTCTCAAGGAGGTATCATAAGCCTGGTGGACACATATGCATGCCACCTCTAATGAGCTCACACTTCTTGGTGATATTAAAATAATATTCTGGAATGAGTGGGTCACTGTTTATATGGTCCAGATTATCTGTGTGGGCTTTTGCATTTGCAGCTGCGGAGTCGGTCAGCTTCATGAAGAGGGGTGCTCAATGTCCCTTTCAGAGCCCTAGAATTATTCCTATGATAAAGTTTTTTCTGATCACATGTTAACATAAAGTCAAGTATCTTAAATATTTCCTGTTAGGCTAGGCAACACGTCAAGGAAAAGATTCATCTTTCCTTAAACACAAACTGCTTAGAGTTAGATAATCAAGTTTTTCTGGTTCTCGTAGGTTGACTTTAAAGTGAATGAATGCAGTTAGTTCTGTAGGGTAGGAATTCTGAACCTCAGGATCATATATCAAAGTAATGGTTTTGAGTTAACATTGCAAACAAGCTATACATTAATACCTTGCACTGCATTTTTTAAACTGTTAGGAAACTATTTTTCTCACCCAAGTGAGGCTGCATAATCACAAAAAAAAAAGGAAGTCACACTAAATCATATTTAAAGAAAATTTATGGTTTTTTATGAGAGTTAAAATATGAATCCATTTATCATCCATTTATTAGCCATTATTTAGTTATAAATTCACAACTAAGTTTCTTATCTGGGTCACCTTTATTCATAATTCTGTTTGGGGTTTTTGCTGTTTTTTTTAAATTGGATTTTACTTGTTGTTGTTGTTGTTGTTGTTGTTGTGTTTTTGGAGGGAGGTAGGTTGGTTGGTTGTGATTTTTTCAGGTATGTTTAAATACAACTACAGCTGGCTGAAAAATCCAGAGCTTGATTTAGGAAAGTCTTATTTATTAAAGCAGCTTCACTAGTTTGAAAATATATAGGTTATGAAAAAATGCCTATATGGGTAATGAGTTTAAGATATGTAATGGAACAGGGATGATGTGAAGTGAGTGCTGAAAATAATTAAGTTTTCATTGTTATGTTTGGTATGGAGTAGTAGTAAAGCAATTAAAACCTAGAATCTAATTGCCTTACTTAGGCCTTACCATCACCTTAATTGATATTTAATCATATTTAAACATAGATTAAATATGCAGCCCCATCATAGATTAAATTTGAAGTATTGCCGTTTGAAGCTTAAGCAAAACAAAATCTGTCTAATTGGTTCAAGTGTAATAGTTTTTATCAGGAAGTCTTAGAAAAAAGATGATAATCTGAAGAATAGTGTGTTACTGTTTAAAAATGTAAAAAGCTAAGAAGAAAAGAAACACTGTGACAATGACTGAATCGGTCTATAAGTAACATAAATCTGTTATGTCTTTGAGAATTTTTGCTAAATATTAAGCTAAAGAAAGTTCCAAGTAAAATACTAAGTTGAAATACATTGACAAGGTTTGTTTCAATGAGAACCCCTACTCCTCGATCCCAAATATTTATTACTTCGAAATTAAACAGATATAATTCTTCCATAGAATGAAGTCTAATATTCAGAGACAAGCAGTGTTTATCTGCTTCAAAATATGAAACATAACTTTTTTTTATTAGACAAAAAACGACCTACAACTAACCAATTGGAAATGTAATTTTAATATTCACGTAGAGATGGGTAGACATACATACAGATTATTGTCAATAGTTGACATCTTCATTCAGGTGGTGGAATATTTGACTTTTTCTGCCTTCCTCAGACTGAAGAATCAGGAATGCTACTAGTATCCAAAAGAGGTGTGAACTTCTGTCACCTTCAACAATTTGGATAAATTATATTTTCATTTTTTAAAACTAAATTTTAAATTTCACAACCAGCTGGGCTTTTACTACAATATGTATAAATAAACCAGGCAGAAGAACAGTAAGAGTTACAGTTCTTACATGACCTTTCTAACTGAAAAGCCATTTGTCTTTTTTTTTGTCTATTTATGAACCTTTCATCCTTTTCTGCGTGTGGTCTCACTTCAAAAGGATGACATAATGACTTCTAGTTTTTAAACACCTATCTAGATCTACCACAATGAGCCAAACATTTATAGGAGGCTTGAAAGACAAAACGAAACAAGAACAAGATAACTGAAAAAAAAAGAACCATTGCTAGATTAAGCACTGTCTAAAGGTAGATAACAATCAGATTCAATTGTATTTACAGTGGCAAATGTGAGAGATATGCAGGCCACTGCTTATTTACTTCTACATTTTTTCACACATTCAGTTTTATTCCTAAATTAATTTCATTAGCAGAGATGCACTACCAGGGAAAGCAAAGATGTTAAAGGACTGCTAGGTCACCTCATCTTCAGAGAGTGTAGGCATCTTAAGCACTGCACAAGCAGGGCCTGACTCATTCTAGCACTTGTATTTTCATCTACTGAATGTTACAAAAATTCACAAGCAGTACAGATGTTTCCTATTAGAGGGCAGAAAAACGTTATTGTGGTATTTGTTTTTCTTCTGTTTATTTTCATTCTACCACAATAGAAAACCTTTTTTTTTTTTCTTCCTTAAGATTCCAGCTCTTCAGAGAGCCATGGTGAAAAGACCTCTTTTTCCTTTTTAAGCGTTCTATGGCTTGTCTCAGACTTTTCTGTGGTTCATCCCCCATCTCTATTTTTATCACTTTCCTGAAGAATTAGAACAACCAGATTAATTTTGAAAGTGCTAAATGTTCCCATTTGAAATCTAATTGCAGTCCACCTGGCCTTAGTTAAAGCAACTGCTAAATAGAAGATATTAAGTAGACCATAATTACATATTACATTTCAAAATTTGAAAATTAGAAAGTAACTTGATTGAACAAACTGTGTTGCAACACTATATATCACAGAGAATATGCATTCATTCCAAAACTAACTGCTAACTAGGATAATTTATATAATCATTATAATGTGCTTCCTCTTTTTGAATTTTTCTCTTTGACATTTTTACATTAAGAAATCATTATGTTTTGTATTTTAATGTAATTTTTTCATTTAAATTATCCTCAGGTACTCATTATGGTTATGACTATGCATGGCTTTTAGCACTAATATATCTCTGAGAACACACTGTTTATAATTCCAAATCCTCAGCTTTATCATTTGAAATTTTAACTCCTATCTAAAGCTGGACTAATATGGTTCCTTTTTCTTCAGCAAAACTATTTCAGTTTAGAGAAGCTGGGGAATTTGTTTCCTTTTATTGCACCTACCTTTATCATAGGCTTCAATTCAGTTATAGAGTTAAATATGTATTTCCTATATCTGCTCTAGAACTTCCCCTTTTCCTTTCCAGCGGTGAGTGTGAACATGTTCTTACATCAACATGTATGACAATGTTGACATTGCATTCTCTTCCTTTTCACTACTGCCTACACCAGCTTTTCCCTTCTGTACCCTTTCAGTTCTGTCTTCAGTTGGCCCTCTGTCCTTTATTGTCTCTTGTCAGTATAGATTGTTACTTGGTTTAACCTCCCTCTTTCTCATCATTAACTGCTGTCATCTTTTACTTCTTCAGTCCCTTTTGCATGCAAGACTGCCTACTTGGCCCTTGCCTATCCTTCTGCTGGCCGCCCATTTTCCCATTTTTAAACAGTAGGAACTGGGGACAAGAAACAGTGGAACCAGTCTAGTCTTCTCTCATGCAAAAGGCTACAATCACTCTGGACACTAATTACAGCAGATTGGTAATAGGAGACTGTGACCACAAGTGATATACTGTGCTATTTTCATTTAAAAATTCCAGATAAGTGCATGTCCACAGTCCCAGTAGTTTTAATAATATTAAGGTTTAATCCTTACACACATCTCTACAGTTTGGAATTTAATGCCCACCTATGTCTGCAGTGACCTTTATATCAGGTAAACAACAAAAGAAAAGAAAAAAGAATGCAGGGACCTGCTAATGTATTGTTAAGATACCACTCTAAAGACATGAAGCAAATACATATGAGAAACTGCACCACTCCCTGAAGCAGTCTGCCTTACATATATCCCATAATACTGAAAACATCCCCAAACCTCTTCAAACTACATCAAGTTTATTAAGTTGTCTATTTACCAAAGAAGGATCTGAAGACATGGCAATTCACAAATACATATTTCACATAAGCTAGTAAGTGAATTGCTCAGTAGTAGGTGCTCCTTATTTTCCTTTCTCTAGCAGGAGTTGACTAGAGCAAGTATATGTAATGTTTAATGTTTAAAGAGCACTAGAAATGTCTATTAACTTTTCTAAAATGACTTTATTCCTCTTAAAAATAAAACATTGTGTTCACCATTTGACTTAGCATAAGACATTTACTGCTAATCTGATAACATACATAAAAGTCAAGGATTCTAAAGTATCTCTTAAAGTATACGGATTCAGCAAAATGAAAGAAGTAAACATAGTATAATATTTTTCATCAGAATTTTTTGGGAAGAACATTACAGATATGAAGTGACCAATGATATGAAATAAGGGCATTTAAAGCATCAGTAGTATACATGCTTGGCTTTGGTGGACTGCTGGTAAATTTAATGTTATGCTCTGCTGTCGAAAGAGAGAAAAGCCCTAAAGCCTGTGTAGCTGTTTATAATGATCTGCTTTTGACTGCAAATTTTTACTGTTACTGAGGAAATCTGTGGTGGCAGGATCACATTTCAACATGGAGTTTATCTTTTTGCTATAAAAAATGGATGTTCTGCAAAGGAGTACAACGATTTAATTCAAGTTACCCATACTGGCATGTTCTGGGTTTGGGTGGGGTAGAGTTAATTTTCCTCACAATGGCTAGTATGGGGCTGAGTTTTGTATTTGGCCTGGGAAAAGTGTTGATAATATAGAGGTGTCTTTGTTCTTTCTAGGCTGGGCTTGCTCATGGCCAAGACCTTCTGTTCCTTTTCTATACCACCACACTGGCAAGCAGACTGGGAGTGAGTGGGAGGCTGGGAGGAAACACAGCCAGAACAGCCAACTGAGTAAAGGGATACTCCGAATCAGCTACGCCACACTCAGTATATAAAGCTGGGAGACAAAGGAAGAAGGAGGGACATTTGGAGTTTGTCTCCTCAAGAAACCATTGTGCATAACAGAGCTCTGTCTTCCTGGGAATGGCTGAATACCTGCCTGCCAAAGGGAAGTGGTGAATTAATTCCTTCTTTTGTTTTTTTTGCATGCATAGCTTTTATCTTTATCTCTGCCCATGCATTTCCTCACTTTTAGTCTCTCCACCCAATCCCATGGCTGGAATAGCAAATGAGAGACTGCATGGAGCTTAATTGCCAGATGGGCTTAAAGCGCTTAAAGAGGGGTTGAACCACATTTTCTGTTTCTTTCAAGATAGCAATTGCTCAATTTTTGCAGTATCTCCTCGCAGACATTATTCCATTTGTTTCCATTGAATGACAGACATGCAATTACCTCCAGCAAATATTCAATAAAAGTTTGAGACACTTAAAAAAATACATTTTTTTATGTGGAATCATATGTTAGAAATACTATCGAGATCAGATATGTGTCTGTAGACAGGTAGATGCCTGAATTTGGAGTTGAAGATCCAATTACATATGGAAATCAACAGCTCAATTACTTACCTAAAGATAGGCTTGTGCTGTTTGAGATCACAGACTCACAGAATGATTTAAGTTGTAAGAGACCTTAAATATAATGTAGTTCCAACCCGCCCTGCCATGGCCAGTTCCAACCTTGCACTGGTTGTCCACCTGGACCTAGGAAAGGTACTTTGGCAGATACGCTTAGGAAATGATTACGCCCTCCTGCAATGGCAAACAGGACCTGAGCAGACTCATAGCCTGCACAGACAAAGGCCACATTTTAAAAAACACACATCCTAATTTATTCACAATTTATTGAAATGGGGACTGCCAAAATGGGTAAAACAAGTGTTTTCCTTTGAGCTTTTAAACTGTTTAGGAAAAAAAAAAAGCTAAGAGCTCCAAACTAATCAGCTTCTTAATTCAAGTCAGTATTAAAATATGGAGATTTAATGCTGTCTTTCTTTTTATTTTGCTATATCAGAAATCAAAAACAAAAATAAACCCCAAACCTGTGAAAAGTCCAAGTTCAGAGATATTAAATATAAAGATGTACAATAAAATGAAAGAATGAGTTCTCAGCAAGTGCCTTACTTACGTCTCTCTTTCGTTTTTCTTTTCTTTTTTCTTTTTTTTTTTTTTTAATTTTATTCAAGGATGAAAGAAAAATCACCCAGAAGTTATGGAGTCAAAAACTACCTGTATTTCATTCTAATGCAGCTGTGGACAGAAGACAAAGGGATATGTCTAAGTAGACCACTGAATACCATAGCAAATCCTAAATGGCAACTAGGCCATATGAAATAGGAACTTTTGAAAATAATATTTGAGGAATGGATTAAGTGTCTTCCAAATCTAGTAATTGTCTGTAATTACTAGAATGAGCATATGTCAGTGATGGAAGAGCCATCCCTGTTTCATGGTTAAAGCATGAATGGGGAGAATAGTCACTCTATCAATGCTTTTTTTTTTTTTTTACCATATCTGCCTGAAATTTGAGTATGTTTAGCTACTAGACTATATAGATTTTTAAATATTAAAATGCTGCTATGTTGTTTTAGGAGTGAAGCCAAAATACAGAATTTGCTAATACCTTTCTTGATCTATTTTTTACCTCCTTACTGAAGAAAGAATTCACACTCAGAATAAAACTAGTGAAGAGAAAGACATTTAGCCTTCATTACATCAGTTCAGTTTGAAGGAAAACAAACATGATAATGTGGGTTGTTAGTTCTCCTCTCCTTTGCAGTTAATACAAATGTGTCTTTTTAAAATCTCTATTGCTTAGAGCATTCCAATCAGCATTAATGTTAGGCAAAATTGCTTAATGCACTTGAAAATGAAAGACAGAAAACAGAGTTAAAAAGAAGTAACAGACCTTGTTCATGAAGAGCATTGGGAAGAGATTACAGAAGTCAGGGCATGTGAAAAAGAAGAAAATTTTTTCACAATAAATATGTTCTCCAAATTTGCTGAAAATAGCTTTTAGGTCTTATTCCAACAATAATTCAGATTTACTGGCCACAATCTTCAACTTGACTGTAAGTGAGAACAGCAAGACAAAGTCACCTAATGCAAAAAAAACCAACCATGGAAAGAGCACTCAAGAAAATATCCTAATAAGTAGCACAGAACATTCGGGGTAAAGATGTGATATCTAGTGCATTTTCCTGCACTCGCCAATTCAAAGTGCTGCATTTATACCACTTCCTAAGTGGAAAGAAATTATTATGTCAGAGCATTTGGTTATCTAAGATGATACCAAAAATTAGTCTAAACTTAAAAATCAATAAAATATACATGTGAGTAAATGATAGAGTTGATGTGCTTAAGCTATGCCTTTCCTCTTTGCAGGACACTGATACTGATGAGGGTTATAAGGTTCACACTTGTGTGAATGACTAGGGAGTTCCCATAGGAAGGCATAATATCATCTTAATGTGTTAGCCAAATAAGAGAAAATCCAGAAAATAGGAAAAGAATTTTATTTATGGCTATGCAGAGAAGAATATTTCCTTGAATATCCATATCTTGCATAGCTTGATTATGAAATCTTGAGATCAACAAAATCCCTCCCAGAAGAACAGTCCTGATGTCGATATTCACAGGAGAAAATTGTGGACTGTGAATCAATAGAAAGGCAGAGGCTTAGTAGTGATCTCTGTTAAGTACTCTGTTTAAGTAGACTAAAAACAAGTAGTAGAAAAAAAAAAAAAAAGAATGAAATGAGAACTTATTTACTTGGGAAAATAAAGTTATAGGAAAGTTTTCACCGGAACTGATAGGAACAGAAGGAATGGATTCTCCTCATGTTGGCATAAAATACTACAATAGACAATAATTTTAATGGAAGAAAAAAAAAAAAAGGAAATTTTTTTCAGACAATTTTTTTTAATTTGGGGGGAACTTATAAGAAAAAGTGACAATAATTTAAATACAATTACAAATATACCACCCATTATGTCTTCAAGACTGATTTCTACATAAGACAAAAGCTGAATCTGAGATCTTGAAGGTAAGTAGTACAGGATAAGAAAATGACATATGAGGAGTAAAGAAACAGCCAGAGAATTTTCATAAAACTAAGAATGTATATCTATGGAGAAAATATTAGCCAAATCTTTCAGAAAAGTTGCAATGAGCCATTGCTACCTAAAGGTTTTTATTCAAACTTGGCTCCAAACTTCAGTGATACAGATAAAGAAAATATTAAATAGACTTTCTAAATTGTCATTTAGTGAGACAGTGTTGAATAACAGAATGCTCGATTTGAATGACTAGACAACAGAAACAAAGTTATTTCATTTTTTATTTGAGGATATATAAAATAAGAAAGAACTATAATTTGAAATATGTGCAGTTTTCAATCAAACACGATTTTAATCCACATAAAGAAAATTGTTTGAAGAAAACAATATATCATTTTTATTACAAAAATTCAGGTTAGCTCTTCAGATGTAATCAAAAGAAGATGGACAAGAGACAACCAATGTGAGTAATTCATATTTTGAGTTATTTCTGAACTATATAATTATTGGTTTAATGAAGGAATTTATCAGCATCATTCAGATGTCTAATGCTACTTGAAGTGCTCTCCTAAATTTTACATAACATTCAGGTGCTAGTCTAGAAAGCACAGGTTTTCCTTGTCTTATGCTTTACCTCCCAGTCCAGTTCAAGTGTCTCTTATATCCGTGTAGCAATGGCATTAGACACTGTTCAAGGTGAATAAATCCCCAAGTGTTTTCTGTACCAATTAGGGACAGAAAAGCATGGACGACCAAGATTATTATGGCTGACATGTACAATCATTACCAAAATAAAAGCACTCTAAGTGCTCTAGAAAGTAGAAAACTGACCTTTTCACAAATGTTAAGTCTCATGGCAGAAGAGCCTCTATCGTAGTGCAGAGTGCTTTTGTAAGTCAGCATTTTAATTACCTGTATGATTTACATTTCCAGTTTACTTGCCTGCTCTCAACAGCCAGCTCATCTTTCACCTTATGTGTGCAATCACAAGCAGTGTGAAATGTTATTAAAATGCTTAGGCATAATTGATAGTCAAGTTCCCAGTAAGCGTAAATTACTTTCATCAGAACATTTTTCTAAATTTATTTTTAAGATCCTGCCCTAAAGGTTTTCTAAAGCCTGGCCTCCAAACTCAAGATCACTGTGGTTTCTTATGAAAAACACTGCTTAATTCTATGAGCCATTGTAAGAAACTAGTGCAGAGAAAGAATCTCAGTGCAGAGGCAGGGATGCAATGCAAAAGAAATGTCTGTGTACAAGGAAAAAAATTTATACTCTTGCAAGAAACAAAATGTGGAATTAAACTGTGTTGCTTATCCCTATGCACTTACAACAGAGCAAACTGGGATAAATGCCTCCTTACTAGTGATTCCAGTAAAGCATTCCTGCTTTACCTTCTGCATAAATGTCCCCATTCAGTCAAATGTAGAACATAGACTTTTCTGATTACCCAAGGACGACGATGGCTAATATTCTTAGCTTTCTTCAACTACTTGAAAACCATTTCCCCCCAATATTAATTAAAAGGAAGTTGATTTTTCTTTCAAGGTGATTCTCATTTTATGGGTCTATAAAGTGGCCATATAACAAAAGGCTTTAATCTACACATCTTGATCTGAGAAGCCTTTTTCTTTTAGGCAAAACT
The DNA here is from genome assembly GCF_031753505.1 of Anomalospiza imberbis. Classification (NCBI taxonomy): domain Eukaryota; kingdom Metazoa; phylum Chordata; class Aves; order Passeriformes; family Viduidae; genus Anomalospiza; species Anomalospiza imberbis. The sequence continues at coordinate 104,208,068 of NC_089682.1, forward strand.
AAGCTCCTGTTCCAAACAGCCTAATTTCTAATTACTCCATCCCAAGTAGGAGGCTGTTTTATTCTTATCAGCAGAATTTTATTAAAAGAGAATCTGCAATCTTCAGCAGACAAGATACATTATCTGAACTCTGCCTTCATCACCTAATCAAAGCTGATTTATAGAGAATTGTGCATCTCTGTGGTACTGAGTTTTTTGTTGAAAAGGCCATATTGCAAAAGGATGATAGCAACATCATCAAGGACAGAATGTTATTGGATTCATAAGCTGCCAGGCACCACAAAAAACATTGCTGGCTGAAGCGATACCGTTTACCATGTGATGTCACACTGGATACAATGTAACAGGATCTGGTGATACCATTAAAGGATAATAGTGGTCCTGCCCCTTTTTAACTAAGAAATAATTCAGTTCCTAGGTAGACAAATGAGGCTAAATAGCTAATAGCTTATGTCCTGAGATTATTGTAAGAAAAATAGTTCATTACTGTCTTTAACTCTTATTTTATTAATAGGCATCAAATATTGGCTTGATAATTGATATTTTCAACTATTTCTGGGGTTAAAATACCAAAATGTTTAGAATTTGCTTTTAAATTATCTACCCTTACTTAAAATAGCTGTCTTGTTAAACCTAGAAATATTCATTTTAGGAGAATCATTGCTTAGAATGTCAGTTCAAGAAAAAGGAATTCAGTCCCCTTCACTAAATAATTTTGATTATAAAGGGATCAGATTATCCATCTGTGTGTCAGCTCTTCAAACTGATACCTTCTTGCTGTTTTTTCTGAAAGGCACAGTTTTCTTGAAATGAATTACACTAGCAGGGTCATGTTTCTCGTAGGTAATTGCTTACTTCATATATTGCAACATAAAACCTTAAACCATAAAGCTGATTCTCTCTCTCTTTGGTCTCCATATAAATTTTGCCTTGTGTTTCGTGCTTACAGCTGTAGAGACAGTATTTGATACACTAATAATACAGATAGCAGACACCAAGGGCTTTGTTGGAAACAGCTTCTATATTTTACAGAGAAAATAAACTCCTTAACTTCTGCTGCCAGTATCTCTCATTCTGGAAATGACTTAATCACAGAAACTCAAACTGAAGTACTAACGCATTTGTGGCAAAACTGTAACTTCAGTGAATCAAGGAATTTATCTTCTTTTATTTATTTTTACTTTCCAAATGATATTTTTAACAATCAAACAATTCAGGGTGTAGTGCAAGGAACATTATTTGCAAGGGTCTGTTGTTAATGGGTAACATTAAGGGGAATCGCATGGTAGGGGTGTCTGGGGCATGAGAAAGAGACTGGAAGGGGAGTTATGTATATTGTTTATTCCTAAAACCAGCAAAAATATTCCTGGCTTGTTTGTCTGCCAGTAGAGACATAATTTGGAATTAACTTTAGTTCTCAGATCCCCAGATTTGAGATAATACTACCACCAAAGTTTTTTGCAATGCATTTTGTTATCTACTTACAAAAATATATACTTAAAACAAGAAATTTAATTATTATGCTCTTTTGACCAGCTAACATTCTCTTCTGGAAAATCAAAGTTTTTCAGTATATTAAGGCCTCCCATTTTCAAGAACTTTCTCAGCTCAATTTACCCCTAATTACAGATTTTCATCTCATATTTGTTGTTTCATAACCCCAGCTGGCAACTGAACAGCACACAGCTACGCACTCCCTCCCTTCTAGTAGGATGCGGGAGAGAATTGAAAGTATAATAATGAGAGAACTTGCATGCTGAAATAAAAGACAGTTTAACATTTAAAAGCAAAATTCATTCAGTCAAATGGAGCAAAACAATTGGTTTATTCACCACTTCCCATGGGCAGGAAGGTGTTCAGCCATCTTCAGGAAAGCTAGGCTTCGCCATGCTTAACAGTTACTTGGGAGGACAAACACCATAACCCTGAATTTCCCCATTCCATGAAACTCCCCCTGGCTATAAACTGGGCATGATGATCTATGATATGGAATATCTCTTTTGCCATTTCTGGTCCTCTCTAGCAGAGCGTGAGACACTGAAAGTCCTTGGCTAAGGGCTGTTTTGTCTTGAAACAGCTGAAACATCAGGGTGTTATCAACATTGTTCGCATACTAAATCAAAAACCCTCGGCATTGCAGCAGCAACTAAGAATATAAACTCTGTCCCACACAAAACCAGGACAATCACATTACCATCAATGCACTGCCTCTGCTCTGCAGATGATGCCAGTCTTAGTTGGTTTCTTGCTTTTCTCCTGACAAAAATCTCCCTGGATCTCCTACTGAGGCAGTGCTCTAGACCTGGCTGATAAATTTAATACATCCCTACCTTCAGTCATCTCGGAGGGCCTACTTTAATGCAGTTTTTACAGTAAATCATCAATATATAACTTAGAAGTGGACAGCTCAAGAAAATGAAAGGGTTTTTTTAAACTAAAACCATTAATAAGCAGATAGAATATATAAGGGTTTTATCCTCTACTAAGTCCTTTCTTTCTCTTTCAATTTCATTTGGTTTTAATTAGACAGGTACTAAACATATCTCTTTATGTTTATAAGTTTATAAACTTAAGGGCCCCAACCAAAGGGGTACAAGATAAACAAACATAAATTACATCATAATGACTTAGTGCATCTAAATTATTAGCATACAACCACACCTGCATGGTCCAGTTCAAAACATAACATACATTGTGCTTGTGAGAACAGGCATACCTGAGACAGAAACTGAAAATATTGTGGGACTAGGTTTATTTCAGACTTTTTAAACTGATGTGTGAGCATGCTTATAACAAAGTCATAATCAATAATCCCTTTTATCAGCTGAGAATAGCAACAGGTGTAACTTTTTTTGTAAATTTCCAACAACTTGCCATTAATTTGTTTATAAGTTACATAAAATGGTATTACAATTTATGCCTGCAGTCTGGTTCTTGGTACTCCTCAGTATTTATTATCCCTGTTTTGTTTCTCTAATAGAGCTCCTTCCATATAAAGTTTTTTTTTTAATTTTTCATTCTCAAATATACTGCATCTCTTGGTCCAATACCTGTGTTTCTATTTGTTATGACATTTTTTTTCATCTACATAATTTCCTTACTGTGAGTCTTCTTATTAAAGAAGAAACAGAAGGTTTTATTTATAGAACCAAATATTTAGCTCCTCTATTGCATACATTTTTCATAATTTGATCACAACTAGTCAAATCTAGTAGTCACTTTGAGCAAAAGGCCTATAATTACATATAAGCTAACATGTTATGGAATACATACAATTCTAAAGCATTATTGTTGGATTCAAAGCACTGTTATTGAAGGTGACTCACACCTCTAACTGTGAAATAAATATGCAGTTACTACACCAGTTAAAGTAACCTGCCATATCAGTTCTCCTTCTTAAAAATACCAGTATGAAATGAAATGATTCTTCTTTAGAGCAGAAAGGCAGGAGGGCTATCCAAGGATAGCTTAAATGTCATGGGAAATTTATTTCAGGTTAATTGAATCTAAATCTTTTTGGCCTTCATTTCTGCCAAGTGAAGATTCTTTCTGATATAAAGAAATCTAAATCCAATTATTTACCTGTGTGTCAGGAATCTTTTCCTTAAAAAAAAAAAAAAAAAAAGAAAGAGAATGAAAAAAATTTAAAAAGAAAAGAAAAGCTGTTTCTACTCTCATGGGAGGAATATGAGGTCTTCTGGAAGAAAGCGTCTATCCATAGCATCTCAGGTATGAGAAATAAGTGGATTTATATGAATATTTAATACTTATTACTACTGCCAACTATCCTACAGTTCCTACTGTGCGATCACAGTGTCTAATGATTTTCCTTGTTCAGTTCTATGAATAAAGAACACATTTCTTAAAAGTAAAAGTTTCTTTTCTGCTTTTCAGAATGCAGGATGTATATCTTCTTTCATAATGAGTAATTACATATTCAGAAACAAGTATAGCTCTAATATTTTAAAAGAAAAATCTTGAGGATATTTGTTTAACTGCTACTTTGCAGAACCCTGTTTTAGGTAAAAAAACCTAGAGCCATTGCATAAGTACATTAAAAGTTCAGGTACTCACATATATCGAAAGTAGCATGGCAGCAATAATATTTCTGTATATTTATATCAACCCTCTTGGTCAAAGCTAGTAGTAGTAAGAAAAAAAGTAACATGTTCTAAATATATCCAGTGGCTGTCTTCTTAAAGATCTCTTAGAGGATGTGAATGAAGTAATTTCTTTCACCTCTGGGAAAGGGATATGAACCACCTGTCATCACTGAAAACAAATGAAAAAGGGTGTCTGGGATGTCAGAGGTAAGAAGGCTCTCAGTTCCCTGCAGCTAAACAGAAGTATTTGTATTCTGTGTTGCTGGAATAACTCACTGTACTCTATACAACTCCGTGTCAGATAAAGGACTGCAGAGTTACAGGATGTATTTCTGTTACTTTAAAAATGAAATTATTTATAATAATTTGGTAGTGCAGGAAATGGAAGCTGGAAAATTCCCTAATTCACAAGCCCATAGAGGGACACTAAATACATTGTCTGCTCAGCAGAGGCAAACTGAAAGGTACTGTATGCTTCTAGCCCATTAATACTGTATTGCCATTGCTAAAAACAGCCACCTGAGTTTGCAGGTCTTCCTTCAGAACAGGGTCTTGTCACACTTGTATTGTTTGAACTTGTTGTGAACGTTTGCAGCTTTACTGTTACTTACTTTAGATGTGAAAATATTTTTTTCTAATTTCTCTCTTTTTCTAAAATGTATAATACAATTTTTTTCTTCTCATGACTGTGTCTAAGTTAATCTACATTTGCTTATTTCAGTATGTTAGGCTTCCAGTTTTTGTACAAATAGTAACAGTAAGCATGTTCTCTTTTTATAGCAAGCTACTTATGTCTGAGGTATTGATGTTGTGCAGAGAAGTACAGACCCAGACTCATAGCAGAAGCCCCAGGAACTGGAAATACACAATATGGAGGAAAGAACACAGGCACAGGATGATGGGAAACAGGGACAAGGTTGGCACTGGACATCCCACAGTTTTAAGAAACACACTCATGATAGGTTTTAAGCAATGCAGCCCAGGATCTGAGCTATTTTTTGCCATGAGAGAACAACAGACAAGGCTCTGGCATACATAAAATGTGCCATATTGTAGTGTAAAATTGCATGTAGCTTGCAGACCAAGAATAAGGTATTATTTTATTAAATCTGTAAAAAGAACCACGAAGGGGAATCCTAAAAGATAGAAAGGGAAATAGCTGACAAAACATTATGCTCCTTTCAAGCAAAGAGGGATGTTCATGATTCCTCACATACATGCCAAGGAGATTGCATCGACTGTAACACCGAGAGAGACTGCGGAAGGGTGACATGGCAAGAAGAGGACTGGATACTGAATAGATACACACATAGTGTGTGTATCCTGCACTTCCCAGGATTTGCTGGGAACACATCCCAGAGGAATTCTTCTGCATTAAGTATAGCTCTCTTCTAGCTGTGTGTTTGCAGCATACTGATTGTCCACAGGAGACATTTGGGACACCATCTAGCGTAGTCCTGTGGAGCTTCATACATGAGCCACCTGGAGAAGAATGCCAGTACTAGAAAAGAAATGCTTCCAGCCACAGGAAGAGTATGGTGCCCTATAAAAAGGGCCTGTACACAGAACAATATGTCTTTGGTGCAGCTGGATTGGCTTCAGCTGTGTTGCTCAATTCACATGTAGGAAAACAAGGAGAAGTGAAGCCAAGCATTTATTCAAATTAATTTGTGCTGTCTTTTTTTCACTGTGTTTGGTAAAGACACTGCCTATGTTCTTTGAATAAGTGCAGACAACTGCAGCCACTGTAGGGCTTAATGATCTTAAAGGTCTTTTCCAACCTTAGAGATTCTATGATTCTGGGATTTGAACTGAATTAATCAACAAAAAGAATTTTGAGAAAGGGAGATACTCGATGCAAATTTAGTCTGAAGCATATTGCTGATTTTTCAATTTTAATTTCTCCTATTAAGGTAGAAAATAGTGAGGAAAATATACTCAGGTAGACATCATAATTAACAAAGGAAAGAGATGGCATTTGAAAATAAATAGGAATTATGCCTTTCATTTATTTGGTTTTCATTTATTTTGGTTTTTTACAGGGTTGTATTTCTCTTGAAACTAGATTGATTGCACAGACTTCAAATATTAGAGTTTCACTTTAAAAGCAAATGAACAAATGATTTATCTTTGCCATGTACAGAAAACAGTTCTGAACCTTTTTAGAAATCATATTTTCAAAGTGATAAAACAATTGCTAGAAAAAGAAAGAATTTATATCCCATGGATCAATTTATACTATCAAAAATATAATATTTCTCATTCTTGTCTGAAAACCATCGTTTCTTTAGAAAAAGACTTTTTCTATCACCAGAATTACACATAATTCTAATCTAGACTTTAAAGAACTCTCATGTTGCTTTCTCTTTGTGGGTGAGTATTAGGTACCATATGATTTTTCTTTAAATAAATACAGTCTGAAGGATGTTATTTTCTCCTGACAAACTAATACAGAGTCTGAGACAATAAGGAAATAAGTAAAGAAGTTGTGCAAATAAATAATTTCCATCATCCACCATTCTGTGTCAGTAACATTTCTGTTGATACTGGAAAAAATTATAGAATGTTACTATGTATTAAAACTAACAGAAAATTAGAGTACAAGCTGGTAGTTACTTCCAACAGAGTTCAATACCTTTATCATACTCAATAATATTTTGTTTTGAAGATAACATCAACAGAAGAAAAATAACTAATTGAGTTAATTGCTGCTCAGAATGTGTAAAGTTTCCACAATTTGGCCCTGCATATTTTTCTGAACTTAAACAATATGCCAGTTCTAGAAATATTTAATTAAATTTATCATATTAGTGATAAAACATTTTGAAACTTTGAAAAGTAATAATGGGAACTGAATTTCTGAAAAGAAGGTATTGCGCAGTGTTTGATTTAGTACATAATGCATATCTTACTGGAAAAAAAAAAATGGAATAATGAGATTCTTCCACTAGTATTTGATTATCTGGACAAAATAAGTATGCTATTTGCAGACATCACTTGGATTAATTTTGCAAGTATATGTCTTTAGGAAGGAGTTATTTCATTGTGGTGACTATATTGGTTTTTTTTTTTTTTTGGACAGTGCTTGCCACAGAGCAGAATCCAGGTTGCTGAAGCCTTTGAATGCTACTCTGTAAGTTTTCGTAGTTTCTCAGGGCAGGAATAAAACACTTTTCTACATAGCCCAAGATACTATTTTTATAAATCTTTTGAGTTTCAGTCTGTTTGCCTTATCTAGAGTCATTCTGTCATTGATTCTATGATTCTGTGAGTGCTCTAATTTCCCTCCACCACAGCTCCATGCTATGTTAGATGCAAGAAAACTTTGACCACTCTAAGAATGTAGAGTAAGCAGCAATTTAAGAGATAGTGTATAAATATGACTCACCTATGTGTGGCCATAAGGACTCACCACCTTTTCTACCATGAATCATATAGCATTGGAATGAAAGACATGGTGAAAAAAAAGGATAATATTTTTTGTTCCTGGGAGAGAAGGACCTGCATCCATGCCTCCTAAAATATCTCCCCAAACAGAAGGATCATGTCTCTAGCTATTAACATGCCTTTGACACGCTACTAGTTGGTCAATATTGCAGATTTTAGTTCTGTGCTATATCTGCCAACCCCACAAGGATATTTTTATTGTTTCTCTGTATGATTTCAATAGCTGAATCGAATCTATGATCTCCACAGGGGCCCTGACATTTTAATAATATTTTACATGGAGTTCTATATGTAGTAGGGTTCAGTTCTAGTTCTGGAACAGAAAAATATCTGTGACTGAAGACATTACAATCTCTTCTGTCACATATAGTATAGATAAGAGCAAATGTCTGCGGTCTGATGAAATCAATGTTGGGTGAAAAAAAGCCAGACATGCCAGACACATTTTTGTAAGTTCCTCTACATATAAAAAAATAGTAGCGATTCCTCTATGTCCTAACATAGCATACAAAAACAGAAGTCCAGCAGCTGTGACAAGCTGCTTCTACTAAGCAAAAAAGCTCCATGTATTATAAAAGGTATATGTCCTTTTCACAAATGGAAGATAACTTGGAACACTGGGAAAAAAAGTGACATTTTTTCTGTCTTATTCAGAGCCCTGGGATTCTGGATTCAACCCTTTGATATTTAACTAAATTGCAGGGCATATACTTTTTGGAAAACAGTGTATGGATTCTGTATAAAAGGCAATCCAATATTTGGATTTTATTTCCGATACTACCTCAGTTAACATTTACAAAGGTTTAGCCTCTAGGAAATATTTAGCACATTATTTAGTATGGAATTTTTTTTATCCCTGGTCAAAATCATATACTCATTTTTGAAGATTCAGGCCCTAATTCCCCATTTTTTAATGTCAAACACAATAATTCTTTTAGACATCTCGTATGCTTGAATGTAAGCTTTCAACTAAATATTTATTGTAGTAAAAGGTCAACATTTAGCAATCATAAGAGTAAATCCTATTTCTTGGTTTTTTCTACCCCTTTTTTATTCTTTGAAATACAGGAAATCTGCCTCTCTTTCATTCAAAAAGAGTCTTAGTTGGACACATGTAAATTTTTTTAACATATATTTGCTGATTTGTTTATTACCAAGTCTTTTAAGCGCCTAATAGACAGTTTCTGATGGTCTTTTTCTCTTTTACTGCAGAAGGCAACTATACAATACAAAACTCATTATACAAGTCTTTTAAAGAAGTAATTAACATTTTTTCTTCTCTATGGTAATTATCATACATTTTCTTTATGTCATTTGTCCTGCATGTATAAGTCCTATTAAAAATCTCTGTTGTATTTCTGAGTTGGGATTGCTTTAATGAATGTTCACAATCATGTTTTTATGTGAAATCATTCCCACCTTTGGCTATTTTAGAGTAATTGGTTTCATAATAATGACTTTAAACTTAGAATAATATGTATATATTTCATGACTGATATATCCAGTATTTTCAAGACATTTGTGTATACCGTATTATTACAACTACCAAAAAAACAAACAAAAAAACAGAGTATTTTTTAATATTATTTTTAAAAATATAAAAGGTTACTTATAGCTCCAAAAGCAGAGCAATTAATTAGTTATTGACTTGGCTTACAGTTAAGAAATGTAAAAATGGCATCTAATCAATACTCTTCAGTATTTCAGATATATTATGAAGGCATTCAGATACATTAATAATCACTGTGAACTTTATATATATTTGAAAAATCAGACAATTCTTAAAAGGAAGGTCCTGAAAGCCCTACATTCATATTAAAATAAGTAGGAAAAAACACCCAAAAAAATAGTAAAACCAAACCATCTTCATTGCATTATTAAAATGGCACATAGAGACTCACAAGTCAAGGAAGAGGCATTTAATGCCATACATATAACTGAGAGAACTTGATAAAAATATTTAGCAAAAAAATTAATTTGAAATAAACTGCTTTTAATTGGAACGTCTTGAATTTCACTTCAGAAAATAACCATGCTTGCAGTTGTGGGAGCATCTGTAGACTTTACTGAATTATACAATGGAATGTGATACAATGGAATAACAGAGCTCAAAAATTAAAGCAGTAGGCAAAGAGAAGAAAACAGAAAAATATGAATTCAGGAGGAAAATATAGGGTAGAAGATGATAATGGAGATAGATATGAGTGCACAGGCAACTGGTCTAAGGATCTCAGATTTCCTGATAACAGTCAATGGCAAAATAAAGGCTAGTAAAAAAATTAATTAGGGAGAAGAAAAAGCACATGTGCATCATCTGGAATTTTTGCACAGCTGCTACAGGGTCCTTTTGCTGATTAGAAGAAAAATACCAACAGCAGGTTGTTTCAATTTTGACTGCATTGCCACTGAAAAAATGGGAACATGCTTTTCTCCATTACCTTGCATCATTTATAGTTTGCCTCCACAGATGGTGACTGAGAATTATTTCTGTACTATTTCTCCTAGCTTCCCTCTGATCTTTTATGATTTGTATTCTACTAACTATCTTACTCTCTCAGATGCATCAAGAAATTAACTAAAATGCCATACTGAAACAAGGGACAAAATTAATACTAGCAAGATGAATAATATTGCTTGTTCACAGAAACCCATGGACAATCCCCCCAATTCTCCCTTGGCTTTGTTGTATTGTTTTGAAAAAAGTTATTTTCTTTTTCACAGGACAGGATGTCTCAGTACATACCAGTGCCTTTGAGCACTACATGGATGAGTAGTTTTGTAATTCTGCCTGATAGTTGCTGGTATACTAAAACTCCAGATGATCCATTCTGCACTTTAAAATTGGTTCATATCATGCCTTTCTGGTTTCTTGCAAAGGACATGTTAGGGTCTTTCAGAGGTGGAACTTGTGTCTGGCTTATGAATGGTTCTGATCCATGTAGAATAATCGGAACAAATTTATTATATGCAAAATTTAGCATTAACTTATGTTACCTGTGACAAGCTATATAAATTAAATGTGCAAAGGTTATTTTTGTTCTCAAAGTCTTCAATTGGGAGGCCTACAAAGTCATTTAGTAGCTGAGCAAGATGATACAGCATGTAAAAGTACCTAATACATACTTGCTTTTTAGCAGTTATTTTGCCCATTTTTGTACAAGGTATAAGCAGTAATGCAAGCTAAAAAGACAAGATTATTGTATTATTCTGGCTTGATTTGAGCATTACAACAGTGATTACACACAGAAATTCATGTATTTGTACATGCAGCTCGGTAGCTTGCTAAGTACAAGCACATGATAAAATGGAGACAGAAGTCATACTTAGACACTCACCATAAAAATATGTAATGATATTGGAGTAACTTTGAAAATACTGACTCATCAAGGATTAAGTGGCAACTGTGAGCCCACATTTCCCACCATTTATAATGTTCAATAGCATCTCTAACTGTTCGTTGATTTGTTTTTGTGATGAAAGCTGCATAGAAGGATTATTTATTGCCTCTGTGTTCTGTGCTGTTATCCTCTTTGCTCTTCAAACCTTGCCAGGCCAATTAATATTCCTTATCGCTAAGAAGGGTAGTTCTTTTTATCCCTGAATAAATGTAGTTTTACAGCAGCTCCCAACACACCAATTATTCTAGAATACCAGTATGATTCCATTATATTATGGATAAGTGCAGACTTTGCTCTACTTATCAAACTCAAGACACTCAGTATATGTTATATAAAACATTAATAATACTTTTTGCTTCCTGCCTCGATTTTTCAAGCTTATCCTTTTTGAGAAAAATGATTTCTCAACATGGTAAAAGCAAAAATCTTAAATCAAAATATCTATTGTAATGATTTGTTTTCCACAAGTAATATTTTCATTTTCTGTTTACACTTGAAGCCAAACTGATGAGATTTACATAAGTAATTGACTGATGGAGAAAAGGAACCTAAATAACTCAAATTATGAACAGGAATGGGTACCCAGCTTCACAAAGGTGATGTTCAACCCAGTGACCTGGATTTTCAGCGGATGTCACATGGGTATTCTAGACCAGTTCTAAAATAGATCTATATTAATATTTCATTATTGCCTTTCTTCTCTAACCACTATAGCTATATTATAAAACTCTAGTGTAGTGCTCCTTATGGCACCATATTAGGTTAAAAAACATATCCCATTTCTCCAGGTCCTACAACTGTGAACACCTTCTCTAACGCCAAACTATTTTGCCTCCTGTCAGGAGTGATGAGAATTGAGATGGCTTAGCACTATCACACAATAGTAGTACTAAGTATGGAATAAAACAAAAATTAGATTATATTTTGATACTTTTAAATTATTTGAACCAATAATTAAGTTTGTGAATTGAAAGAAAATGAAGACAAAATGCCTTTCTGACACGGGCACAGCAGTGCATTTTGCAGAATCTGTTATGCAGGGGGTTTTAGTCCCCATTTTACAAGTCTCTTATCTGTACTCTTCTCAGAAGGCTGCATTACAGCATTATTTATAAAGAGCAGCAAGAACATATGAGAGTATTTAAAGTAAAAACCATACTTAACTTGTGTATAAAAACAGTCTGAACTACAATTTTCTCATTATGAAAGTTCATATAACTAATTTTATGTCATTAATTATTGAAATTGGCATGTTTTCAGAAATCTTAGAAAGTATCTTTTATTCATTGAGGTATAGCGATATATATTTCAGTGCTGTTTCTTATAGGACAAATCATTGAAAAAGGTCAGACTAAGATTCACTGCCCATTTTTATGGTTCCAAAATACTTCAAAGTAATTTATTCTTATGATTTTTTGCTTACCTTTAAGCTTTAGGTATGATTAACTATCTAAAAAGTAAAAAAAAAAAATCCTTGCAAGTTATTTCCTCAGTTTTGTCACTTCTGATGACCATATAAGGGAATGATAGACCTGGCTGTGCAGTAAAATGCATTTAGTTTTGAGAATTCTCTGGTTTATGTAAAAACTTTTTGACTACAATTATATCTATTTAAAACAGTAGTTAAAAAAAAAAAACAAAACAAATAATACAAATGAAAATACCACAGAAAACAGTCTTTTTTGCATTTTTCTTTTTTCACATCACCATAATTTTACCAAATAAGTTTTTTGTGTTTGTGTCTTGATGGAACTGCAGAAAGAAGCTTTCCTCATAAGAGTCACAAAAGATATGATCCATTTCAATCAATTTTAGCATATAATTTCAGACTACTAAGTATACTGGTTCATCAAGCTCAATTTATAATAAATGGCGAGACCTCTGTACTTCCATTTGCAAAATGAAAGGGATTACGTTTCTCTTGATTGTCTTTCTCACTACATTTAATAAAGTGGGCTAGTTTATATTACCTCAGAAGAAGAAAAAAAATTATTTTTAAAACAAAACATCAACAATTCTGTCTAAAAGCATTTCTTTTGTCATTAAAGGGGTTTTTTTTTAGAATTTCCTTTAGAAATAAACAATTTGACAGACTGTCTTTCTCTATGTGTATTTATATTTTGTTATTTTTTTTAAGTATTTCAGGATCATAAAGACTACTCAGAGCCTTGACAGACCAAGTTAAAAATAAAATCATAATGTTTTCACAAATTTTCTGTATCTGTAGCTGATTTGATATATATGTATCTGTGTAATATATTAATAACTTCAAAGATACATATTCACTTTTATCCTTTTTCTCCTGAAATATTTTGTATTCTATTTATTTGAAACTGTTCCAGAGATAACGACAGGATTTCTGATAGTACATTCAAATCAAGGAGAGGCACCCCTTAATTTTGATCTTTAAAGTGGAACAACTTCTTTTACAGCAGAACATTCCTCTGACTTCTATAATATCTTTATAATGTTATAAACTACATATGGTTTTTTAAAATTTTTGTGTTCTTTTTCAAGACATATATCTAAAGATTCATCCTGCAGAATGCCAGCAACAGTATGATCCTTTTATTCAGGACAAAGTTCCAATGTCACTTAGAAGCATGCAGATGGCAAAAAAAAGGAAACATATCTCAGTAGCCATAAACAGAATTCTAGATATCTTGCTCTGCATCATAGCTGCATCATTGTATTCCATGGTTAGGGAGAGAAGTTCATGTGGATCATATTGCAGACTGACATAAATAGGTAGCTCAAATCTTCAAGGATCAGGCTGGATCAGAGAAGACTGACTTAAGTAAGGAGAGGAAAGATAAAGTTATTGATGAGTTTAGGGGTTTGCTCTGAAATTTGAAGTGGATGCTCTTTTTGGAAACCTTTTTATGAAGTTACACAAGTAGGAGAGGAAGAGACATGAAAGTGACAAACAGGGAAAACAAAGTTTTTCCAGTATTTTCCATTAAAGAAACAGAACACAGGCGGAATTCTATTTCAGTGTTGTCAGGTACTTAAGATTCTTTAACTGTTTTACATTTTCTGTATTTTCGAAATTCTTAACGCTGTCACTGGGTGGTTGGAATTAGGAGACATTTAAATATTTAATTGAATTAATTGTTTAGGAATGAAAATACAAAAGAAACATATCAGATGATTAGGTGATGTTCTCCAAGGAAGAAAATGCATTATGTCCCAGGGAGGATATTAAAGGCTGAATCTTGGTCTAGTTTAATGGCAATCTGTATTGTTTCCATGAGTGTTAAATTCTCGGTTTTGAGGGGTTTCCATTTTAGAGATGAACTAACTTTTCAGAAAGAAAACTATCTATTTGGAATACTTGTGGCAGATTTTTTCAATTTCTTTGTCTTTGAAGATAAAAATCAGGACTGAGAAGAAATTCTAAGTAGATGTGATTGCTTATGTAGAAAAATACCTTCACTATGGTTTGAGCCATGTTTCCAAGGAAAACCTCATGGGATGAATCAAAATTTTTGAGAAAATATAGTACATAAGGAGGTCACTTTATGCAGTCCATCTTAGTAATTTCCTAGTTTTGCTGCCTTTTAAAATGTTGCCAGGTACTTAAATCTTCATTCTGGGCTGAAATGGCTAGTCCTAATTGGTTTGAAGTTTATTAGTTCAGCATTAGGTGTCAGAATAAAATATCATGTACACAATGCTTCATTTCACAGATGTACATATATAACCAATTTATATAAGCAAAGTATATATAGCAGAAATATTTTAGAAATTTATTGAAAAAAGGGGAAAAAAAATTAATATGGGAGAAATTCCTGTGTCAAAAATATAACTATAACCTGAGAGGGTGATCAGGTTTTATTAAATTGTTGCACTTAGATATAGCCTGTAATAATAAGGAAAAGTTTTTATCAGAACTTGAATTTGTTTGTTAATTATGAATCATCAGAATTTTTTTTATATTTCAGCAAAAGCTTTTACATTATCTTAAATTTGCAAGACTAATGTTAAATACTATACAGGTTAATAGCTGTCAAGTATGTCCTACATTCAGTAATACTGAACTGAAATTGTTCTTCTATTTAGAACAGAAATAAACTACATTGTTTATAGCCTGCTTTTTGCTCTTGCATACCTGCATAGACATGATACTCAGAGTACCCGTTATAATGCCTTTTGCATTTGTGAGGTGAGAAAATACACATCTCATAATGCCATAATGCAGAGTAAAGAGACCTTGTCTCAAGGCACCTGAAATGGTAAATGCTGGAATAGGCAGTGGGCAGGCTCTTGTTCTTTGACTGGCTGCTGCTTGAATACTGTTAACATTCTCAGTAATTTAGCTCTGACAAGTGCTACTGTCATCCTTAGGGGGGCAGATAGACTGGAACTGCAGTAGTGAGCAAACCTGCTGATATGTAGAAAAATTCTTGTTATTCTTTTGCCTTTTCTCTTTCATTATGAACCAAGAAGTTATTTTTAAAGTGTGCAGGTTCCCAGCTTTTATGCAAAGGTATCCTTCAACAGGTCCTGTCACAGTCCAAAACTATCTCAAGTTCCCACAGCAGCAATATACACCAGCCTTGTTTCTTCACATGATTGACTGTAGTAGTGGGAAACATGTGAATGTGAAACAGCAAGCATAGGAACCGATTTTTTAATATATAAAAAAGAGATCATGTGCTCACATGAAAGAGAGATAATTATATTTTATCATCTACAATTAAAAATATACAACAACTAGAAGTTGATAGTAAACTCTCTCCACAAGAGTCAAAATTTTATAATTTTACTCTGTATTTTACTCACTGTTGCCCATGCAAAGGGGGAGTGAGTAATAAGTAGTGTTTTCGCAAATAAAGTCACTCCTCAGGTTCATTTAAGGACACAAATAAGAAAATAGAATCACATGGTTAATGCATAAAATCATCTTGGGATAAAGTTAAGTTGTATAGATAACACTTTGCTTCTCTATGCCTTAATATTTTTCAATTTTTAAGTACTCTTTTTTATAGTTTAGTTTGCAGATAACTGTAATATATTCCAATAATAGATTGCAGAGAGAGTTAGTAGTTTTGTTGGGGTTTTTTTTAATGTAAATTATTCATATTGTTCAATACAGGCTCTTATATTTAAATTTTTTGGAGTAAAGATTTTGTTTTTTTGACTTTTTTTTTAAATTTTATTTTCTGTTCTTCCTCTTAGAACCCAGAAGATTTGGTTATGTTTTTTTTCCCTCTGGAGCTTTTTTGTTTTGTTTATCTCTGCCCATTATTGCTTCACTTAAAAATGTTTTTACTCCTCTGGGCTTCTGTAAAAACAAGCCTAGAGCCTGGCTGTAGAACACTTAACCTCTGATTCTGACCTTTCACACACAGGATGAAATTCTTATAAGAACTCTTTTCTAACTGGAATTTTCAGTCAGGTAGAGATATAACTTATGCTGAAAAAAAAAAAGAAAAAAATAAGTGTACATTTTTTTCCTTGACTAAAGCAGGCTGCTGTGTTTTTCTCTGTGGGATTTAATACCACTGAGATTGCAAGTCTTAAAGTTTGTGCACCACATACCAATAGACCACATGGGGAATAATTTTCTTTTTAAAAAATTAATGGCTAAATCTGGATTTTAATCAAAGGATGGATCCATTTAAGAAAGAATTGTAAGGTCTTGTTCTTACTGGGCATGCATGATAAACATGGAAGCTATTTGCAATCAGACAAATGGTTCTATGGCTGCTACTATAATAATATGGTTTAAACATCTCTGTATTGATTGTATAGTCTGGTCACTAAATAAATTATGGGGGTTTGTGACTGAGTCTGTACTGAGTCTGTAAAGGGAATATTTCTTTCTTCTCAGCTGTAGGGAATAGAATCCCTGTAAATAAAACAGAACAAGCTTTATTCTGTGAGAAATGTCAGGGTTCAGATTTTGTGCCTAAGGCTTTTTCTCCTAACTCAAGGTGACCTCACCCGGACTGCATATAGGAGAAAATTTGCAGCCTTTCCTGGACCCTGTAATTTATCTGTGTGCTGGCAGCCTGCTGTCCAGCACAAACCTGAGCTGTGCTTCCCCACAGTTAAGAATACCCACAACCAAAGGCATGTGCTTAAGTTGAATGCCGTGACTTTTCTAGGTTTTCCACCAGCTGTATTATTGCTCAGACTGTAAATGGACCCCACCCTTTAAGCAAAGGCATAGCTGCTAGTACAAGAGAACTGGTTCATGTTAATTTTTATTCAACACCAGAGGGGAAAAACACTACTATAAACTTCAAGATTCACACAGCAGGGAGGAAGCCTTGAATAATGTTGTTGTGATTCCCTTTGCAATGGGAAATATTCTCTTCTCCTTTAGGGAAACTTGTTAGTACATCAGAAAGGATTAAGACATGGCTTTTACTGAAGTCCACTTGTACAATTTCCCTGTCTAGTATGATGTACTAGGCTATAATATACTAGAAAAAAAACACTGTTAAAATAATCCTCAATACTCTGAATTTCTTTGGTAGCTGAGAATAAGGCAGTGCAAGGCAGTCGGACCCCTCACATCAAAAATATTGCTCAGAAATATGGTTCAGAAATATTCAGAAATATCTTTTAAAGGAATATTTAGGGTCTTGGCATTATCATTCATGGTTGAGAAAAGAGCAACATATTTTCCAAATACATGAACAGACCCTTCAGAGAAGGATCACGGGGTAACAGCAGGATAAGGAATCACAAAACACTGCAGGTTTCAAATTGAGGGCTGTCTCAGGAAGCATTTAGAAGATCATTTCTCTGTCAAAGAGAAGCTTATTATTTTCTCCAAAATGTTTTTCCATCTTTAAAGTTAATATATCTTAACTTTTAGATGAGTCATTTCAATTGTCTCAGAAGAACTTTTCCCCAAAAAAATTCCTACTATTCTGAAAAGAGTACGGAATGCTAAATAGACAATAGGGTGGAATTTCACATTTTCTTACCTTCTTTGAAATATATTTTAGTCCTTGAACAATTTAAGAGTTTAAAACAGACAAAACACCTATCTCCTTAGTGGATATGTGTCACGGCTTTACTTGCAACTAATGAGAACAATGAGATGGAGATTTTTATAAACAGCCACACTGAGAAGTTTAAACACAGTTTGAACATTAGTGACATGACTTTATGACTCATTTTATAATGTAGTGCCCAAGGCTGTTTAATTAAATCCCCAAATAGCAATAGTAGTGTTCTCCTATGTCATCAAAATAATTGCTGCCAATGTAAATCAGTTTAAAATCTGAGTCAATAAAAATACAAAATCTTGTCAGGGAGGTCAGGACTGATAAATGCAATTCTGTGTGCAAGATATGTCACAGTTCGGAATCTTTCCTTAATCTTTCCTTTTTTCTAAATTGGCTATGTGAAAAGTATTTTTACCTTTTTGTTTGTATGTTTGTTTGGGGGGGAAGGGGAGGGGAAGGGAGAAGGAGGGGATGTGGTGGTGGTGGTTTGAACATATTTGGATTAAGATTCCCAGGAACAATTGATAAGAAAAATTGGCAAACAAGGTTGCTTCATATAATGATAGAAAACAACAGACACAAAAAGACATGGGCTGGTGTTTTGCCAGTTAGAAAAATTAAACATTTAAAAACAGATAAACTTTGAAAAAAGGATATTCTTAAAGATAACCAGGAAAGACTAAATTAAAACTTAAGATCTTACTACAACTTTTACTTACTTGATAGATAAAAAAATCCACATTATTCATGTGCCAGGTGAATGCTTATATCCAGCCTACAAGGTGTAAAATTAGCACCTCCTTCAATTTTGTACAATAAGTTTTGTTTATTTGTATTTATAATGTGTTACAAATGTGTTCGGTTTAAAATCAATACCTCTATTGATTTCCATAGACAAGACTTAGACTGCCCATTGGATAGAGACTTGAGAAACTCACCATTACCTTGAATATCAATCAATAATTGAATGAGTTTTGAAAATCAGTATTTTTGATTTTTCACCTACAATGGCAACTATATGGTTTATCTATCTACTTTTGGAGGTCTTGCTTCTTATCCATTCATATGTACTAAAATCCTTTTTAATGTCACAATTTAATTTCACAATCAATCACATGCTGCAAATGGATGATCTATGTTTAAATATGTATATAGATATATTTCTTCTCCAAGAGAAACTGAATGCTAATGTTAATTTCACAACCATGATATAAGGAGTAGTCAATATCTCTGGCCCTCAAGGTGACTGCAATAAGGAAGTCTTATTTTGACTCAGAGAAAATCACAGTCTCTCTTTTGTTTCCCAGCCTTTATTCTTCTGTGAGTGTTTTTTTCAGGTATAGTTTTTCTCTTTTCCACAATCTAATGACATGTTATGATCTCTGCTTAATAATATGATAAAGTGCATTGTAGATTCTGATTTATTTAGGTGAATTCAAGATGCCTTTATCAAGCTGTTGCTGTGACTTTAGTATTCCTGCTCTGCCTTAAAATTACTCAAGAAATATTCTGTGGTCCATTATGCTAAATCAATAGCTTTTAAAATGTGAGTTAACAATGCACACACTCTATTTTCTTCTCCAAGCAGGAACAACATATCCAAATATCCCCTCATAGACCTCTTCAGATTTGGATTCCCACAGACTTCAACATTATTATTCATTATCTGCTTAGTAGAATTGTTCTTGCCATGCTCAGCTTGAGAGAGAATAATGTACTTTCATACTGTGTAAAACCACTCTGTATAATAGTTGAGAAGAATTTTTTCTTGTGAGGAATATGAAGCATTTTGGGTTGATTGCCAGTGAAACGCAGAAAATGTCACTTATAACCATTTGCTTTTTGGGGGGCTGGAGTCAGGGGATTAAGCATCTATGAAATCAATTGCATGCTTGGTATCTCTACTATGCATCATTCATTTCCCCTGCTTCTTCCATTTCATTAGATTTAAGGATTTTTTTCCCTACCTAATAGTAGGGATATTAAGCATTTCATCAGCAGTAGGAAAAATATTTAGTATCTGCATTATGTTGAATTCACTCTCTAAATTGATTCAACTTACAATAATTTCAACATAGTCAAAATCAAAGTACTTTCGATTTCTCCCAAAAGCTGCTGTCAGGTAGAAGGGATGGGGGGGTAGGGAGGGGTGTAGGAGGGGGAGAGGGTGTAGGAGTGGGAGAGGAAGAGGAAAGTAAAATGTGAACATCCACAAAAGAATTTCTGAACAATTTCTGAGTTGGAATATAACACCTAAATCCACATTCTACATCAAGCAGGGACATGTAATTTTTCTTCAAGTAAATATTTGTGCAGAGAAGAAAAATTGACCTGGGATTGTTATTAGCAGGAACTGTCATTATTATTGTTTTTCTCTCCAGGGTTCATCTCAAAATGGAAGCTTCTGCTTGAAATAAAGAAATGAAGAAATCACATATGTGAGTCTGAGACTACTTAATATAAATAATCCTTATATAAGTTCTATCTCCCCAGCAAAATACAGGGAAAAAGAATTCTATTTGGTAAAAAATATAATTAAAACATATTTAAATTTTAAATATAATAACACTTTCATATCTCTATTGCGGCGTTTCTGCTCGTTACGGCCTCAAGCAGCTATAGTGCCAGCTAGCACTTCTTTGTGAGGTCGTCGCCACTACATTTACGGGCACTCCAGGGTTGCGGAGTATCCCGGTGTGGGTTAGCAGCTTTGGTGGCTTCACACAGAGAGGAAGCGAAGGGAAGAGAGAGGGACACTTTGCCCGAGAAACAGAGAACTTTTATTTCCCCATGTGTGGTCTGAGCGAATGGCTCTCAGATCGCTGTAAGGCAAAATGGCCACGAACAAGAGATTGCATCAGATTAAATAGGGAATGGGTGGACAGGGTGGAAACCTGCCTCGCCCTATGGGTTAAACCGAGGTAGGGTTTCACTGCCAATGGTGATATAACAGAGCTGGGTAGAGCATTCTGGGACAAATAGAAATGCAAAGGTGGGGTGATTGACACAGAACTTTCATGAAGAAGCAAGGAGTGGTTACAAGGTTGACAGCCCAACAGGGAATGACAACCCCTGATTGACAGAACCATGTAAGGAGAAACCCTGGGAGGAGTGAGATGATTGAAAGGTGAGCTCTCGTGGTAACCAACCTGGATCAAACCATTGTGAGGGAAAGATAGGGGTACAAGGAACATGTCTAACTAACATTAATAAGATCCCTGACCAAACCAACCCAACCCAAAAGATTCTATGTCTTTGAAAATCTTAAAATAAGTACATCAATAATGGACAATGACTATATGCTTAGGATTTTGAATTTGCAATATATCCTAGTCAGGTAGCTAAACACCAGGCCATTAAAATGTATTCTTTATTAAAAAAAAAGGGTTTATGCAAGCTTTTAATTGGCATCCATATTTTAAAAGAAATATAGAATAACTCCCTCTTTCCTATAACATAGTAACATTGGTGTAATCTTTCTTTCTGGGTTACATTATATAATACATTCTAAAATATAATTTTCCAGCTAAATGGAATAATTCCAGAGATATAGGGTATTAAACTGTTTAGAGAATTCTTTATTACCCCTTAAACGATTAGTGAGCAGGCAATTGGCAATTCTGGTCCCTTAATAATTCTGCTTTATTTCATGGTATTACTTCACTAGATTTTCATTTTTTTACCCTACTGCTAACAACTTCTCCATTCTCCATTCTTCTTTAAAAAGAAGAATGTGCAATATGACCTGTGTTATCCTCAATTTCTGCAGTAATTTACAACCAGTCCCTGGCATGTATTAACTTCCTGTTATGGACACATTTGTTTAGTTTCTAGAAAATAGTTTTCATTTCTTTTAGTTTTCTACAGGGATGGCAGTATTGTTTTTGCTTTTTAAACTATCTTGGTTCAAGCTTTTGTTCTTTAATCTCTTTTTTTACTTGTAAGTCACCAGTTTATGGAATAAAGGACAATACAGTATGAATACTTTGATTAGTGAGGGAGCAATGCAGTGAAACAAAGGATTATATTTCAAAGTCATGTTCATGTTAACATTTTTCTGTGCAGTCTTTCATTATCTTTATATTTATATAGTAATCAGTTAATTGAACTCCCCCAGGTTTTCTACTGCAACTCAAGGACTTGAAAATCAGAGACACATGACATGATTCTTTTCATCTGACTCTATCCACATAAAACCTAGGGAGCTTAGAGAAATAATTTAAACTGTGCAAATCACTCTAAGTTTTCTATTTAATCTTCTGAGAAGAAAAAGGTTTCCATGCAGAAGTGTCATCCTGGACATTTCTTTTGGGATGAAAACAAAATAAACCCATTCTAGAGGTATGTTTTTTCTCCACATGCTAAGAAGACAATCTGGTATCTCTAGCTGAAAAGCAAATGTCTGACAGGGTTTCTCAAGGAACTGAATTACATGTCAAGATATTAAAAATATGTGCCTGTGATTTTCAGTTCTTTGGCTTATTCTTTTAAGCTTTAGTTAAATTTCAGATACGATGTTTATAGCTGAAGTTGATACATATTCTGTTCTACTAAGGGTTCCATATGTAAATTTTGAGACTAAAACTGGTTAAAAATGTCAGAACATCTTCACTGACAGCTTGATATTTAAAAGCCTGTTCAGAGGGAAAAAACTTGAAAGATTGGTATATTTCCCTTTTTAACCGTTCTTAATTGACGTCCAGTTTTGTTTGGTTCTAATTGTTATTTTTAATATGTTGTTTAGAAGCATGAAATACATAGAATAATAATGAATATAATTTGATAAAAACATAATCTGAGTGAGGGATGATTAGTGAAGATCCAGTTGTTGATCTGAAAAGTACTTTCTGTACACCCATGTGTTTGGTACCCTTGTAATACTTGTAACAAGGATTCAGAATATTAAGAACAAAAATTTACGTAATTGATACCAGTCTAACTGTAGATCTTCATTAATTTATCCTTAATAATTTATTCTTGATCTGCTCTTGGACCTCATCACCCATCACCTCTCTGCTATCCTTTGCAATAGGATGGCATGGTATAATTCTGTGAACTGTTTACATTGCTATCTTTTCCTGTTTTTCCTGAAATCTCTGAAGCAGAAAGCTAACCCCAGTCAGGATAGCCTCTTCTAAAAAAAAAAAAAAAAAAAACAAAAAAAAAAAAAAAAAAAAAATTAGGATATATCTATATATCTTTAAAGCAGCTTTCCTTCTGGTTTTGTGTTTCAGAACTGTTTCAAGAAAAACAAGGTCAAGTGGATAGTATATAACAGAAGTAACACATTGCTGAGTTATGGGAGAAAGTGAGGTGGATGAAAAAAAATAAGGGACCAAAAAAGAATCCAAAATTTAAGGCCATTAATGGCTACCAGGTAATTAGTAAACTACAAATTAGAATATGAATAAAATTACTAGACAAGAAATAAAGATTTGTGTATCTTGATCAAGATGTTCATTAATAGATATAGTTAATTGGCTTTTTTTGTTACGTGAGATTACTTTTTATGCCATAAGGATTCAGACTTACATATCGTCTATTACTGTTTTCAGTGTGTTGCTTGAAGAGGATAATACTTCTCTTGTGTTTAAAAACTATTTAATTTTTAGGGTGTTGTTTAAAGGAAAGAAATATACAGTGGGACTTAAGAGAAATACTGAATGTGGGAGCAGCAAGTTAGGAATTTGCTCTTTAATCAACAAATTAAGACTAATATTTTGAGATAAAAGTGATATCTTCTGAGTCACTGTCTGACTGTTGATATTAAAACTCATTATTCAACCAAGAAAGTACAAAGAACATTAATATCTAAGGTGTTTTAATTTATATGTCATAAATAATTTCAACAAGTCCTTGAGTTGTTTGTTTTTAAGAGTCAGAATAGAGAAAACTTTCATCTGTGTCCATTTAAACTATAAGAAAGCAAGAACTTAATATGCTTGCCTGAGTAGTGTCACAGACTTCATGACTTCTTATATAAAGAAGCTGAAAAACTCAGCAATCTTTAGAGCTAAACTCTTTATTTAAGCAATTTGCCAGAGATGACTAATTTATATCATGTCCACAGGAAACAGAGTGGAAATGTAAGTAAAGGAATTGCAGAGGTAAAGATTATAGATATTATGATATAAGTGAACACCTGCCTGTAAATTAAAAGCATTTAAAAATTCAGATTAGGTTTTCCTCTTCTGTTATGAAAAATGTCTGTCTCTTCAGATCTGAGTATAAAGTTGAGAAAACAAGAGCAGTTATATGTTACTTTACAACTGAAAAATGTGTATATATATACACACAGTGAAAAACAAAGGAAAAAACTTGATTACTGTGACAAAAGTGCTTGAAAAACAGACAAGCCAGATTGCCTTTAGACTTCCAAACCATGTCTACTAAATTCATTCATTAACAACACACTTCATGACAGTGCTTAGTTATTGCACATTAACAATCAATATTGTTTTAAAGTTTATTACATTGTCTTCAACAAAGCCTCAACACAAAGTTTACAACGTGTCTTCAACACCTAAATTTTCAATTACCTGTGTGTGTGCCACTCCACATCACTGATGCCACTGCTGGCTGCCGTTTCTGGTGGTCCTTGGTGAGAACAAGGTTATCAGCCTTGAGAGCTGTTGGCAGGAGAAGTCAGATGTGCATTGTTTTATCTTCTTTCTTCTTCAGTTTTTCTCACTTGCGCCTGCTGTTTTCATGCTATTTGCTGCTACAGTTCCCTTTCCCATCCTCGGGAGGGAAATCATCTCTTCCTGATGCTGCTTTGAGGGTGAAGGATATCTTTCCAGTTATCACGGTATACTTGGTTGGAAGTCTTGTGGATTTGCAGGCCCTTGTGATTATAATGTCCTCTGCAACTTTGTCTTACTTGGATGCCTCTTATATGCAACTTCTATTTTCCCCTTTGGTGGTCACATTATTCTCATACTTATGTAAATTGCTGAATTGTCTGGCTCACAGTGTTATGCCCTGACTATGCTACAAAATGCTTACATACTGTTCTTGCTCACATTGTTTCAGTGTGCTTATATCCAAGTTAGAATTAATTGTATGATTATCAACTTATTTATAATTCCTAGATGTCACAGTAGTTCCTAGTAGTTGTAAAACACTGCCTCTGTGCCTGCTGTTGAACATACAGGCTTCTCACAATGAAAGAGCACCCTCTGCATGCTCGCTATCCAAGCTACATAAAGCTTTTCTGGTAAAGAAGTTCCAGCCAGTATCTCTCCAAACAGGATTGTTAGAAACCTCCAACTTCTGGCCTTCCATGTTTAGCAAGCACTATTTATACCCACTTCCTCTTTGCAAAGATTATTTCTAGGATGTTGTCTAGACGAGTGTGTAAATTCTGAAGAACAAACATACTGATCAAATGTGTACAGTTCAGATGTGCTGAGGTCGTTTGTGCCTTTTTTCTTGCAACAAAACCTCAAATCTTGCTGGCTTGCTAAAATAAATCATTTTTGTCTATGCTATTGGGAACTGCCTCATGCTCCTCCTAAATAAAAAGTGGATTATAACATTAGGGACACTTCAGCATTGGAAGCCAAGGAGATTAATGTCTGCACTGAAAAGTCTTGGCTAAGAAAAGGTAAGTGCTGAATGCAAGAGATATGGCTGTTTGCAAAGAGATAGGGATTTAAATGGAGCTCAGAAGAACTAGAAGTACACATTAACCATGATAGAACAGAATTCTACTGACAATTTTTCTTTTAGTCCTTTCAGCACACAAAATCCATAAATCCTAATCAGAAAGCTACGTTTGATCGGTTGTGTATCCAGAGTAACTAGGTGCAAAGTGGTGACATCAGCTAAAATCTTTCCTTTGTAATTTAATGGAAAAAGTACTGGAATTCCATCCTACAAGTCATGAGCAGAACTTTTTATATAACCGAGTTTTGCCCTTATTATCAATTGCAACTATATCAAGTATTTATCTTTTTTTTTCTCATTTAATAAGGCACTGCAAAGTTTTTCTGATTTCTCCATACATGATGGAGAAATATTTTTGAGACTTTTCTAATGTGGGTTGAAATACATAATATGGGTTAATTAATCTTTGGAATTCTTCACAAACTATGCATGCTAAGTGCTTGCAGTCAGTATTATATGTTTTTGGTATCTGATGACCTATTACATTTAATTGTTTCCACTTCTATCAGCTTTGTCTCATTTAGGTGGAAAGTAAATAATCAAAAGCACATGAAAAATGCTGTGTCCACAATAGAAAGCAGTTTTGTACCACAGGAAAAGTTTTCTATATCCAAATACCATTGTTAAAGTGCCTATATTGACAATATATGAAATATTTTATATACAATATGGCTTTTACATCCTCCAGGTTAGTTTTACTCAGTTTCACTGGGTAAATGTCCCTACCATCCTCCTGATATGAAAATGTCCAAAAGGAGAAATCATTAGTTCAAACACTTAAATCTGCTCCAGCACTGTAAGTGCATCTGAGGCCAATCTGAGACCAGAGCTCCTGTTCTGGTTAACTTCAAAAATAATCAAATACTTGTTAATGCATATCCCTTTCAAACTGCATCAATGCTCAGGGATAGCCAGAGGATTCACTTTGAAACCTCGTTAGTGCTCTTAGTAAGCGCACTAATGTGGACACAGACATTTAAAAGATATCTGTGCTTTTATTTTAATAACTTTTGTCTAGAAATGTAAGCTATTGCACTTAGAAATATAATAACAAACCATGTTAACACATATTTTAAAAGCCCGAATATTCCTCCAAACACACATTATTTATTGCAATAATATTCCTAGCAATAAAGGGATGTGAAAGTGTTTAAAGAAAAAAAAATGTGCAATTGAAACAAATATTCACAAATAATCTGTTTTTCCAGCTTTCCATCAGCTTCCTTTTTGTACTTATTATTTTTTGTTTCGGTTTCAGTTGTTTATGTTTTTTTAGTAAGTGTAATGTTATTGCTTGTGACACACCAATAGCTAATATAATTTCTGTTAGTTTAAAGCAAGTTCACATCTTTCATCTTTTTTTTTTTCCCGGTAGTTTATTTTATCTTGGAAATAACCGGGCTGTCTTAAGACTCTTTCTTAACTTTGTCTGCTTTGACCTGTGATGATTAGTATACAAATCAGTCATTTAGTCAAACATTGTAACTCTACCCTGAAAGATTATGTGAATTTCCATTATAGAACGCATTTCTTTTCAACTAGAGACAGATTTTATTGTGCTAAAGACACAGATGTGTGTTTCATTATGCAGCGTCTCAATACTACTAATGAAATGACATTAGAAAAACATCAATTACTTAAATATAGCACAGAAATACAGAGTATATCTACAACAGAATTAATTTTGTCCATCCTAAATTGCTTTTTGGATCAGAATTAGCTTTTTATATAAGTAGCACTACAGTAGCATTAATACAATGATAATCTATAAATTAATAAATCATGCTGCAGCACTGAATAAAAACTTAAATGCAAAATTTTATTCAATAAAAATAAGGGAAAATTTTTGTTTTTAAAAAAAACTTAATATAAAAAATTATGTATATTATAGTGACAAGGATAATGTCACTATTAAAGATATAGACGCACTTGAAAAGTTTTCTGAAAATATGTATAAAATGTTTCTCTGTATTTAGCTATATTCCTTTGTTTCCTTTTTTTAATGGGTTTTATCCTTTCATATTTTTTTCTGTTCTCTGTCCATAAGATTTGTATTACTGGCATGATCTTCTGAGATGTAATGTCATGTTTGTGAGGTATTTCACAGCTTAAGGCTAGAAAAGATTGAGTTGCTAGTAATTTTAATGCCTGTGCAAATAATTCTGATTTAATCTAAACCCATGTATATTTAGAAAAAATATACTCTAGATAAAAATAGACTTTAGAAATACTTATATCTAGGCTTCTTCCTGTGCTGAACTCTGTTATGGCTCAATCATTCCTATTGTCCTTTCCAGGTTCTGCCACCACTAACTTGCTGCCTCTAAAAGTGAGGGGAAATCTACCAAATTGCTTCACTGATGATGTGATTGTAAAGCACATGATCTCAAAGGAATGAAGCTGCTTGATGAAAAAATATCATGTTTTCTCTGGAAGAAAGTAAGATTAAATAAATACACTCTTATGTCGTCCTCTGTGCAGTATAAGGCTGTTTAAAGATTATTAAAATTAACATTTACATGTAACAAATCCACAGAAGACTGTTTTGTTAGATGGGGTTGTTTTGGGGTTTTTTATCAGCTCTTCTGATAATGACACTGAGGAATCATTCTTCCATTGGTTTTTGCCAGCTTCATGCTAGGTTTAACCTTATTTAACCTTACTTTTGTCATATTTTGTTTCATAAGCCCAGCTGTATCTGCCTGCCAGGTTGTACTGTTGTAGGTGTAAAACTATCTTGATACTGTTAGGGAAATGCATCCCCCCTAACTGAAGCCATGTAAAATGTTGACAGTCAGTTTAAACTGTCATCAGAATCATTGCTGAAAGAGAGAAAGAACATAGCATCTATAATTCAGACTGCTTAGCAATATATATCTCCAAGGGAAGACAGGAGTCAGTCTTTGGAAAAACCTCTGCAGATTATCAAGGGAACGAAGATGATCATATCAGATAAAATTCCCAGCTTTTACAACTTGGAATTGAGTCTTTATTCCAAAGCAATCATAACTGTCTCTATTTCTTGTACTAATTCTTCCCATGCCTCTTCATTATTTATTATTTTCATTCTTAAATCTCTCTCTGCCCTTTTGCTGTCTCCCCCCTTCTTCAGCTTTCTCCATTCTCATTATTCAAACAGGTGATTAACAAATGCTGATTTTTCTTTCCAGTGAAATGTCTTCCTTCTCTGACCCTTGAAAAGTTTGCCAACTGCTGTAACAGCTAGTTTAGTTCTTCCTTGCAATTTCATAACCTGAAATAATTTTGATAATCTATTTATTGCAATTCTATAATTCTTCCTTCCAGAATGCATTTAGTTTCTCATTACGCTGCTATTGAAACTGGAAAACATTATGTATTTCTGGTCTCAGGAGCTCTTCAATTTGACTTAGTGACCTGAATACAATTTTAATATACTGAAGATAAGCTTGCAAAAAACTATATGTTTGTTGAATGGCATTTTCCCTGCAACATTTTCAGAATGAATGATGGCGTAAATGTGTTGACAGCAGCTAATCTCAGAGGATGAAGTATGCATTCCTAATAAGCTCTTTACTTATGTTAAAGGAGAGTGAATGACAGACAGTGCAAGATCTTATCTAAAAGGCAAAATATATTGCAGTGCATAATAATGCACATAACAGGTCTGCTCACTTCTGAGGTGTGGATAAATGCAAGAAATCACTACAATAATATGTAGTGATAGAACACTTTTCCTCGTTGTGTGGGTGAGTGTGCTGTAGAGATCAATTAGATCACGTAACTCCTGCAGACGGTAAGAATAGCAGTAATAAATCCTAAAGCCAAGAACATATTGCACAGCGTGCTGACAAGGTCAAATTGATAGTAATGATATGTGGTGGCAGCATTGCAATAAGATTGTCTTATACTGTATGCATCTGATACTGGCTTTCATTACCAATATCCTGGAGTACAGTCAGAAGCTTACTAAAATGATAGTGATTACCCAAAGGGCAAAAGCAAATAAGACAGGCATTTCAGTTCTTGTGCACCCTTGCAAACTGCATGAAGGCGGAAAAAATTGTCTCTCATGCTAGATCTACAATGCTTGCTACCACTGGGATCAAATTGAGTTTATACTGCCTTTTGTCCATTTTTAAGCTGATGTAGTTCTTTAAAGCATGTATGTGCTTAGTGAGTTTATTAAGCTAGACTGTCAGAGACTGTGATAGATTTCTTCAGTACAAGTCTACAAGTATGTACTCTAAATCAACCTGTAGGACATATCATACACAAGATGTACTGTTATTCTGGAAACTTCAGGTTAATGCTGGGTGGGCACTTAAAAACTTAGGGTTGGGCCTGGTGTGAAAAAAACCCAAATATGCGGATGAGTGTCTAGTATTTTTGCAACACAGAATTTTCAGAGCTTTTTAAAAACTAAACAAAACCAAACTAAACCAAAACTAATCCTATGCTTTACATGAGATAAAATTCATTTTTTTCCCTGAAATTCATCTTCCCTTACAAAAGAAGTAGTTTAAACACAAGGAGCTTTAGTCTCTACTGAATAAGACATGTTCATAGACAGAAAGGTTAATGAAAAACAGTGTCCTTTGGAATGCTATATCAAACATTTCAAAGAAATGCATCTGGGAAGTTACTTCTGGTCTTATCTGATGTCCTAGCAGCTCATACAAAATGTGAGTGGTTGAATAAAAATAAGCAGAGGATTTTTCCATGAGGTATTTCTCTGGCTCATTTAAGCATTTAGGTGAATAGTAGGTTTTGTAATGTGGTAACATGCAATGTTCCTGTCCACAAAAATTAAAAAAAAAAAAAAAAAAAGTTTAAAAAGTTTTAACCCTGAAAATATTGAGGTGATATTCAGAGCAGAGGTGAACATTCAGAAAATGAGAATTTGTGAACTTGACTGCTTTTGACTTTCCTTCTCATTACAACACTAAAATGAACAGCTGCTCTTTCCCTCATGCATGACATTTTCTGGGTATTATGATTCTTCTCTTTTGTGGTGTTAACTATTCAAGGAATCAAGGCTGGCATAGCAGGACTTCAGTGAAGTATGTTAGTCAGGTCTGCCCTCATACTCCGTATTTTTCTGTTTGTGCATTTGACACTGCTTTGGATTTTTGTCTAACACAGTTGAGAGGATTTTTGTGGCTGTGACTTCTTGTACATCCGTGTCATGCTGGGGGAAAGACACCTGTGAGGAAAAGGCTGGGTGTTGACTATGATTCAGACATGGTGGACATGGCTAGGAACAACAAAGAAACAGTGCCCCTGACATTTGGATTACCCAGATGAGTCACCTCAGGTATTCAGATATTGCAGAAGGAAAATCATAGAACCACAGAATGGCTTGGGTTGGAAGGCACCACCTTAAAGATCATCTAGTTCCAACTCTCCTGCCATTTAAAAAGATTGCTGAAAGATCCATTTAACCTCACCCTGAACACTTCTTGTGCCGGTTCCAGTGCCTCATCAGCCTCACAGTAAAGGATTTCTTTTTCATATTTAATCTAGATATTATCCTCTTTCAGTTTAAAGCCATCAGCTGTTCTACTGCCACTAAATGCTCTTTTAAAAAGCCCCTCTCTGGCTTTCTTGCAGTCTGGCTTTTGTGTGTTTCAAACACTAATTTAATATTTTAAATAAAGGTTTCTGTATATCAGATGTATGATTCATACAGACTAGAGGCTTCTGGAGAGTTGGTCTTTAAACCATGGCAAGCATATGCCACTTCTCTCTCAGAGATGGCCACATTTCCAACCTCATCGTCCTCTAACTATGCAGCACTGCCATGGCTGTAGCTATAATGCCATCTCCTACTATTATACTCCTAGCTCCTTGTTTCTGTCAATCTCCTGTCCCTCACTTCCTTCAAAAACTTATTTTTTTAGAATGTGTGGGCCCTCTCTTCTGTCATTATTCAACTGAAGAATTATATTCTGTTTGGAATCATTACTGGTTATACACACTCAGGAAAATGATCTCATCATCATTATGTTACATGTTTTACCTTAAACATGCTTAATATGCTTTCTGAATACTGATTAAGTTTTTAATTTACATTATACACTTTTTCCTCCCAAAAGTTGAATTTCTCATAGGACTTCTCAGGAAACAAAAATATAATCTTAGAAAATACCACAGTAACTTGTCCTTGTAAATAACTGCCTAAGAATTCACGTCCATGCTTCCAAATGTTCAGGAAAGTTGATTTAAGTTAATAACCCTTCTGAAAAAGTATCCAAACTAATAAGCACCTAAAAATACCTTTTAAAAAATTTAGCATCAATTTTCAATATCTTTTTAACCTATGCATGATTTTTGTAAAAAACAACACATACTGCACTTCAGTTATTAAGCACAATATTTTCTTTTTCCCTAGGTTTTCTTCTTATAAGAAGAAAATCCATTTTCTTAATATATGTCTTTTATTATATTCTTCCTTTTCAGATTAACTGTAAATAACCAAAGTAATTTCTTACCTAGATACAACATTTTGGAAGTTTGCTAATATAAGTTTATTAATAAAAGAATATTATCCTAGCACCTTCTCTTACATACATTATACATCTTTGATCAAAGAGCCTAAAGATTTGTTGGTGCTTCAGTTATTCCATACACTCTTCTTGCAACAGCAGGTATGATTATGACTAATGCAGCCTACATCAGGATGACTTCCCTAATATGCTGAGATTAAAAAGGAAAAACAAAAACACATTCATTATGTTGTAGCTCTGAGTTTTTGTGCTGAATAGGAAAACATATACGTGTAAGCAGTATTACAATGGTTGTAATTACTTCTGCAGTAAAAAATGCATTACAATTTACTGTTCTTTATCAGCTGGAAAATCCTTCCTTTTGAAACATTGCATGTGCTTTCATGAAGAACAGAACAAGAGAGACTCCTGCTGGTTCAAACTCTACAGAAATTAGCACTTTTTTACTAACTCTCTTTTTTCTATTCTTTATGTACTTACACTGTCATTCTTCCATAATGCCAAAAGGCTCTGAAGCTGAGTGAATGCACTAGACATTCTCCTGCAGCTCAGAAGAGCTTACTATTTGAATTTTTTTTTAATTTCTGAGACAAATAAAAGTAGAAGGAAGAAGGGCAGAAGTTAAGGATACACACATACAATCATATGAAGTACCACAGAGTAGTTTATGTGGTTCTATTATGTCTATAACAAATTATGAAGCTACTTATTCAATATGTGCTGCTCTTAATTGAGAAAGTGATTATTTGGTGCAAATATTTATGTATGTACATATCTCTTATGCAAAAGTAAATAAAATCAAACCATCAAGAAGAGCACAATTCACAAAATTGTTTCATTAAGCTTAGTTCTATTCTCAGGCAAAATTTTAAATTACTGTGACAAAGTATTCCGAATAACAATGACTTATACTGTTGTTTTTCTCATGGGATGTTTGCTTTGTTCTGTGCACACAAGGTTGGCCACTGCTTAGAGAAGGAAGAAATTGCAACTCAGTATTCCCTCACCCTCCTCCTGCAATATGTCACTACATACTACACAAACCTGTACTGGAAGGAAGTTTACACTTTAATTTTTATAGTGCTCACCTTTGTATCTGAGGGCTAGATATTTAAAAGGATTTAAGGGCTGGACAAAGGTGCTTAATATCCAAGTCCCAGTTAATGTAGTGAGAACTACACACTATGCAGAAATACTGGTGTGTCTTTGAGGACTACAGCTCAGGAGTGTGAGTGTCCAATAGCATAGCCTATACTGCACCACAGGGATAGCACAAAGATGCCTATGGAAGCCCCAAATCCAGGCTAGTATTTTGAAATAAAAGAGCAAAGTCCCATGCAAAGATAGTAGCTGCATTCCACAAAATACTGAAAATGACAGTCCACCTTAGCCCCCTTGGAAGGATAAATTACTTCAGCAACTTTTGCTTTTGGAAGTAGTAATTGTTTCTGTCCGTTGCTGTTTTTTGTACACTACAAGGAGATACTCTAATTCCAAAATGAATATTGCCAAACCTTTTGCCCAGCTGTCCTTCAACCCTTGAGGTACCAACTTTACTGGTAATAAATTTTTGGGGTGCTTAAGTATCTGCATCAAATTACGGTGTTTTGTCAACAATGAACAAACCTTTCCTGATCTCAGCAACCACTGGAATTTAATATTAAGGGTATTCCCTATTATGTCAGCCAGGGTTAAAAATTAGTTTTCTCAGAGATATTAACCTTACAGAAAATATAAATGGAAGAACAGTAACATTTTCTTTTATTGAATAAATTAGCAGCTATACACTCTTCTTGGAAATTGAATATTCTCATTAAAAATCCTTTCCTTTAAAGGGACTTGAACTAACATATTCAAAGCCCTCCTGGCTCTCACTCATTTCAGATTACAGTTGTCAAGATGAGACATTTCTGAAAATAAATTTTAAGTACTTCATCTTGAAAAATGCTCCTGTGCTACATTAAAGCAAAGGGAGAAACGTCAGTGATTTTTTTCAGTATCACAGCACATATTTATAATAGGTTTTACCACAGAATCCTTTTTGCAGAATTTTTCAAAAGCTTTCATAAGTCTGAGTCATCCTCTCCCCCTCTGTCTCTCCGCCCTTTATCTTTGATGTCTTTCCTACCTTCTTCTAGGAATAGTAAAGGACTTCACTAACACATGAAGTGCAGGAAGGCAGCAGTCAAAAAGGAAAGGTGATGCAACACCATGCAATTAGAGTTGGCACTGAATTGCACAGGAACATCCAACTGCAAATGGCATGGTTCAATAGGCACAGCACAAGAGATGCTGCTGTCAGGTGAGGAAAGGCTCAGGCAGTCTCTGAGGTCACAGGCTTTAGCTCAGCATGATATATCCCAGCTGGGAAATCTCAAAGCACCCCCAGGTTCCTCTGCTGGGGGCTTAAAGCACATGCCTCCTGTTAGAATGCATCTGGCACATCAGGCCCTTCCTGGCAAGGAAGCTGCAAGCCTACAAAGAACCTCAAGGCAGATGGCCCAGCTCCCCAAAGGGAAAGCAGCCCACAGCTCTGCACCTCACACAGCGCAGCTGAAGCTGTGCTGCTGTCATGGAGGGTACCAAAGCAGGGGAGGATAAATAGGAAAAGTCCAGCAGAAGGTGAGCATGCTGACATAGTCTGCACTAGATGAAGAAGCTTTGTCTCTCGTTCATCTGAAGTGACAGGAGGCCAATTTTGTTTCAAGATGCTGATTGTGTTTTCATCTGTACCTGTGAACCGGATACAGAATAAGGTTTTACTTTGGGGGTGCAAGTGCATGACAACTTGCTACAATAGATGCTTTCTGGATAACTATTGGCTGTTCTATTATTCAGTATCATCAACTTTTTTAGCAGTCAGTTAAAGTGCTAACTCACACTGCATCTGTGGGCTAGACTAATTTTCAGCTACTCAATACCAGTAAATTATTTAAAGCACAACAGAGGACTTGTGTTTTCTTACTGCTTGACAACTTGCAATACATGAGCCAAGGATTTAGTAAGGCTGGGAACTTCCACAGCAAAAGTGGATGATTGCAAGCATTTTCCTCTGAAGTCTGAAACAGCAGGGTATAGGGTTCTTGCAGTAGACAGCTGTCACCTGCTTGAGTACATTTATGTTGCCTTACCCTGGTGACACTGGAGATGTAAGTCGGTTCAGAACACTCATGTTTTTATTTAGGTTTTTGATAGTCTGCTATTTAGAGCTTCAGCTTAGCCTTCAAATCAGAGATGAAGTTAAATGTATTTTACCACCTAAAGAGTTAGGTAGGACATTGATGTATTAAGTTGAAGACACAGATCCAGGCTGGAAGAGAAATTCATGTTGCTCTAGGAAGTCAGGGGCGAGGATAGGACAGTGACAAGACAGAAACTCTCTTTGGTTCCTTTCACATCATTAAAATAGGAAACGAAGAGAGATTCCAGGTGTAGTTATTTCACAGAGGCAGTTGAAAATCTTCAATACTATGATGGAAAGGTTCTAGTAATATCAGTATTGCCATAGCTAATTCAGAATTTGCAGCAGTAAAGTGATAATCTATGAGGATGTAGCAAGGAGCATGCTTGACTTTTCTGAGCCAGGTGCTAATTAAGAGATAAGCAGAATTTACCTATAAGTAAAAAGTCATTAATCTTAAAGTTTCAAAATCTCTGTTTTCCTTTACTCAATCCATTATATTTTTTGCAGCTGGGCAATGTAAACAGGTTCATTTCAAAAAATTGTATTTCACAAAGTTAAGCTGATTTACAAAGTTCATTAATATTGTATTATTTATGACTTTATCACCACAGTTACAAACAGATGGTCTTGTAATGCTTTTCTACTTTTGCATGGT
Source organism: Anomalospiza imberbis (assembly GCF_031753505.1). Taxonomy (NCBI): domain Eukaryota; kingdom Metazoa; phylum Chordata; class Aves; order Passeriformes; family Viduidae; genus Anomalospiza; species Anomalospiza imberbis. The sequence goes on from NC_089682.1 coordinate 104,243,979, forward strand.
TCAGATAACAGCAAAAACTATTATCAGTTGTTATAGCTGTCTAAATGTAAATATAAAGCAGGGCTAGGTCTCTTATATAAAAGGGAACTATTATTTGCGACCTGGAAATTTTTTAATATGCACCCAAAAATGTAAATATTTTTCTGTTGCTGATGTTGGGCCTGATCTTGAAGTTGTTTATCAGAACAAATAGATCCTTTTCTCTACTCAGACTGGATGTAGCCAATATTTAGCATGATGTGCATGTGTTTATTAATCTTTGTCTTCCTCTGCATTACCACTTTGGACTCATTAAAATAGCAATCTGGCTTTTAAGTGGAGCTGTGAAACTTAGATAATAAATGTTATTGCCAAAGAAATACAATGATGAATTTATTTCTGTGTTTGACCCAGAGGGATTGGCATAAGTTTTGAAATTAATTAGCATCCCTTAGGTCACCATAAATTTAACACTCCCTTGTTTCTGTTGAGAATACACTAATTTCAGATTTTTTTGCTGATGAGCATCATATTGTATAATAAATCTATGGGAGTGTCAGTGAAGCATCCTTTCTTTTCAGCATATTTGCATGCAGAGGACATTCCCTAAAAATACTCATTAAAGTTTTTTAAGAAAGAAAAAATACAAGTTGCTCCTAGATGAAATTATTTTATAATAATTTTGATTTACAATTTCTGAATAAAAATAATTTTTAAACAATGGTTTAAAGGCAGATGAAAAATTAGTAAATAAATTAGTAAAATTAGTAATTAGTAAATTAGAAAAAAAAAACAGATTGTCCTGCCTCAGATAATAACATACTTGTCCAAAAATAGTATGACTGAGATTGTTAGACAATTTGCAGGGAACACTGCTATTAAGATGACTCAGTGAAATAATCTAATCCAAATGTTTTTTACTTCATTGATGGTTTTCAAATATTTTTGTGCTGAAGCAAATATTCCAACTACCTAAAGAATTTTTTTCTAATAATTTCTTCTCATTCTGATCCCTAAAATGCTGCATATTTCATTCACGCATGGAAATCTTAGTGATATTGACAGATTTAATATTTAGAAGAGACTGTATTACCTCCTGCATCTGCACATTCACAACTCATCTTCTCAAATAAATCTGTAGTGCTGTTATCTATTACATTTGAAACATAACATTAGGAATTCTAGAAGCAGTAAAAGAAGATGAAATTTCTGATAGAAAGATTTTGATAAAACTCTCACTTCACAAAAGCAGAAATGGGCTTAAAGTTGGTTTTTGAAGAGTCATCACAAACTAAATACTAGGTTCCAGTATGTGAGCATAAGAGTACGAAAACCAAAAATAATAGTTATGCTTCTGGAGTGATCGTTTCCCATTTTATCTTAAATTTTCTGTGAGAGAAAAACAGAGAGAGAAAAAAACTTCTTTTTGTATGAGAAAAAAAAAAAGAGAAAAGGCCACAAACCGAAACCCCAGATTATCTTATTATTTGCATGGTTTGTACAGTGCAACTTTTAAAACCAGAAGATTAAAAAAAAAATAGAAAGAGGAAATAAACTATTTTTTTGTTTTACTGCTTATTACACTGTATTGTTGTGCACGGTGTTTAAAAACACTGCTTGCATTTTGTTTCAGGCATAGTGCTGTTTGATAAATGAGTTTAATACACTGATGTTTACCTCAGAGAAAATTCTGCCTATATTTCAGAGAGGCTTTTGTGCATAAAATCTGTTTATCACATTTTCCAATACAGAATGTGGTCAGCACTTGTATCATGGGAAAAGCTAAAACATTTCCCATTAATCTTTACAGATTAGTAAAACTAATTTTTTACAGATTAGTAAATTCTTTACAGATTAATAAAATTAATTACAGAAACTAAAATAAATGTAACTAAAAACTTAATGCATTGAGAAATACCATGATACTTTTATTTATAGGTTGTTTTAGGAAACTGATGTACATATATATGCAGATGAAAACACCTTCCTGGCCACCAACATACTAATCCAACCCTCATGTCACAGGAAACCTGAGTAACTAGGGATTTGTTTGTTTTATGAGGGTTTTGTTTGGTTTGTGGTGGTTTAATTTTAGGGGGGATTTTTTAATAATATAGGGCCAAATCCTTTCAAAGAAAGAACTTTTTACTACAGAGAAGCTACTGTTTTTCTGATGTGCATGCTATTATTTCAAGGGATAGTCTAATGACATTGACATCTGAGAGTGATTGAATAAATGAGCAGACTTGGAATTTGCCCAAATAATTTTTTCCAGAATTACCTATCACATCCAATACTAGTGCCATCCATTACACTCTACTTCATTGCATCTTCACATCACAGTTTGCAACAGAAATATGTTCCACAGAATCTGCATTTTGTGATTTTCCTTTGCTAAAGACATTATTGTTTTATACAGTTCCTGATCATATATACTTAGTGTAAAGTGCATCAAGACTTACTCAATTTTTTTCAGTTTTTCTGCAGCGATTGAGTCATGGCTATGTAAAAAAAAAAAAAAAAAAAAAAAAAAAGAAGCCATTTTACCAGTAATTTTTATATAAAAATGGAAAAGCATATTGCTACAAAATCAGACGATTAACATGCATGCCTTTGTGCAAGCTAATATGTGACAGGCATTGTTTTTGAAATTAATGGTAAGGGGACTACAGAATTAGAGATTATAAAAAGAACTAGACATTGTATATGTTTATATACTTAAAACTTTATAAAACATTAAAAAATACATTTGTAAAATATAGATGACCTAGTGTACTTATTGTTAGGAACTCTGTGATTTAATATTTTAATAGCTATTGACTTTCATGCATTTCAATCAATACATATTCAATATTTTTTCAGTAATGAAAATTTTTCTTAAATTGTCTATACTTTAAAAAATTTATTGATGTAAGACTGTGATCTAAATAGTAATGGTGTGTAACATTGTAAGTATAACTTTATTGATGCCTTTATTGAAAGATTTATTGAATCATGGTGTGATTCTTGGGCTGTCTTGTGCAAGGCCAGGAGTTGGACTTGATTATCTTGGTGGTTGCCTTCCAACTCTACATATTCTATGACGCTATGGAGCCGTGAGAAGGACAAGGCACAATGTGCTCACACAGTGACTGACTCAGTCCCCAAGAGCAAAAGGGGGTCACAAGTGATGCCAAGGCTCTGCTGGACTGCCTGGGATGCTGAGTCTGGGTCATCTGGCAGCAACAGTCAATGACAAAAAGGACACGTGAAGGTGAGTAAGAGCCACACCAGCCCTTGGCTTCATTGATGGCACTGTGCTTTGAGACAGGCATGACCTTCATGGATAATAGAGGTGGCAGCCTGCCAACGCTGCTGATATTTGCCAAAGGCAGGGTGTCAGGGGGCAGGGTGACAAGAATGAGTACAAGCTGGAAGGAGAATAGATTGAGAGCAGCCCTGAGGAGAAGGACTTGGAAGTCTTGGCGAATGAAAAACTTGACATGAGTCTTCAATGTGCATTTGCAGCTCAGAAAGACAATCATCTCCTGGGCAGCATCAAAGGAAGTGTAACCTGCAAGGGTCAAATTCTTGTCCACGGAAGTGCTTCTCTCCATCTACTCCCATCTCATGAGATATGACCTGGTATCCTTCCAGTGCCTAAAGAGGTCCTGGAGAGAGCTGGATGGAAACTTTTCACAAGATCGTGTAGTGATAGGATGGGAGTGATGAGGCACTGGAACAGGTTGCCCAGAGAAGTTGTGAATGCCCCATCCCTGCAAGTGTTCAAGGCCAGGATGAATGAGGCCTTGAGCATCCTGGTCTAGTGGAAGGTGCTCCTTTCAGTGCCAGGGAGGTTGGAACTAGGTGATCTTTAAGGTCCTCTCCAAACCTCTGTAATTCTGTGATTAATCATACAGCCTTGCATAGGTGAAAATCCTTGATCTCAACTTCGTAGAAATGTTTAACAGCGACTAATTGCCAGTTGATTATGTAAGACAAACTTCAAGAAGGAATAGTCTGGTATCAACACTCGAAAATTAAACTTACTAATTTTCTGATAACTTAAAATTGCTATGCTCAATTCAGAAACTGTAAATCCACAATACTGTAGGAAATTATTAATATGATTATATTTAAATGTTCTCCTGTTTAGAATTAAGATTGCAAGGTGTTTGTTCTCCTGTGCTACATTTAATTGCTTGATCCTGAAAATGCAGAGTTCAGTAGTTCCACTGAATGTAATGAAAATGTAAATATAAGTTACTTGCCTGAATATAGGATCACTGAATTGGCTCTGAACATCTCTATTTTCAGTGTAGAGTGTGTTCTCTAGGTATGTGATATATTCTAATTGGAGACATGCTACTAAATCTCTGTGAATCCCCTTGAAAATTGAGATATGGAGGAAAAGGTATTTAAAGCTTTTGTTCATAATGCTACGACAGTTATTACGATGAGTAAATGGCTTAAGCTATCTGACCTTTTCTATGCATAGATGTAATGCTACTTTGTTCCTCAGGTAGGAAAGAAAAATGACATGGTTTTTTTTTGAGGGTTTTTTTTTTAAAGTCATAAAGTTAAACAGGAATATATTTTCACAAAGTGCAAATGATTCTGTACTAAAAATCCTCCTTTTATGTGTTTTTTGGATTCATGTAGGGCACAGAATTTTGCATGCTTTGAGTTAGTTCACCATTTTTCATTATAAATCTAAACACTTTGAAGACAAAGACTAAGACAATGGAAAAACAGTAGTCTTCTGAAGATATAAGAAATATTCCTGTGTATTTCTCCACCTTAAAAAGTATTCATTTGTGACCCATGAGAAATAATTAACTAGTACTGAGGAATTGGGGGAGTGAAGGTTATATCTTTTTTTTTTATTTGGAAAAAGAGAAAAATAGCTCAGTTCAAATAGCTCAGAAAATATTCTGCTGGACATAATTTTGTCATATTGCATCAAGTTTCTTTTTCCTGGTATCAAATTAACTTAGTCTGAAACCTCTCAATAATATTGATTCTATAGCAGCTGATGTATTTTTCTGGCATACATACTAGCTAGTTCTAGCCACTGTTGGTGACTCATATGTTTTGGATATTGGGCCACAATTCTCAATAGAAATAAGGTTAGTAACTTTTCTTCATGCAGGTCTGGTAAATTGCAGATTATTTCAGCAGTATTTTCCATCTCTACCATTTCTTCTACTATAACTTGTCTGATATTATCAATCTCCTTATACCTACAAAAACTCTTTGGGATTTCTTTACATCAACATCCACACAAAAGAAAATGACAATTGTCCTCAAAGGCATAAAATATATAAATGCTGTAGTCATATTTTCAGATATATTGACTCCAATTCAACTTTTATTCCTTATTCTACTTTTATTCTTTCCATATGGTTAACGCAGTCCTGTTGATGTTGCTTCAGAAACCTCATCTGTGGTTTACATTGTCTCAAGAAGATAATATTTATTTCTTGTTAATTTATGTGTCTTTAATTCCTTCCTTTGAATATGTATTTATTTATTCATTCCCTTGAAGTATCCTACATATTTTAATCTTTCTCTAGAATAACATAGGTCAAATTAAACTTACTCTAGAAGGATTAATTTTCCCCAATAGCAATACATTGGCCTTGGGTGAGTCACGGAATTGCAGGTTTGGCTGTAACTCTATTATTTATTTAAAATTGACTTTACTCCTATGTGTCTTTCCAAATCCAAAACAAAAATTCCATGGCAGTAATTCTTGATGAAGATGCACAGTAAGACAGTGCTTCTTCATGTCCATTCCCCTTACATTTTTAAGAGTTCAGCTCTGTAAGTAAATTGCTTTAGCTGAGTTCATCTCTTAACACTACTGTTTTAGTCAATAGTTAGACTACAAGAATGTTTCTGGGAATATTAGAAAATACTGCTAAAACATGGATTTTGAACTCAATAACATGAATATTCAGTACAGAACTGCACTCCCAAGAGTTTACTTACTAGTTTAGTCAGTGAATTGCAAGACTTGCATAACTGAAAAAATTCATTTAACTCTGAGTTACTTATTTTCCCTGGATAAAAAAAGCTGGAGAAAAATCTGTCAAGAAAGGAAACAAGTGAAATCCATGTGTTCCTGACAATGTTATGCTCATTTATTGAGACAAAACCTGTCCTAATCACAACTTAAATATATATTATTACACTGATATATGAAAACATAGAAGGGAACATGTGATCTATTTTTCTGGTATATTTTGCTCCTGAACTTCATTACAAGCAAATTGAAAATGGGGGAAATAGAATCTAAATCTCTCGCCATTGCAAAGAACTCACCACAGGAACGGGTCCGCCACTAGGTTACAGGGAGGTTTTTATGTTTCCAAAGCCAAAGAGACACAAATTTATTTTTTTTTTAGAAAAGCAGCTACAAACACGGCCCTCATGATCAGGGCTACAATGTGCTGCATGTTTTTATATTTTTAGAAGACTGTGGGATCTTAAAAATCATGTAATTAGAGTGTCAGTGGGGCCAACATAAAATTATTCAGTTGGATTTATTTTGAATGTGTTTATGCAGTTCTGTTTCCAGAGCCATCGCTGACTAAAAATGTGCACTTATCTCTAACAGATATTTCTTTTGCTGCTTTTTATTATTAATAAATTATTACTTTATCAGACATGTCTACATTACATTCAGATATTGAAATTAAGTAGCCACATGACATGAATTACTTGTCAGAAAAAAGAACATAGAAAAGATAAAATATTTAAAAAGAAGCTTTGAAAAATACATACGTGAGGAGATATAAATGGAAAAAAATATATTTTCCTGTGTAACCTTCTCTGTTCAGTTTGGAAACACTGTAGAAAGTTTTCTATGCAGTTGGTAGGCTATTCACATTCCAAAAGTGACTGCACGTTTTAAGGGAAGGACACCTTCAGGTAGTTACTGTGCTAAATCAATGTCAGTAAGGCTCTTAATTCTTTATTAATTATAATTCTATTATGTCAAAAAGAAAGACTGTAATATTCCAGAGAATTTTTTGTGACAGAAAATCGACTATAGCACCAAACATGTATTGCTGGACTTAAAGAGATTTATTTTCATATGACTTGAGGAATTAGGAGCTGCATAGAGGTTGATTCAACACTGCATGTCCCATGAGTATATGGTGGGTTGAGGTGAAGTCTGCTGTTTTTAAGAAATAAAGAATTATTTACATGTGCAAAAGCATTGACAGTAAAGAAAGAAAATTAGCACAAGAAATGTATAACTTGGCAGTAAACTTTAATGCCGTGATTATTATGATTAATGTTGGTGTGACAAATATTCCAATCACCACAATTCAAAACCAGAAATATGTAAAAGAATTTTTACATTATGGATTAATTTTAACTGCATCTTTGACAGCACAAAGGGCTTTCAGTATATCCCTGGACACTTTCCATAGGCCTATTTCTGCTGGGCTTGCTTTCCAGTATACACTTTCCAACTTTGACCTACCCATTGAGACTAGGACCATGTTCATTCATCTCTTATATTCTGACTACCGTCACCCATCATTGGTGTCCACATGCCATTTTCATGTATATCTTTCATCCATGCTTCAATGCAGTACGACAGTCTCCCTAAAATAATAATTTAAAAAAAATTGGACGACTAAGTATAAAAAGAAAAGCGTCCTATAATTTATGCCACTATGACCAAACTTCCACCATCTGCAACATTCCATGGAACAACTTTGATTGTCCAACTGAAATAAAAATACTTTATCTGAAAAGACTTTATCTGAATTCTTTTACTGAAATGCAAATTTTTAAATTTTAAAATTACTGACTAAATAATTACTAAATAAACAGGACTCTTTCACATAACCTGAATATTACTTCACCCCCCAGAAAATGCCTAAAATATAGTCTACATTACTTTAATTTTCCAACAAACTTATTTAATGTTCATTATCTTACTGTTTTTATTTTATAATCCTGAGCCACTTGATCCATCATAAAATAATTTTTTTAAGCACAGAGAGGAAACAAAGCAGGGAAAGCACTTTATTTAACGCTGGATAATTTTTTAAAGAAAGTTTTATCTTGCTTGTTATAGTAAAATGAGAAGTTTTCTATTAACTAGGCTGGGAAGCCTTAGGGGCCACTGAAAGCTTTTTAATTGCATATTTAATTAGAAATGTGCTACAGAGCTGGTGTTCAGCTTTTCTGAAGCTCATGGCTCCTGACAAAATGTCTGCTTTTAAGCCATTTTGTCTCTTGAAATGTTTTCTAAAAAGTGGGTTAAACAGAAGAAGCTTTAATTTTGCCTATTTTCACTTCAAAGGGATTTTACTGTTTTATCAATCCTACTGTAAAACTAAGGTGAAATGACATCTTCAAAAATATGCATTTTCAGGTAAAATAAATCTCCTAAAAGAGCAAACTTTAAAGATTCTAAGAATTTATTACTCTGCCTATCCCATCAGCAGGATGGGAGATGAAAGAAGGAAAGAAGAGGAGGATTATGTCCGGTTACTACAGGTGCAGAGTTTACAGAAGCGAACCAACAGCCACTTCATCCAGTAGCCAGTGTCTGGAGGTGAAGCAAAATAAATTCATAAATATTATCCTTATATCCTGGGCAGAACATTGTTGACAGAGCTTCCTGCAGTTGTCAGGATGCACAACATTCACTCTATACCTGAACAAAACATGACAAGCCCAGTATGTCTTATGCCCAGTGCTTGGTCAGGGTACTTTTTCCAAAAAAAGTTCTCTGACATAAGTTTGCTTGGAATTTAGGTTGCCTCAGAAGTCCTACCTTCCCCTAAGGTAATTTAGTGGATAAAGGAGGGCAGCCCCAACAAAAGCTGACAGCACTTCAACCCCTAGCATTGCAGGTATGAATACACATTAGTTATGGCTGGATAAAAATGCTTTTGAAACACAGGCTATATCAGTAAAGTAAGCTGCTGACTTTTTAATGAAACACAGCATTTGAATAATCATAGTCTCTTAGAGGCAGAAATGAAAGCTTTTTTTGTTGTTTTACATGGCAAACTTTGTTTTTTAAATAATTTGCATTAAATAGAAAAGTAGAAATACATAGAAATTCATTGATTAAAAGTATGATCTTGTACAATGAAAGGTAAATATATGCTGAAAAACAATTCAGTAATTAAATAATGCTATACTAGACATTACATCTGAATTAATAGAATGTGGAAATGCCTTTTGATACACAAAAAAGAGAAATTTACAAAACTTGACATAATATATAAATGGTCATGAAGGTGCTAATATATTGCTGTCCTTGTATCACCTTCACTCAATAGCACAGCCAGAAACTTGAGACTCCCTAGATTACCCTACTCACATAATCTAGTCTTTCATGGCTAGTAAAATACAGCAAGTAGCACCCAAACCTCGTATTATGACCAGAATTGGAATTTTTCTATTTTTTTGAAAGAATCAGCTCCATAAATCATGATAACTAATGTATTTGATGACAGAACATGGCAAATATATTTGAAGGATAGGAAATAAAGTTTGTTAGAAGTAACTTCATTTGAGAAAATAGACTTGAATATCACCCAAGACTAGCTCTTATGAGGCACTGTCATTTAATTTCTGTCATCTGTGATTAATTATCAAGTTTATGCAAAATGTGATCGGTTTAGAATTATTTCAACTTTACGTTTAAATTCTCAGACTGATCTTTGACAGTAATAATATTTCCAATTTTCTCCTGCTCTACAACCTCACTTTTTTTATTTAATATTTTATTCATTAATTAATATATTAATTCATCTATTTATTTATAAATGGGGAAGTTCTTTAGTATGTGTTTGCACACTCATATCCAGTAGCATAGGCTAAGCAAATGCTTCAGACTTGGCTGTGGAAAAAAGAATAATTCTTGTTAGCAAAAATGTTCATGCAATAACCAGAAGCAACATCACTATTACTATTAGGTGCAAAAACTGTACTTAAAATTTGATCATTACCTATTCAAATAAAAGTTTCATATTTGACACAGTTTTATGAAATTAAAGTATGGTGAGTTCATTTACACCTTTTGTTATGAAACCAGAGTTGAGTACATTGATTAATTTGCCCTCTGATCTTCAGAAAACACTAATCGAATTTGGTCTTGTCACTTGCTGCACAAACCTGTGAAACGGAGGTGTGAGGTGAGATGAGTGCCATTATCACCAGTACTCCAACAATGTTCAGCTCTGTGTTTCCACATTAAAACCTAATAGAGCTGATTCTTCAGTAACTGTGTTTGGCATAGACAGTCCTGAGAGGAAGTTGGCTGCTTTAGCCTGAATCCTGTTAAATACTGATGCAGTCTGATGCAAAGAAAAATTCTTTGAAGTCGTGGCTGATGGCCATGACTGCACCTTCTGTTGAAAGCACCTGCCAAAGGAGTTCTAAGGTTAGGGACAGTCCTAAACTCTTACTAGACTATTGTTGATATTGGATGCACAGACAGCCACAACAGCTGAGAAAAACCCGGATGCCAAGCAGCCAAGAGTGACTCAGATTTTGCCATATCTTTCCTTCCTCTCTCAAGTTCCCAGGCAATTCTAAGCTTCTCTAATGCAGTCTGTGTTGGATTACTCTTCTAATTACTTTCCATATGTGGGGATCATTTTTTACTAGATATCACACAAAGACAAATTGAAAGAAGGCTCAAGTCATTAGGTTTGCCTTAGCGTTTTCTGAGAGTAAAAGAAATTTGTCTTAGTGGCTCTTCAATCCAGGGACATCCAGTGTGTCTACTGAAAACCCATTTGCAAAAATCCCAAAAGACTGAAAAAGCAAGCTCAATAAAGTTGAAGCTATCATCTATCACTATCATTTTCCTTAAAAGCTGTGGTGAATTAGTTACCCTCCAAAAAAAAAAAAAAAAAAAAAAATCCACAGGGTATTTTGTGTACCACAGCAACAGATTTAAGAATCAAACTATCAAACTCAGTGTTTTTATCTTGAATATTTTGAATCCACATTGACATTTTAGAGATGAACAATGGAGAATGAGATACAGTTGAAAGCACTATGAATAAATGATAATGTTTTACTCATTTCATATTAGTTCCACATTCTTAAGCTTTTTAGTAACCAAATTAGTTAACACGTCTCTGCAGATACGCTTAATCCATAAAACTTAAAATAAGAAATGTCTTAAATGGAGCAGGGCTGAAAAGCAGTCTGGCCGCTTGCCATGTTGGTTTGAACTACTGACATATTTTACCCAGTGTTGTAACTTTTTCTTTCACCAGTAACAAATGAACAAGACAGTGTCCTTACTGAAAAGAATTATTCTTTCAAATACACCCTTGTTTATTTCTAACATGAAAACTCATAACTGGTGAAAAAAAAACAGCTTAAAGGACATGTAATTTAAGGCTTCTCAGATGAAGTAATTCTCTTTAGTTTACAAAAGAAATACTGTTCCTACACTGGATGACATTCTCAGGCAAAGTCTGTGGAATACCTTCCATGGTTTGTTCATCAGGTTCAAGAGTATCCTATTTGCATATGTTGGCATAACCCCTTCAACTTACCAAACAGGCTGAACACCATTGTTTACTTCTTTAGGTTTTTCCAAACTGTTCTGGATAAATGCAGGTTTCTTTCTTTTATTTATATTTCCTTTTGTTTTTTTCTTGCTGTCTGTGAAGAGAGAAGAAGTCTTGCAATTTCTAATTTTTTGGGGTTTTTTTCTGTGGCTATAAGACTGCCCCAGAGTTTCTGAAACACGCTTCTACTTTTAAGAAGTTTCAGGGAAGACGTAGTTTGCTTTGAATGCTTGCTTATTGCTCAAGTAATGATTAGCTAGTAACAGCAAATAAAAGACTCTAAGGGCATAGCAGGTTTATAGCTAGACAGAATCTACAGAGGATTAGAGGACATCAAAAAAGTGCAAAGAGAACTAAAATTACATATGGAAGTCAGGAAAAATCTGAAAGGCTTCAGAATAGGAGATAGCACAGTGAAATGTCACTACACTGCATTTGCAAACAAAAATTTTGATTCTCAATGACAATTTCTGTATTTTTCCTCTTTTTAAATTTAATTTTCTGACAGCACCAAGCTTTTCCCTCACAAATAGAAAGACAGTCTGCTTCACTGAATCTGAGAGAACTCAGCAAGATTAGGAAGGCTTTCCTTTTCCAAGAACAGATGATTGTCTACATGTAGCAAGGCACCTGCTCCTATCTAATAGTTTCTCTAAGTTCCCATTTTGCACAGATTGACAGCTTGTGCGATGTGAGGCGGCAGTATTCCCATCATCAAGAGATCAGCAGGAGTCCTGCAAGGTAGATACTACCAATCAGTTGATCATGAGGCAGTAAGTGCCAAGGATATCTCTTTGCACAGAGCCCAGCACTGCTTTCTAGCAAAACAGCTCAGGAATCAACAGGAGCTCAGCGGCATACTTCCACTTCCCCATTACATAATTCACTGGAATTGCTAGAGAAATTATAGCAAGCTGAACACATATGTCTGTGTGTGTGTATACCTTGGCTTGCATGTCCGTGTGTGCAGGTATCTCTATACAAAGATCTGTGCTCTCTACATAGATCTGTGCTTGAGGATATGATAAGAAAGTTGGGGTTTTTTTTTCCAGTTAATTTCCTTGAGATCAAAACAGCTGTGTATGAGCCAAATGGCCTTTTGCTCTAACCATGACCCTATATCTTTAAATCCCCTCTGAATTAAGCAGATATTTACTAGGAGGATATCAGAGGAGCCAGTGATTTGCTTTTCTTCGTGTTCAGCAGTTTATCAGGGTTGGATTCCTACTGTGTTGGATTGAGACAATGAGGTGCAAATACTTGAGTTTTCATTAATTTTGCACCTTGCCTATTTAAAAGAGAAATTATCTAATGGACAATGGACATTTTGCAAATTGCAAATACTTTATTAAAATTGGTTGCAACATTTACTGTTGGAATAAGGTATTTCTGTTTTGCAGTGCCATATTAATTTCTTCCATCTCTCCCTCTGGAGGCCTTGTATTTTATAATGGTGTCTCTAAATATCAAATTTAGTAATGTTTTTCAGCTACAGAGTTCTATTTTGATGATCCAGTCTCATGGATCATTACTTAAAAGTTTCCACTCAGCAATTATGCTCTTTGATTAGTTGATATTTTGTATAAATAGACTGCTTTAAACTATATACATACATATATTAGGTAGGAAATAGGACTCTAATAGATTTTTTTTTAAATTTTCTGGTGTGTTATTTAAAACCAAGAAAATTAATTTTAAAACTTAAAAAAGTGTTGTCCAAATATACAGAAACGAATACTTATGATAGCATTCTAGTGTTTCATTTATCCACTATAGTCCTAAAATGAATGAGTTGCACTTATATATAAAATATGAAAGAAAAATATCGTATGAATTGATTACTTTTATCCAAATGTAAATCTTTTAAGATGATTTTATTGCCCTTTCACTTGCTAGTTCACTCTTCTAGCTTCTCTTATCATGCCATTCTAAAGAACTGAATCAAATTATGTATGCATGTAAATTCCCCCAAACTGTAAATGCCAATTATTTCTTTGAATCAAAGTGTTTCTGGAGAGTTTCTTGATTAAGAACCAGATGCTTATTATGAAAAATAAATAATGTCTATTCTTGTAGGAAATTCCAAAACAACATCCGAAGCCTTGGGACACCTTTACCCTGAACAGCCAAGAACTGCAACAGAAATTCTGTGCCCCCGTGACTGGCCTCAAACTGTGACCCTAAAACACATTTGCTGTGTAAGTATTTGAACCTTGAAATGTACCTGAAAGGGAAACACCTTTCCCCTTTCCTCCTGTGACTGAAATTCCAAGAGTAACTGATGCCCAAGCATCTTATCAGGACTAAGGACATTGCAAAAGACCACATCAAATTAAGAATCTGCATTCTAGTACCACTACACAGGGTACTGAATCACACTATGAAACATTGCACTTCAGGACTTCTTTGATCCTGCCTGAGACTCCATATAGAGAGTAAGAAAAAAAAATATAATTGTACTTGAAAAGGAGTAAAAGTGATTGCTTATGCAAAACAAGCCTTTAAAATTTCCTACTGTGACAAGCCTAGAAGCTGTTATATATTTAGGAGCAAATTAATAGTGACATAGTCTTCAAACTCATCTGAATGCACAGTGGGAAGAAACATCAATCACTTTTCTTACTTCTTTTCACTCTCAGTTGATTCCAAAACATGCATCCAATCCTTTCATATCATAATTAATCCTGGTCTTCCCTTAAATGTTACCCTTTTCTACTTGATGTCCTCTGACTTCCACAAATGTGTATTAAGATGCATCAGAGAACAGTATTTTGACTGCAAAAGAGACCATGGGTATCTTCACACAGTCTACATATGAACAAGTCCATGGGAAAGAATATTTGTGATGTTACCTTAGATAAAACCTAGAATCACAGAATGATAGAATAGGTCGAAAGGGACCTTAAAGATCATCTAGACTAAATTGCCTATTATGGGAAGGGAAACCTTTCATGAGATCAGTCTGCTCAAAGACCCATCTAACCTGATCTTTAATACTTCCAGGGATGTGACATCAAGAGCTTCTCTGAGCAATCTATTCTGGTGCTTCATCAATCTCACAGTAAAGAATTTCTTCCTAATATGTAGCCAAAATCTACTTTCATTCATTATAATCCACTGCTTCTTGTTCTGTTACTAGAGGAGTTGGTGAAATGTCTTTCTCCATCTTTCTTATAAGCCTCCTTTAGATACTGAAAGGCTTTTGAGAAATCCAGGTAGATAACATTAGTGTTTCTTCACCTGTCTGATTCAATAGACAAGGGAAAATGAAAGGGAACATAATTTTGTTTCTCATATTATTTCTATGTTTGGAGGTAGATCTATAAATTCTATCAATTAGAATTGGGTAATACTTGCAGCCCAGCAAAGAACTTATGCCTAATAAATTGAGATGGTGAATTAATTGTGCAGGTAGTTTGTGTGTTTGGGTATTGTTATTTATTTACTAAATTAGCATATGAGTGAACACGTGAGAGAAGAAGCACCAAATCTTAGAAGTCCAAGATTGCCCATCAAGATCCTTTGGATTCTCTCTACACTGTCATAGTTTTCCTTAGTTGAACAAACTGCTCTTTTACATTCTTGGCATCACTGTGGTCTGCTTCTAACTAAAGGACTGAAGTCTCTTCTCATTTTCTGAGTCAATGAGAAGAGTACTCAGGGAATTAAATTGTATAGATTTCAATGCTATCAATACTGTTAGAAAAAAAACTTCAACACTACCAACTGATATATTTCTGAATGGTATTTCTGTGTAGAACTTCACTTCAGAGACCTAAAAGGAGGACCTCTACTCAGTGAATCCCAAAAAAGACAGAAGATATTTGTCTGGACATCCACTTAGTTTCCTCAAAAGTTTTCAGCAGAAGCCTTCTCAAATGTCAAAAAAGGCTGCAAAGGTCATTTGGGGGGGCAGGGAGGAATTGTGTTGACTCATCTGAAATCACACAAAATTTAAATTTAGGTGTTGAAAAACTATTTTAGTCTTATCATCAATGCAAAGATGCAAAGATGCTTTATAATTACTGAAAGTTACTTGCAAAATTAAGATAAATCAGGTAATTGCTTAGAAGCTTAGACTACTCACCAGATCTACTGATAAATCTTAGTTCTCACTGGAACACCATTACAGACTTTTGGAATGTATTCTTTATTAAATCTCTGAATAAAATTCACCTGTTTTGAAATCTTTAAGAATTTTTGGATTAAAATATTTATTTATTCTCCGTGTCCCTAATCCATATTTGAAATCTTTTTCTGTACTCTTTTTTTAAGATATATAAAATTAAAGGATTTCTATTTACTGTAACATCCACAGTGTATAAATCTTGTGATGTAGATCCTATGAGTAAAATGTTATTGTTTGTATTGACTCATTATATTTGGATTTTAAACTTAACACATACACTGATAATTATTTCACTATGTCAAGTGCAGTGTCAAAGCATTTTCTAAGCTGAAATGTGATTGTTATGTAAAACCCATATTAGCCTTTATTAAAATTCAGCTATGTTAACAGCAATATTTGGACACTCTCTAAGAATTTAATTTCTAATCAGGCCTTAATGTATTCAGAAATACTAGTCTGCAGTGCATGCATTCAGGACATTGTACTATGATTCAGTCATCTTTTGTATGTCCAGAACAGGAGAGACAAAATAGGATAATGCTTCGCTAATCTAGAATGGGTTGTCATCTAAAAACCTAAAGGCAAATAAAATACAGAGTTAAATTTAATAAATTCCACAAATATTTTCAATGTATAAAAGGATTTTTTTTCAACAAATACAATGTTATTGGAGAGCTTTCAATATTTAAAGAAGCTGGCTGTTTGCTGCAAGAGTCTGAGAAACCTCACTCCCTCCCGCAAAGTCCATCAAGAACTGAAAGATGATTGGAACCTTGAAGAAGAAAGCCAAAAGTAATTACTTAATATAAAATTTGTCAAACTGCCTACCAGGGATGATGGGGAGTAAGATTTATTTTTATGGTGTGGAAAGTGTGCTTTGTGCTTTGCAAACAGAATCAAGAAAAACTGTTTGCCCTGAGGATCTTGCAGGCTCCTTACAAAAAGCTTTCAGTGTTGCACCTTCTGTGTAAGCCCTCAGGAGCAAAGATCTTTGAACATTAGAGAAGAGAAAATATATAAACTATGTCTTCAAAAAGGTCAAGAACAGGAGTTGACATGGTAAATGCTAGAAACCCCTCCTGTTCCAAGCTGATAAAGGAAATTGAACATAGGGGGCAAGAAACATAGAATCTGATATAAATCACAGAAAGATAAATAAATATATCTCATTGATTTCTCTGAGCTTTGTAAAAAGGCTACAGTTACCTATTTAATCACTTATTCTTTCTGTTAGTCCCTCTGGAAAACTGGAAGCAGTTCCACATCTATCAGTAGACAAATTCAAGTTCTCCTGACTGATCACTATTTTTCTCAGTGCTCTGGAAATAAAACCAAATAATTCTGTCATCTTTCTTTACAAAATAATGCTTGGTGTCTTTATGATCTTTCCAAAAGAAAAAGGAAAGACTTAAAGAAATAAGAATATACAGACTTTCACACAACTTGTATTAATTTACATTGCTAAAGGCTAAAAAGGCAACTTCAACATTCCTGAACATTTATGAAAATATACTCACAATTTGTCTATATTAAGAAAGGTTAATGCCTGTGAAACTAGTTGAGTATTTTACTTTTCTCTAGAAACCTCTATTAAAAAAACATAAGGCCTCTTCTGAATTTTGAAGTCTTAAATGTTCTTTGCTCTTCCACAGTTACACCATCATACATTTTTCACTATACATATTTTATTGTATTTTTAAATAACATTCTATCTATCAGTTTCTTCAGTATTTGGCCTGAGTAAAAGATGTCCAACATCTTACAAGGTATGTCTCTTCACAGTTTGCTATTGGAAACTTAGTGAAGAAAAAGTAGAGATAATTCACATTATTTCAATCTTGATATAACTTTCATCAAAATAGTCTGAACAATTAGAAATAGGAGGTCTCATTTTCCCCCTTCTGAATCTGAAACTAGTAAATTTAAATACTTATATTGTTTTCTGCTAAATAAAACCTCAACATCTAAGTTCTATATCTTTGTAAATATCTCATACGATCCATGTGCATGTCATGGTTCAGTGTGGGAATTGAAAAATAGTGTGAAACATAAAGCTAAAATTCAAGGGGAAATATTTTACATCTAGATTCCTATTGTTCTGGCAAAGAGAGGGAGTAGTGTCTAATTTCTATCTTAGGGCACATTATGTCAGGTCACAAAGCTTATGGTATTGTCTGTATCTCTTACTTGTTTCTTTTAACCTTTCAAAGCTGAAGAATTGACATTCATTAAGTATATATTTTAGATCAGAAAGAAAGTAATGGAAGATGGTTGATTCCAATAGCCTTGAGTATTTTATCCTGCTGCTCTGC
Source organism: Anomalospiza imberbis (assembly GCF_031753505.1). Lineage (NCBI taxonomy): Eukaryota > Metazoa > Chordata > Aves > Passeriformes > Viduidae > Anomalospiza > Anomalospiza imberbis. The sequence continues at coordinate 104,261,951 of NC_089682.1, forward strand.
AATGCTCAGATGTTAATAATGATGATAAGGAGTTACCAATCAGTTAAGTAGAAGGAAAGAAATCCTCAAACCGTAAGACCTTTCCTACAGGAGAGATTTTACATCATTTTTTTTGAAATATGACCTTCTCAGCAGCATCTGTAATTTTACTTCAAATTAAAACTAATATACTGTCAAAATCCATGGACAAAAAAAGAGCTTGAAAAATAATGTTGGAAACTTTATACTACAAAGAAATTCAGATACCCTTGAATCCTAAATAATAATAAATATCATCTATGCACTAGCAATGAATATTAAATGATGATTCATCTTGCTATCAGACTTGAAAATAAGATGTAAAATGAAATAAAATAGAATTTACTCATATTAGGAACATTTTTTACTCTTCTGCCTACTTCTATAAATTAGTATAATAAATAGCAAAATAAAAACATCCATACTGCTCATAGGCTAGCAGTTATTTGCTGCTATGTTTCTTTTGGCAGATGATTTAACTTATATTGTGTTATATTTATGGTGTTGAGATACATCCTGAATCATAAGTTAGTTGAGATCTTAACAAGAAGACAAGGACAAAGAACACAATGGGAAGAAAAGTGGAATATTCTAGAGGTTGTGACTGAACCTCCTATCTTCAGTGGTAGTGGATCTTTAGAGTAGAAGAATAACAGTTCAGACTAATGAAAAAACTCTTCTTTTTGACTCTGCAGTGATGAACTACTCCAGAGTGAGAGGGTAAATATTTCTGAGAGGTGCACGAACCACTTTCCATTTTCTTTACTTTTATTTCATCTTATAAGGTTTGGTTATTTCTCTAGAAAGAGAACACCTCTGTAAGTATTCTCAAACATGAAATCAATTCAGATAGAGATTAGAGACAATTATATCTTCAATCTGTGAGGATGACCTCATGTTTGGCTTGCAAAAAACATCATCTGAGTACATGACACACCTAATGAGATTCATCCAGCTTCTGAGGTATTTATCCCACACACAAAGTCACACAAAATGCACACTGAAATTATATTTTGAACAAATGTATATACATCTTTTCCCTGTGGTCCCCAGAGGCATGGTCTTAGACTAAAAATAATATACCTGAAAGGAGGACCCAAAACCTTCCTCACTGGCTGAGACTTAGCTGCTAGTCACTACAGATCAGTGTATCTGCTTTCCTGCTCTCATTTTAATCCTATTATTCTTATATTTTTATGATTACTAACCAAAGAAAAAAGGCAGAAGACTATTTTATAGTGCACAAGGCTAGTCTTTTAACTGCCAAGGGGTTTTTCTGGAGGATGGCAAAAATTGACGTGAGGGTAGGATCAAGCTGTTACTCTTCCCAGGAGAATATTTTTACCAAGAATCACACAACAGTGTATCATCTGTTTTTGTTTTGTGTTGACAGCCAGTGCAGCTGTTGGGCACTGAACTCAGCACTACCTGCTGTGCAAACATCTATGAATATTAGTTCCAGAAAGCTAATTTTGAAGCTAATTTCCTGATTTCCTGCACTTACTACACTTTGTATCATAGAAATGGTTTATTCTTTTATGTGAAACTAGAAAACACACTCCAGAAGAATGCCTAATTTGTTACTGTACTCAACAATGGTGAGGTCACTCGCTAAGTCCTGTGTCCAGTTCCAGGCCCCTCACTTCAATAAAGACATTAAGGTGCTGGAGCAATTCCAGAGAAGGGCTGGTGAAAGGTCTACAAGAGTGTCTTATGAGGAGCAGCAGAGGGAGCTGAGGGTGTTTAGTCTGGAGAAAAAGAGGCTCAGGGGAGCTATAATCACTCTCTACAACTGCCCAAAAGGATGTCATAGCAAGGTGGGGGGCAGCCTCTTGTCCCAGGAAATTACCAATGGAACAAGAGGCCATAGCCTCAAGCTGCATATGGGGAGTTTCAAGTTGGACGTGAGAAAGAATTTCTTCACTGAATCAGTGGTTAAGCATTGGAATGGGTTTCTGAGGAAAATGGTGGAGTCATAATCTTAGAAAGTGTTCAAGAAACAATTGAACATGGCCCTTGGAGCTAAAGTTTAGTTGACATGTTGGTGTTTGGTCAAAGATCAGACCCAACGACCTTGGAGATCTTTTCCAACTTTATTTATTCTGTGTTTCTATAGGTCAATTTATTATAAAGGGGAACAGTCAATAGCAAATTGCAGCGTCCAAAGTCACTGTAAAAGTACTTTGAGCTATCAAAGGATAAATTCATACTACATAATATTCTGAGGCATGCTGAACCAGGCTGTGGTGTGACTCTGGCCTTAGATGGCACAGTCAGACCTTGGCAGAGATTTTTGGAAGCTGAATTATCTGCACCACTTGTGCTTGAGTGTCACCCAAGAGCAGGACCTTACCTGGAATTATGCAGTAATAGATTCACTCCTTAGTGGGTGCCTTTAACACCAACTGAGAATGAAGGATGTGGTCAAATGAGGCAAGAACCATCAGTCTTTTATAGCACCATTGGCTGAGAAATGAAAAAGGAGAATATGAGTAAAAGGTTCATCACAGTGCAGGGAAGCCACCTGAAGAGCTTCTATGTTACTTTAATATACACATATAAATGCACATATATATAAATAGCTGTGTACATATATATAATTTTAATATATATATGTGTGTGTGTGTGTGTGTGTATATATGTGTATATATGTTTATGTGTACCTATGATATATATTTTTATATATATAAAATATTTGGAAAGATGAATAAAGAATGAAAAGTTGGCTGCTTATATAGAGTTATTCAAGGGACTAAGGACACAGCAGATTATGAAGGATGTTGTAATATATTATAGGGCAATAAGATCAAAGATGGAGTTGACTGTAGATTATTATAAAATGTAGCACACACACAGAAATTCCACCTTCATATGTTGAAATCTGGGCTTGGTAATGGCCATTAGTACTCAGAATCAAGACAGAGTTTCATAAAAATACCAGCTCAGTGCTTGGCAGAAGTCAAAAAAAACCCCAGCTGAAATGTAAAGAATTACCAGGAAGGAATTAAGGAATTTATATTCATTACACAAATATACATATATACATTACAGCACAGTGATCTTCTTCTCCCCTCAGCACTGAAAATGACACAGGAGAACCCTAAATGTTTCAAAGGGACATAAAAGCTAACCTAACTAAAGGTTATATTATAAAAATGTGCAGAATGAGAGGTCTTAAGAGCATCAACAGGAACAAACTTTTCTCTGACTTTTCCCATGTAAATTCTAGGATGATGGAATGAAATGTGTGCAAGTACTGCATAGAATAATAAACTGGCTAGATAAAAATACTTTATTATATTTTGTGTTTCTTGCTGAACAGATATTTTAATCCTTCCTACAAGTGAGCCTCATTAGCTTAGAAAACAATTAATTTACCCATGAAAATATAAGTTGAGATTTTTTTTAAATAAATGAATACCCTAAGGAAAAGAAAGAAAAAAAAGAAAGTATATATTGCAGGCTTCTTTAGCAACCATCAAAGTTTAGTATTGTGATAATTTTGGCTCCTGAGTATCAAAGACAACATATTATTTAAGCCCACTCTGAAAGGGCCTGCATTACCCCTTCATGTCTCTTAAATGAAAAAGGATATCAGTGCAAATAGTCTTGAAATGGTGCAGAAAGTTTGGTAGTCACCAGTAGGTGTATTTATACTTGTCAATTTATTTTTTATTTAATATTAATCATTTTTGGTGTATACAATACTGTAAAACACTGTGCCCTTAATGGTATCCACAGTAGTCCTCACTTTTATGTAGCAAGGATAAAATAACCCTTTCAAAAAAAAAAAAAAAATGCTTTCCTAGTTGAGATCTGAGATCCAGCCACACAGCCATTCAGAAATATTTAACCATACCTAGGCTTAAGATTTTGAAATGTTTCAATCAGTTTGAAACATTTCAATCAGTTTGAAAAACAATGTCCAGAGACTAATTTAGGTGGAGTACAGATAACTAAGTCTGTACTCTGACTCTCCAGACTTCTTAAGAATATGAATCCTTGGGAAGCTCAAATTTTTCAGGTAATCAAAATTCTGCTTATTTTTAAGTCTATCGGCACACTGAAATTGACAGTAATGATTTCCAGCTTTCTAGACCAAGCCTGTCTTCCACAAGAATACCCAAAGCTTTTTATCCCTTTTTTTACTTTTTCACTTTGAAGGTCAGAGGTTTGGGAGGAGCACAAGCAAGAGGGTGTTCACAGATACATTTATTGCATAAGTACCATAAAAAACCCACAAAACCTAACTACTATTTTCCTGAAGAAGGAGGCCAGAAGAGATATCAAAGTCATTTAGATAAGGATTTAGTGCTTAGAACATTCATCCAGTACAAGAAATGCTCTTAGTTTTTTTTCTCCTCTGTGTGAGGAGACTTAAAACCAGGGTTTCTATTTATTTGCTTTACATTTCAAATACTTAATCAACCCTAAAAGCTGAATGCAAACTCTAGATGGCCCAGAGGAAAGTCATAAGCACTAAATTACAGCCCTTGTTCTCTCACTTTTTCTGTATCCCATCTTGTCTTGTCCAGCACAGTCCAGAGCTGCTTCAGACTAAGCAGAAAAACTTCCTACAGTGTAGGTGGAAGTCCTCACACTCTTATTCCTCAGCCTAACCCGGAGTTACCTGGCTCCATATGTCCATCACATGGCTCCAGATGTGAAAATATGGCAAGACCCAAGATGTACAATCATTCGGTAGTGCAGTGTTTCAATACTTGCCTTAATAGTGAGACTAAGAGAGTCTTAGTTTATTCCTCTTGCGCAAACTATTTTAGTTTGTGTCTTGATAATGTAAAAGCCCAGCAGTTTTTACCTAAGAAAGGCCCTGTTGTGCCAGAAGAAAGTGAGAAAGGCTGTTCTTCCCCTTGCAAAGTTTAGCCAGCAGTTAAAAAGAAAAAATCATATATACGACATATCATCCACACAGATGCAGGACTGCAGTGGAATAGGCCCCTAGGACCAGTAGAGAACTGCTCCTTTGGACACTTGATGACCTGCTGTGTTAACCCATCTCTTTTCCTGAGGAAGACAGTCTGCACTGACCTTAAGATTGAGGGAGTCTTTGGAAGGGTGGCAGAGAGGATAAGATACAACTTGATACAGGACAAAATAGAGCTTGTCCTGTGTAACATTTTCAAGAGCTTTATGAAGCTCTTATGTATTAATACAGGCTATGGCTGTTAGTGTTACTGTGCCTGGACTAGTATAACTGGTTTTATTATCACTAAACTGTTAACTAGATTTACAACAAATTTGTGTCTGGCTCACAGCAGCCACAGGATGGAGGTTCGCCGACTCGCTGTCCCGCTTGTGGCCGCAGGGCAGACACGCGCATGGCTGCTCCTGAGTCTCTGCCGAGACTGTTGCGGGTGGCAGTGATCGCTGCGGCATGGGTAGCACAGCAGAGGCACAGAGCACAAGGAAACTGAGAGAAAGGAATAAGGGAGCGACACTTGTCTGAGTCTCCAAATACTTTATCCCGAAGGGGGGCAAAGTGACAAATCTGAACCTGAAGGGGCTACTTTTAAAGGATGGGGGGAACACAGGGAGGACACAACCTTTGACCACTAGGAGGGCATTAGGGGAGGGGTGCAGGGTAAGGGCTCCCCAGTAGAAGCCAACATGGGGAGGGAGCAAACCTTACAATCCAATTCTGCTTCGAGGAAGGGATGAAAGGCAGGGAACACTCTAGAACCAAAGGAGTGTGCTACCTTTGACAGACAGGGGTAAGACAAGGGAACAAGGGAGGTATACAGGTGGATTGCCATGTGGATTGACATACATTTTGGCAGGGAAAACTGTGGTAAGCAACTCAGGACTGAACCATTAGGAAAGCCAAATGAGAGACTGAAACATTACAAACTTGTAACAAGGAATACTACAGAAGAACAAACTGTATAATAACAGACTACCAAACAAATTCTTACATATCTATACATGGGGTGTTCTATTTCATACTTTAAAACATTTTGTTTACAACAAAAAGAATTACTATTGTCCGGTTTTTAAAGAAAAAGACTACTTATTATCTGTGAAAGGTTACAAGCTGTAATGACAAGTAGAAGATGCTAAATTTTCAGTGTGCAAAATACCTAATGCAAAAAGGACAGGGTTTAAGACACATCCTTTCCTTCTTACTTTCCTTTTGGATTTCCAAACAAAATGGAAACCTTTTGCCTGTATTTCTCATACTGATCATGTTCTTGTGAGAAACCTATTCCAACACTTGGGCAACTAATATTTAAATATTAAAAATTTTTCAAGAACCTTTATTATGATCTTTTCTTTGTTTTTTGAAATGACCTACTGAAAAGTAGTTTTGGTTAAGGTTTTCTTTATTGACCTTTCAATATCCTAAAAAATACTCATGGTTCCAGAATACTCATGAGGTCTTCTACTGCACAAACAAATGTAATTTAATTACCTTATTTTGTAGTCTAAGATTAAAGGTTGGTGATAATAAATGTCAATATAAAAGAACATTCAGATACTTAACAAGTACGTAAATTAATTAACTATTAGTTTCCTTCTTAAGAAATTGCTTCTCAAAATCTGTTAACAGCTGGTATAGTAGCTACTGGGGAGAAACATTTCCAAGGACAAAGACAATATAAAAACAGGAACTAACTTCAGTAGAGTTGTTTTTTTTTTTTTCCCAGAAAACTGCTGATATTGTACAAGGTAGCATATATTCTGTAAAATAAGAGAATTTGGCAGCAACAATACTGCAATATATCTATGTAGCATCATTAAAAATTTTTGGTTAGAAAGGTACAAGCAATTTTATTAAATTTAAGATGGCTTCTTGTTTCAAATATTACTATTTAAATTTATTGCATAATCTTGGGCATTAGTCTGATTCCAATAAGAATATTCAGCTCTTTCACATTAAAAAAAATGTTTTCTTGAATAACAAATGGTACTAGTATTAATGCAGACATTGTCAAACATGTGAACTTATTATCAGTGTATGCTTTATCAAATGAAAAGTGAAGTTAATTAGAATTTGGTGTCCTGAATTCACAGTTTGGTGCATCTTAGTGATTACAAGAAAATGCATGTTAAAAATTACTACATAGGAATCTGTTTTCAGTGCTTATGTGAAAAAGAAATGGAAGTAAACACTGATGCTCTTTTTAAAATCTGTTTGTGATTTTGCTTTCCAATTTTAACATTTTTTATTTATTAAGACCTGAAAATAGAGCTATTTAAAAAGTTCTCATCCTACGGCATTAAAGCAGAACAATTTAGGGATTTTGCTTGTTTAAGAAAGCACACATTCATATTAAAAATAAATAAAGCTTCAATTACTATTTTCCTTCATCTTTAAAAAAGTGGAGAATAATTTTCAAATGTGAAAAGTCTAAGAAGCTATTTGAAAGTAATCTTGTTTTCCCAAAGTGAACAACTACAGCTTTTCAGGAAGAATGCCTTGTTTTGCAAATTTTTACATACAAGGTGTAAACAAATAGATAGCAATCCCTAGTAGATTTATGTAAGGTTTAGAATATGGTTGCATAATTCTGTTATGTCCAAGAAACCTAATAGAGTTACTAAAACTATGGAATTTGTATTTTGTTTTCATAAATGTTTGGATTTTCCTGGGGAAAAAAATTAAAGATGGCAAAAATTATTATATTTACAATAAATTATTTGATCTGTAATTTTTTGGCTCATACACCTGTATACTTTAAGACAGAATACATAAAGAGTCCATGTGATCCAGTATCTTTCATTATATAGCATCATATGCATTTTATTTCATAGAAGAGAAATGTAGAATGGTTTGGTTTGGAAGGGCCCTTAAAGATCATCTAGTTCCAACCCCCCTGCCATGAGCAGGGACACCTTCCACTAGAACAGGTTTCTCAAAAGCCCAATGAATCTGGCCTTAAACACTTCCATGGATGGAACATCCACCAATTCTTTGGGCAACCTGTTCCAATGTCTCACACACCCCACAGTAAAGAATTTCTTCCTGTCACCTACTCTAAACATATTGTGTTTCTTCTTATTCATTGGAGGTCTGATTATGGAATGACAGTATGACATTTAACTTTCAGCAGAAATGGTTTTGGTTTACAGTAGTAATTTTTTTTAAAAATTAGAAAGACAAGCATCATAATAATAATAATATTATAACCAATATTATTCAATCAGTCTATATTCATGAATTTAAGTTAATGTGGTAGGTAGAATGGTGAGTCAGATCCGCTTGCAACTAAATAATCAAAAAATTTTCCTTAATAAAGCAAAGAATAGAAAAATGTCTGTGATTTAATTTTTTGTTTCCTACACAGTTCTAAAAATCAGTTTTACTTTTCTTTTGCAGCATGTCCTGAAACACAATACAGATTTTCAGTATGGCTTGTAAAATATTTTCATGGTGTATCTCCATAATCACGCATGCTGTTATTTCAACAGTATGTAAAAAAAAAACCAAACCAAAACAACCCCAAAAAATGAAAACATTGTGATATAAAGAGAAGGCCTAAGTGACTCAATTTACTCTAGATTTCACAACTGATAGTTGATTTTTTCCAGGTTCTATCTCTGGCTCATTCCTTGACATAAGCAAATTATTAAGGAATGCCTTAAAAATAAAAGTCTGGATACATTGACTACTTCTAGAAATAAATATAAAACAGTCAAAATTAAATCTGACAGCAATTAATTAAGTATTTTACCCTGGTCATAGCATAACATAACAAGTAGCAGAAATTGTGGTAAGCAGTAAAACCTAAGGGGAAGAAGGAGAAAGGGTGGAACATTTTGGGTGATGACATTTGTCATCCCGAGTAATTGTTACTCATAATGGAGTCCACTTGCCTGCCCATAGGAATGGTGAATGAATTCCTTACTTTGCTTTCTGCATGTGATTTTGTTTTAACTAATAAACTTTCTTTATCTCAAACCACAACTTTTCTTGCTTTTACCCTTCTGATTTCCTCTCCATCCCATTTGCTTCCTATCCCATCAGGGGAGTGTGAGTGAGTGGCTGTGTGGGGCTGAGTTGCCGACTGGGGTTAAATGGTGACATTCCCTCTCTTTGGGAGTGTGAAGTATTTGCAAAGATTATTTTCTTTAGGATTTATTTCAATTCTTCAAAAGAAGACAAAACAGAAGAAAGATAAATGCAATATTAACAGATATGCATGACACAAAGGCAAATATTTCTTAGGAAGAGATTTGTTACAGTATAAAACACACCAAGTTACAAATTGACTTACTATTTAGTGATGAAAAATTAAGAGAAACAATCCCAGGGTTATTATTCCATAAACAATATGACTGACAACAGAGTACTGTGACTCCTCCTAGCTCCATTGACTGCTAGTAAAAATTCTAATTTCCCTTCAGAGATAATTAAGAAGATAATTTCATATTCTATTGAAATTAAATTGGAGACTGTGTGAAAAGGCCTAAAATAAGTAAGTTTATTTTATTGGGTTTTATCTTTATAATGCAATTTTTTTAACTGTTCTCACTTAATAGTAACATAATGAACTTGTATTAACTTTTAGCATCTTGGAATCTTGTATTATAGGATCTGTGTGTATGAGGTCATTTATATGTGCAAAGGAAAACAAAAGAAAATGATAAAAGTTATTTTTCCAAGAATGGTAACTTAGGAGTTTGAACTCCAGATGGTAATCTTCACTGGGCTATATGCTAATTTCTCTACTATATGGTCTTATGGATAATCATAATACAATTTAGTCCTATTTCCTGTAAATTTTCTAATTTTTTCTCTGGATATCTCTATCATCTTTGACAGCACAATTTCAGTGATTAGTTGGGACCAAATCAATATCTTTTGCACAGAGGAAATCAGTATTGTTTTATTTGTTTTCAAACTCCTAGCAGTACAGAGTTTAACCTAAGTATTTTGAGCATGCAATCTGAATTTAATGCTTTGAACAGACAATTTCAGAGATAGAGCTGAACAACTTAATAGAAATTAAAGGTTTTGGGAACATTTACTTTAGTTTAGCTGCAATATTCCACTCGAATATGCAAAACAATGCCTGGTTATATATAAGGTTTTGTGTTGGTTTTTTTAACATCTGAAATTTCTGTCTCCATCATCCCTGTTTTACCTCAGTAAACACAGTATATCTGTGTGTTAAGTCTTTTGCCTTTAAAACATTACAGTTAGCAAAGCCTACCTCAATTTCTACATAGAATAAAATTATATCACTCTTGTCCTTTGCCATTTGTACATTCTACTTCCCTTTATATCCAAATCACAAAATTACAGAATCACAGAATGGGTCAGGTTGGAAGGGACCACAGTGGCCCTGACCACTTGCTCCTCTTGTCCATCCTTCCTGCTCAAGCAGGGTCATTCTAGAGCTCATTGCTCTGGATTGTGCCCAGACCTGCACAGAAACTTTCAGAAAGAAATGTTGGCTTTGGCTCAGTTGACAACCGGAGACCTAGCAAGCCTTTTTAACACCTTATCAGTTTTCACTACTGTTTTGTTTTTTTAAATATATGAGTCATGGCTAATGTGTTTGAAGAAAAAAAAATAGAAAATCTCTGATAAAAGATATGCTCAAACTCATTTGTTTGCATAGATGAAAACATATCTGAATTAAATTACAAATATACATATTTAAGGAGTAATTTTTTCAAATAGCCACATAACCTGGCAAATCACATGACTTCAGACAAGATTTTTTCCATTATTTAGAATAAATATATTTTCTCTTATATCATATAGAAATATTCTTTCTCTAATTTCATTTTCATTTCAAAGAAAAAGAAAACAGTTCTTGATATACACAAGCCCCAGTGTATTTGCAGGTCTACCTAAATGCCTGATCAAAAACTGATCTATAACTTTAATCCCTGGTCATCAATGCCAAATATGAGCAAACTGAAATATAAATTTGTATAAATTTACTAATCTTTTCTTTTGTTCCATTCAATCCTATAATTTATTCATGTCAAGATGCAAACTCTTTTTTCTCTTTTGGAACTGTTTAGTTTTCAGAATGCATCTTGTATTACATTTCAAGAATTTTGATTATTGTTGTCACAGTGGTAGAATTTCATTATTTTTTTGAAAATCACAAAACCCTTTCTAAATAGGAATTAATTGTATCCATCCTGTGAGACGAAAGATACATTGGGGTCTTTTTACACAGCATGGTGTAGAACTAAGCAGCTATGGCTCAATATAAACAAACAGGTTGAGATAAATATCATTCATTTAAGGATTATGTTGGTATTACCTGTAATATCTGCAATAACACCTCTGAAGTTGGAGAATGAGTTGGAAATAGAAGTGATCCAGTTGAAATTTATGGTCACACACACATAATTTTTTTTTCTCCTTCATAAAATGAAAATTTGATGCCTTTAATGAGAAATGGTGATCAGGATCTCTTTCACACTTCTACCAAAGACAAGAGTAAAGCTATACATAGGTACATCCTATGGTAACAATTCACATTAAGAGAGGTACCTTGAATATTGTGTTCACTTTTAGGGGCGTCACTGCAAGAAAACATTGAGCTGCTGTAGTGAGTCCAGAGAATGGTGACAAAGCTGACAAAGGATCTAGAGAAAAAGTCTTATGAGGAGCAGGTGAGGGAGCTGGAGTTATTTGTCCCGGAGAAAAGATGCTGGAAGAAGGGAAGACCGCATTGCTCTACAAATAATTGAAAGGTTGTAGCAAGGTAGGAGGTTGGTGTCTTTTTCCAGATGAGATGAGATGAGATGAGATTATGAGATATTGCCTCAAGTTGTGCCAGGTCTAGATTGATATATTGGGAAAAAGTCTTCACTGAAAGTGTGGCAAAGCATTGAAAAGGGCTTTCCAGAGAAGTGGTGGAATAAACAACTCTGAAAGTGTTCGCAAGTCATATAGATGTGGTGCTTAGAGATATGATTTAGTGGTAGACCAGACAGTGCTAAGTTTATGGTTTGATTTGATGAATTTAAAGGTCTTTCTAATCTAAATGATTCTGTTATTTCCTCTTCTGTGCTACTCTGAAACTGAGAAAATGCAAACATGGAGGTCCAATTGAAAAACATGCATTTTTCAGGATGGGAAACTACATTCATTTCTGAGATATATACCCTGAATGCTTTTTGGGCTTTTTTTGAATACTTTTTTGGGTTTTGGGTTTTATTTTTGTTTTGTTTTGTTTTTTTTGGCTTTTAATGAGAATTGTTTTATCATGTCATGTCTGGGCATTCCTCTGGCTGATCAGATCTATGATTTCATCCCTGAGAGAAGAAAAGACTTCTGACTCTGAAATTTTTTGGTTTATCAGAAAAAATAACATAGTGTTATTAATATTTTCCCAGGTTTACCTTTTAGTAAGTTTATATAAAATTTGACCATGTTTATGAGTTTGTACCTTAATGACAAATATAAGGAGAATACCTCTCTTCTAAGTATGAATGGGGACAAGGTCAATGCCATCACCACTGGCAGTTCTTTGCAGTTTTGCACTTTACCAGTTGGATTTTACAAAAAGCATAATTTTTCCCATGTAGAAACTATTCCAGTATTTCAACGCACAGTGGAATATGTAAATTTTATTGCTTGTGCATAACTTATGTTTACATTTTATCTTCTGTTCCTAACAGGAGAGAAATTGCTACAGAACAAGAAGAATAACAGAAAACATTAACTCATAAATATCATTACTTTTTTATTCTTCTCACTGCTATATAAAAGACAGTTGCAAAGTTATTTTATGACATACATATAGAAACAGTACAATAAAAAATCAGTCTGATGGTTCTGAAGTTAGCAAAGTAATTTTAAACTGCCAGAAAAAAATGCCTTGTTTTTTCTCCAGCAACTTTCAAAGTATTGAATATCACTGCAGGATATTGATCTGAAATTGGTAACACCATTTTAATAGAATATTCTTATGAATCTGCGTTCTGAATGCAATAAGGACTTGGAAAAGTTGAAACTTATAAGGATTCCCAAATAGTATACACTGATAGACACCCTACAGAATCAGCTAGCACAATAGCATGTCATTTTTTTCAGAAAAGTTTAGAAAATTGACACGATAATATAAATTTTAATATAGAATTCCAAATAAAAACTACTGAGAAAAATACTTCCGACTTAATATCTGAGAGAGGGAAATAGACCTGTTAAGCATGCTTTTAAAAAGTTGTCTTTATCATCTCAATTCTGAAGTTGTCTCAGAAGTATTGAAATCACTGTCCTAACATATCAGTTTCTTCAGGTTGGGATTGAATGCACTTGAGATGGTATTTCGTGTTCGGACTCAGGTGTTTATTATTTCTTATCTATGTTACAGTCTCACTACCATGAGTTCAGCAGCTTTTTCATTAGCAAACCACAAAATGGCTAACTCTTGTTACAAGGTCTTTTAAAACTAAAGTATCCAATTAAGAAAGGACACCTAGATTATTTTCCATTTTAACCAAATAACTGATCCCTTGAAGTCTGCAATGCGGACTTTTCTGTCCAATTACAAAATACCACCCAAAACCACGAAGAAGAAGGAAGAAGAAGGTGAAGAAGAAAGAAGAAGAAGGTAAAGAAGAACAACCTGCCTCTGCCCTATAACCTCCATCTTGCTTAATATTTATTTCTATATTCTAAAATTCCAGAATCTAAGTTTTCCACCCTGTGATATTACAGACTTGTAACCAACTACACACCCGTAATCCCAGTGCCATTAATCAATTTCAAAAGCCTGTTCCACGACCTCAGGTCAAATGCAGTGTTCTCTTGTGGGTCTGTGCCTTTAAGCACAGAAAGTTTAAAACTCTCGGCATCCAGGATTCCAACACTAACATTTTCAATTCTTTCTGGTTTTTTGCTTCAACTTAAGTATAACTTTTACTTCCTAATTCTTGTTTTGCCTCTATTTTTCTTATTACATTAATTTACCTTCCTTTTATTTTTGAGAGCAGTCATGACAGTTTTTACGTGTTTTTTGACCTGTAGTAGATACTTTAAACGTATTAAATTCTATAAGTTGTCATTTGTAATGTCAGTAGTGGTCTGGAGGTTTATTTATGCTGTTCTAAAGCACACATATTATTTGTGTACATATTATTTGGTACACTCCAATTAGCAGTGTAGGAGTGCAGTATCACTTGTCCTACTCAATGTTTGCAAACTTAAGGACATCAAGAAGTCTGACTACTGCAAAAGATTTTGAACACCCTCTACCATAATATTTGAATCTTTCTACTTGCCTTAAGTATAAATGTTTACTATTGGTGTCAATGGTGACAACTATACCTGCTTTCTAATCACCAGGCTAAAGCCACAAGTCCATTTTATATCTCCCATGGGGAACTGCTGGCCTTTGAGGCACCTCACTGTCAGACCAAAGTGCTGGGACCTGTCACTGTCTCAGGACTAGTGTGTGTTGGAGGACAGCTTGTATTCTTTTTAACTGATGCAATGAGGGCTTGGCTGATTTGCTCATTTTCTTCCCCCAAAAATCTATGCAGCTAAAAATAATTCTAAATTTGTTGGATTATTTTGAATTTTTGTTCCTTTTTCTTTTAGCAGTTACAAAACTATAATTTTTTCTATTTCTAGCCTTTTGTTCTATATTTTCTAAGCTGTATGGAGCAGGCTACTCATTCTCATTATGTGAGATAAACACCAATGCCTGCATAGTAGTGACAAGTGTAAAACCTACATGTTTGCAGTCTGTTAGTTGAAAAGTACAGAGACTACAAAAGTACAGAGAGAGCCTGGTCTGTGTGTCTTGTTTGACCCTGTGGTAACACCCAAGGCTAGATTTTTGGTTATACTACGGTAATTTGGAAGAAGTTTCATCCTTTCAGTGAAAACCTTTTTATATTGCTTTCTCCTCTTTGTATTTCAAATTAGAATTTATTGACAAGCTGTCATGGTTTGACACTGGCGCGATGCCAGCGCCCCCATGAAAATATACTTTTCTAAATAATTGCTGTGAGATGTGATCAGGAACAGAGCAGAGCAGGCCCATCTTAGTAACAAAGGAAAGAACTTTATTAAACTACTACTACTAGAAAAACTACAAACACTAAATCCTGGATGAAGACTTTCTAAAACAACCCTCCTCCTCCCACCTAATTTCTAAACAAACTTAACAGTGAGACACTACCTAGGATTCTGATCAAGTTGCTACCCTCCAGATATTCAAATACTCAGTCTTTCAAGGGAGACAGGAGTCTCTCCTGTGCCACAGACCCCCCCCAGGAAACACAATTGCCACCCTTGTGTTTCCATGTCACACATGGCAACTGCCCGGAGAAAATCTGCCAGTGTGACACTCTCCTTTCCATGTCACAGTGCTCTCACCACTGTGCATGGACACACTGCTCATAGGGCTCCTTTAAGGATGCTTTGCCGTGGACCAAAAGAGACAACAGTTCAGTTTCTCATTTTGGGACTACAGTCCCCCCCATTTTCCCCTGGGGCTGAGGGTCCAAGAACAGAGGTCTTCTGCTCCTCTTCTTCTTCCTTGAAGATAGAGGGCTTCTCCACACCTTCTCTCTACTCCTCTGCTGGTAATCACTGAAACAGGTCTCCTGGCACACCAACGCACCACCCTAATTGCAGCTTCTGTTAGGAGAATTTGGTTCAGTCTATGGCTAACAAGAGAAGTCCAGCCACAAGCCACTCCATCATCTCCTTCCAACTCGAGAATTTCTTCTTCCATCATCTCAGATCCCAGACTGTCTCTCTTCTACTTCAAATCAAGGAGGAGTAATATTTCACAAAGCCTTCATTTCTCAGGAAAGGGTTAAAAGTTCAGACTCCCTGGACGGCTGATATCTCTGCCCAGCAGCCGATTCCCAAGGCCAAGGCTGGGCGCCTTCCCCCCCTCCCTCCTTCTCCTCCGCGCCGGCAAAGTTACAGGTGCCGTCTGGACTCTCTATCTCTTCCCTCTGGGGGGGGGGAATGACAAAGACATCTCCGCTTCTTTCCACCCTTCCGTCCACAGGAGCTGGCTCGGTTCCAGTCCTTCTACCCCCCGGCTCACCTCGACCAGGCCGCATGACTTCCCTCCCCCACCCAGCCCCATGGCTGGGCAGGGGAGGTCCGCACAGCACCTTGACCAGAACCAAAATGAGCGAGCTCTTGGGAGTTCTTGCTTTTAACCCCCTGTGTTCTCAGAGGCGTATCCCTATCTTCAGTGGTCACTTCAAGTGCCAATATCCAAACTTGACTACTGATTGGTTTGACCCAACTTCCTGAAAAAAAAAAATCACTTCCATGTCAAACCACGACATGGAAGTGTGAGAAAATCAATTAATGTATTATATGGACTGAATAAAAACCTGTTTTTTCTAAGACTAATTAGTAACTGATGTTCTACAAGAATCAACAATGGCTCTTATAAAAGAAAAGTAAGTGAAAAAGTATTAATGCAAACAAAAGGGTATCTGTGGGTGTAGAATCAGTGCTTAGAAGCAGTGAGTCCTTTAGCATCTTCTGATGCCATGTGCACTATGATGAGGCCAAAGCATCTTGTTTCATCCACTTATTTCACAGTCAGTATAAGACTCTGCAAATCCCTGTCCCAGGCAATATTTTGCCATTGTCCTGTGATCTTGACCAGCTTGCTGTGTTTCTGATTCCCTTATTGTTCTTTTGAGCCTTCTAAAATTTATTTATTTATTTGCTTGTTTTAGTGACTGCAAGGACTTCAACAAAAATAATTTCCTCATGTCTTTCCAGTGTTCTTGGTAGTAACAGAATTTTTATGTAATATTAAGTGAAATATACTGGGAACTCAGCTAAGAGAAGATAGACCTCCATGTGATCTACTTAAATTTTTACAATAGCTAGAGTCAAGAAGATAAAAGCTCTCATCCACCCATGTCCTCTGAATAAATACTTCTAAATACATTAGGAGACAAAAAATATGTATTAGTGGAGTTGGTAAGAATCCAGTTTATAAGAAAATGAAAAATAATTTAGTCATATGAAACACTCTATTACGGCTCTGATAAGACTGAAATGTGCACATCATCTTGAGTGGAGATTCACACGAGTAGCCTAACCATTGCATCATAAACTTGCACAGGTTGAGATATTAAATGCAACCTAATCTGAAAAGACGTAGTTTCATAGAACTTGAAAGTATATAGAAAAGGCTGTGTATGAAGGCTTAGAATAATTGTACAAGGCTTATTTTGCAGTTAATTTGTTCTATTGTATTTGTTTGGTTTTTCTTTAGTAACATAAAACATGTAAATCCCTGAGGATTATTATATTGTTCATTGTCATTTTGCTGCCTTGCTGCACTTTTTAAGTCTTCTTCTGAACTTCATTCTTGTCACTAAGGAGAGCTCTGAAAATTGGATGCATATTAACTTTGAGTACTCTCACATAGGAGCCAATTGATATAACAACTTTAGATCCTTGGTGGCTGTCAAATGACATTATTCAAGGAAAAACACATAAGGTAAAAGCATTTGACATAAATACTTAATCAGGAATCAGAGTCTTGACAAAGTTTTACTGTGTTCCTAGAAAATTATTCTAGCTTAGAGTATGGAAGGATCATCCTTCAGAGGCTTAAAACATTTGAATTCACTTAAGAGTGACTACCAGCAATTCCCTGGTTTTTGCTCCCTCCATCCCTTAGCAGAAACTATTAATATTTGCATATAATTTATTGCGAAGTATTTCCTAAGATACATGTCAAATGCTGTTGTAAATGCTCAAAGTGCTAGGTTCTAGCCTTCTCCTTACATATTTTAGAGGTTTTCTGAAAGGTCAGCTTACTCTTATTCAGTTCTAAACCTCCTCTTCCCAGGGACCTGGCTAGCCATCTAGGTCTCAGACTTTCCCTTCTTATAAAACTGGGTTTGAAACATAGGAAAACACATATGGACTTCCTAACATACTTATATAACTATTTAACTCATCAATTTTGACTGTCTTAACTATGTGCCTGTTTTTCTAATATTCCTTTTTATATACCACATATAAAATTGTTGCATTGGAAGCAACATTCCATGCAAATATCAATAAAGTTGTCCAAGTCGGTATTTTTAACAAAATGCTGTTTGTACTACAAAAAGATAGCTCTGTTATGGTCATTAGTCCCCAAAAATGTCATCCTTTGAATGACAAGAGTGCACAGCTTTGATGTTAATATATTTTAATACATATATTTGATCTTCTTTCTGTTTTTCATTAACCTTCCAAAAGAGCAAATGTTCCTTTTGCAGCCCTGCTGGTCTAATGAACTATAAACCAGAGACTGTTGATTCATATCATCTTTGTAATATATAGATTTTTTGGGATTTTTTCCCATAATAATATGGATTACTTTCCTTGTTCAATCAAGGAAGAGACAGTGTGCTCAAGTGAGTAAACCTAGTGTTTATTGCAGCCCCAGTGACCACCCTCTGACCACTGTTAAGCTCTTGTCTGGTGTTAAACAGATCTAGTCAGGCACATCCCCTGGTAGGCTCACTTACCAGTTACATCAGGAAATTCTTTTGCAGACACTCCAGGAACCTCTGTGTTGTACTTCCATTGGGCATCTGGCAGATTGAAGACTCCCATGAGTACAAGAGCTGGTGATCGTGACAATTCTGCTAGGCGCCTGTAGAAGTTATCATCTGCCTGTTCATCCTGGCGAGGATGTCTGTAACAGACACCTACCAAGACATCCACCCTGTTGTCCTTCCCCCTGATCTTCACCCGTAGGCACTCAACCTTGTCAGTGTCTTCATCATCATCATCATCATCGATTTCAATACAATGAAAATATGTGGCTAAGATGCCACTTTAAATTGCACTTCTTTATTAGTGATATTTTTCCCTGTCTTCATGAATATTATTTCATTGCTCAATGCATGCTGTCCTTTTAGGCCAATGAAAAATTAAAGCCATCAGAGGTTTCCAGAGCAGTAAAAAAGTGCAATAGTCACTCACATTCAAAACAAGCACTCAACTAACATTCTAAATTTGATTTTTTTTGAAGGTGAAGGTAATGCAAAGAAGGAAAGTTTGTACTATAGCAACAGCCACATGAATCTTGACATGTGTATGCATGTCTTCTAAAAATCATATACTGTGCAAATTCTACACTATAATAAGAGCTACTAGATAACCTTACAATGCTGAAGTTTACCTTTCTCATCTCTTAGGGCATTATTTCCGAAGGAAATTATTACATAGAAGATGTATGTTTGTAAGGTTCTAAATTCATTTATCGAAGTTTAAATATGAGCACAATGTAGCAAATTTCACATAATGTCAAATTACTTTTTAAAGCAATCTTTACGTGATTACATTGTAATGATGTTTAAATTTTTAATTGTTAATAAGCATATCTTAGGGAGGTATAAAATCCAAGGACTTAAATTGGTTGGCTGAATAAAATCACCTGCAGATATTTTTCTATATTTGCTCCCTACTAAATCAGGAAACATATTTAAATCAAGATTCCAGCAAAACTAGCAAATACTCGTTTACAATTTAGGAAACTTATTATTTTCAGCAGTGAAACATGTTACCCAATCTGATATTGGTTTTGAAAGTATATTTTATTGATATTGTTTATTGATACATATAGACAAACCACACACATCCTCATGGTAATACACCTGTGTTACTCTGCAAATAGAGAAAATTGACTAAAAGGAAAGGCATTCAGTAACCCAGGCACAGAAACTAGTACCAAGCAGTAATTGGAAATTATGTGTTTGCTTGGAAACTGCTGAGAATGATGCTTTGTTTCAACTGAAGAGAAAAATAAAGTATGCAGTAAAATAGCAATATCTTTTTCTTCTTAGGTGTGATTGATCTCAGTTTGAAAAAACAGCATCAGAGAACACTAGATACAGTTCTCCAGCCTCAAAAATTTCTCCCACATATATTAGAAGACATCCTAAGATTAGCTAGATAACATTAGACAATTCAGATGGAGTTATTAGGTTATGGGTGCATAGATTTAGACTCAGATTAACAGTAATGAAATATGCCCACTAAGAATAATGGTCTTTTCAGAAAAGAGTACATCTAATCAACTGTGTTATGCACCATTGAGTTTTTATTCAAGGGGCTTGCTGTTTAATAGCTGTTTGGTGACGTTTGGAACTGGATGCAATTATTAAACAATGTAAAAAGCTAATTTGTTTCTTGGCAGGAGGAGTTAGCCCTTTTGCTCTCACTCAAATTCAGATAAAATGACCCACAAGTAAAATAACTGAAGAGAAGGAAGGGATATGCATGTGATAATGAAGAAACTGATGGCCTATTATTTGCAATCCTGCAGTCTTCTGTTGGAAAATTAAATTGAATAGAAATGTAGATGTATTTCCAAATACCCTAAATCTGAAATAAGTCTGAACAAAATATGGAAAATGGAGATAAAATCAAGAATATTTTCTGTAGAAAAGGTTTGTTTTGCTTATTTTTCATTTGTCTAATGACTATATACTACAATGTAGCCCATGACAGTACATCATAAGATATTACAACAGTGTAAAAGCTATAGGATGGCAAGATGTCTCTGGCTGGTGCCTTTATTCAAGAAAACCCTTCCTGAGATTAGTTTAGAATGCTATAAGAACAGTATTCATAAGAAGTATGCAACTGGTTCATTAATTAATCCTTTCAACAATTATGAGGCTTATTGTAATTTTTACCTGGTTTCACAGTATCAGGGATACTGTGATACCCAACATATAGATTCAATGAAATCAGTAAAACAATTAGCTTTTGCTAGAGATTCAGAAATAATGGAACAATTCCTGGTAGCTTCTTTATAAAATAGTAACAAAAATATAATTACTACAGATGTCTATGAATATCTATCACTTGTACTCAAAGGTGGTCAACAAAGACATTTTAGAAAGTTAGGGTAGGCATTCCATAACTGCCACACCAGAGTAATTTATTGAATCCATTATTGGGAAACTTGAGATTCATCTGACCAAACAGGTACAGATTAACAAGCAAATAAACATCATTCTAAGAGGGATGTGCGCCCACAGTGTCTATTCATTTATATTGTGTATAAAAAATTTAAAATACCTGGCTCAGATTTTGTTATCCACATCCTGTGAGATGAATTCCAGACACAATGATTGAGCACATCTGATCCTGCTATGGGCCAGGTCAAAGATGGAGAGTTTAAATTGCCACTGAAAAATCTCATATTTGATTTTGGTTTTAGAAATATACTAACAAATTTCATAGAATAGTAAAAGTGGTTTTGTATCTGTGTATACTTAACTAAAGTGGGTCCATCTGATCTCTCTGTTATGCCAGCCAGTTCAAAGCCCATACCGAGAGGATCAGTCTGGCTTTATTCTAGTTTGTCTGAGAGTACAGGGCTGAAATTGTGTTGAAATTTAGCGCTCTGTTGTTGTGTAAATGTGGATGGTCATAGATGCTTCAGTTGCACTTGGAGCAAATTAATCATCTAGCTACTGAGGTTTGCCCTTGTTTCTATGGATGCAGGCTAAATGGGGACAGATTGCTTCTGGCACTGGTATGAAATTTTCATACTGTTAAATTATTAGCATTGTCCTTGATCTTGTTTTAGTCTGTCCTAACTTGCGGTCTTGAACAAATGCTCAGGTAAGACAAACTCTGCATGTAACTGAGATTAATCTCAGTAGATAATTTGGTTATGGCCACCCTGTTTGATCAACATGGACATAAGATGTGCCCTGCAACTTATTTTTAAGGTCAGAGGACCACTTCTAATCTGTTTGTTTTTTGGTTTTTTTTTTTTTTTTACTAGTATAGGTGTATTCTGCATGACCAGAATATGCCTATACTAGTAAAAAAAATGAACCAGCATAGTCCCTGGTTCATTTTGGACCTTTTCAACTACTACTCTGAAAACTACTACTCCCTTGTATGGACAAGGCTGTATCAATTTATACTCCATCCTGTGTAGTCCTCTAACATTGTTCCAAGAGGCAATTGTCTATGGCTCAGCTTTCCTTTCCTGCAGACACTCCAGACTAACATGTTCCCACAATTATACCAACATGTGCCCTGGAAGAAACCCACAGCCAAGTATCATGAAGACATTCAGATCTGGGCTCAGATTTAGAGGATAGCTAGACTTTGTTTTACATAACTGCCTACTTAAGCTCAGTTATCATTTTTCTACCCTGAATTATGTTGTTTCAAAAGTGTGGGCTGCCACCTGTGTATGATTGTTAATTATTGTGATGAGCACCATGAAGGACTTGAGTCAGTGATTCTTTTTCCCTATATTTCAGAATTCATATTTTAACTTTATTTTTCCTCCAAAATTTAAATGAGCACTCAAAATATCAAGTTTACACAAAATGTAAAGTTTCAGAAAAATTATATTCAACAACATAATTAATTTGCATTTTATTTTTTTTTAGAATTAAGAAAAAAATAGTATGAGATAGGGAATGTTTCGATCTTGAAGGAATTTCATGCATCCGTTTCCTTTCATGTGTCACACACCTTAGTCACACTGTATCTAAGACTATTATAGCACTATGCATGTATTTTCATTTGTATAAATCCATATGAACCCATATGGGGAAAAGTTCCATATGTTAACGTGCTACTGTTATTAGTTTAGTTGATAGGACTTATAGCATGGTATTTTTTTCCCAAGTGTTTAAATGGATGTCTCCAAATAAATATCTGTCTGAAATAGATGTAGCACAAAGGAGGTGATTCCACAAGATGGCTTTTAACAATCACCAATTAAGTCCTGATAGAAAGAATGCCAGAACTGCAGACTCACATAGGTCTGAATTAATTCTGTCAATGCCTCAGATGTTTTTTAATGAAAAACTAATATTGAGGAAGCCTGTTGAGGAACAAGTGCTTATGGGATTTACAAGCATTGTTTTAGAGGCAGATATCAGAAAGCGTAGACAAGTTTGGAAGGACACTTAAAGCAACCCATGTATATAAGAGAAAACACATCACAGCATCCGTTCTGTAGCACAGAATCATTTCACATATAGCCTATTCTTAATTTTCTGTCATTTTCAGTGTTGTATAGTGGTTTGAGAAAATGTTTGGAATATGGCAAGATGAAAGGGGTAGAATGTCAAATAGTTTACATCTTTTAATTGTACTGTTCTTATGGGAAATACAGTTTCTGTCATTGTGAAGTACTTACCTCAAGAGGTATGTTTACAAGATTTCCCATACAATACAGCATGGGATTTCTAAACATGTCACTTCCATTTCAATACAAAAGTAATTAAACATAATTAACCTGGAGAAAGCTTTTCTCACATTTTCAGCAGGCTTTTCCTGAAATATATTTATTAATTTTCTCCAGAATTTCCATCTGAATTTCTCTTCTTTATGAAGTACCAGCAGCAAATAAGCAATTTTAGCCATATCAGATTCTAAGTAATATGACATTTTATATCATTTTACATAGAAAATCTATTATTTTTTAAAACATGAAACACTTGGAAAATAGTTTCAAATTCTTGATGGCAACATTATCAATATGAAATCCTCTGAATGGTTCAGAATACTTACAACAATGAATTCCTTTCATAATTATTTCAAAATATCTAGAGAGATTTTAACAGTGAATTATGTTGTTTGTCATACTGCCATTTACCACAACAAATGAAATTAAATTTGAAGAAAATCAAACATAATCCTATTATTCTCATAAATCTGTCCTTTGCTGTAGTAGCTACCTTAAATTTATTTTAGCACTTTTCTGTGAATCCACATTATGTGTTAATTGAGATGTTAGATGAGTTAGGCAATTTTAAGATTATGATTTGTTTAGTAGGAATTCAGTGTCAGCAAAATGCAAAAGAATTTATAATAATTTTTAACTGTCATTTCTAATATTTTATTGTTTCTGTTTAGGGATGTTTCTGTCAAACTACAATTTCAAATGCAAGAGAATTTATTATCTGATAAAGGTCACATTAATTTTACAGATTACTTGAAGAAGAAATTTGACATCAGAAATTAATGCTGAATTCTGGGTGCTCTCAGCAGTCACTTTCTTTTGGATTTGATCAATGTTTATCCCCAGAAATGAAATAAATGAGCTTTTTCTTAATTAGAATCCACCTGTAAAGAGAGAAATTTTTTTTCTCTGAAACATAATATTCCAGACTTTCATATCAGGTGGCAGCTAATAACACTCCTAGTTACAAATACTGGTCCTGAATCTGCTTCAGACTAAGTTATGTTTTCATACCAAGCACAGTCCAGTAGCAATCCTATTATATCTCTATTTTTCTTTTCTAGGTCATGCCCAAAATTAACCACAGACATGGTGTGTTAGGATGCCGATGCTGAATCCCATACACATAGTATTTAACTGTCAGCTCACTGTCAGGATTATTTTGTACTGTCCTAAAGAGCTCTCCTCAAAATAAATGTGCCACAGAAAAGCCCACTCCTCAGCAGTGTGGGTGGAAACAAACTTCTTGTCTCTTGGGTTTGGGCTAAAGACCAATTCCCCTTTTTTTTTAGCAATATCATCATAACTGTAGGATTCTGCTGTCTCTGGGATGTACAGATGTCATGGTATTTCAGTACATATCTCCCACACCCTAAGGGAAGACTCAAAAGTATTTCTTTCACTTGGCTTTATATCATCAGCAATTTTCATTTTATGGAGAGAGTTGAAAATAGGATTTTTTATCTGCTGGCAAGTTACAGCTAGAATCTAGATTGAAGAAACAATGTTGGAACGCGGTACAAAGTCTAGGTGAACTAGGTCAAGAAGCTTAGATTTTTGCTTTCATTAGATCTTCAGTAATTTCCTGCTCTTTTGTGAATTAAATATCTTTTTTCAAAATGTAAAATTATTGATATCCTTTGTTTTTCAAGATAAGTCTGTCTTATTAATGATTGTATTCTGCAAGTATTCTCTTTTCAATTTTTCCTGAATTAAGGTGAAACTGTTAGCAAAGTAAAAGATTATTTTTTTTTGAAAAAGTGTTTGAATCTTCAGTCTCACAGTTTTGACAGTCCTGTTATTGGGATTTAAGTGATGACTGCTAGAAGCCAAAATACATGATTTAGAATAATGTAGAATAAGTAATAATACAAGCCTGGAATACATAGAATGCTGTTTTAAGTAAGTCAGCAGACTGCAAAGGCACCTAAAAAGTTGTTGCTACTGGATCATTTTTTTCATACTGAAAACTGCTTCACACCTATTCACCAGCCTTGTGATGACATGTCATATTTTGATGCTGTTCTTTTCCAAATTGATTTTGCCCTCACATCTGCTTCCCTTTTGAAACAATGAAATCACGTTGAATATTGATTAATAAAAGCCACTAGGGAATTTAAATTCTAAGCAAAGGATATGTTTGTGGGAGCTTCTGCCAAGACAAAATGTTAAACCATTTAAATTTTTCAGACTTAATGGGTAAACCTAATATTGTGCTACATTTTAGGTGACTGGTCATGTAGTAGATGCCCTATCAGTGTAATTAACATTTTTAAAATTGTAGATAGAAACAATCTACTTGAGGGTTTCAGTCTGTATTCATGGTGCTGAAAATTATTAAAATGTCATAGACTAAGAGGTTGGCAGGAATAAGACTAAATCTTTGCTCAGGGATCTTTTAGAAAAGACAAAATTGCATGATTCTATGAACACAAGTAGAACAGGCATATAGGATTAAAGGTTTTAATTTTTCTATTGTACTTTCTATTGTATCTATCCTACATTTTAAAATATGCCTTTGAAACTCATTACTCCTGGAAGAACCTTTAAACAGGAAAAATTAATGGCTTTCACATACAGCATTCACTTTTCTACATCCCTATCCACCACTCTCCTTTAAAATGGTGAAAACAAGTAACTGTACATTTTGCAATATTTTTTTTGCCCTGTAAGGTATTTTGCAACTTCTAGAAAGCTGTTTCAGGGAGCTGTCAGTCTGAGAGTGTTCTACTTTCACACAGACTGGGCAGAAAAGCTATATCCACAGAAGGAGAAGGTACTAATAATATATGTAAAAGAATCTGAGAGGGACCACGGGCAAAATTCTCAGAGATTGCCAAGATAATTGTGACACTGCTACAGAAAAGTGTATTAAATATTTCCAATTGTTTGGTTTTCTTTGTTTTTTAGTATTTAACCCTGAGCAAGTGTAGTGATAGACATGTTATGTACAGAGCATGTTATTTTATTCACAATACTTTTTCCTATAGTAAAACTCCTCTGTAGTATCATTGTAGTATTATATTATCATATTATACTAATTTCATCTGAACTGATTTTTTGGTGAAAATTTATTTGAGATTTCATTAATATATTAGCTCATTGTGTAATTTTTTTAAGTGAGAAAATTTCCTTCTTTTAGATTTAAAACCAAAACATTTTAAAACAAAATAAGAACTGTTAATGTAGGAAGAACTCTGCTATGCCTACTGAAAGAACAGAAAATAAATATATATAATGCTTTAGTCCATCATGATGCTTCTTTCCAGACTGCTTCTTCCTACATGTAATTGAACATGCTAAGCAAAACCACCTCCATGTAGCATAGCAGTCCCAAAAAGAAAAAAAATGTGGGGATGAAAGGATTGTCTTTATTCATATACCACAGTTCAAGTTAATTTATTAAGAATTAAATTTGGGTTGTCCAATAACCTAATCACAATGGTCCCTCCTGATTTGTTGAGTTAGATTTATACAAACATAGAGCAGTTTAACAGATGTCCTGTCTTTGTATAAAAGAAACTATCTACCATATATTTCTAACAAGAAAATTTGCAGGGAAATGTCTGGGCCATACATTTGATGTCGCATATCAGGCAAGAACTGACCTTCTAGATAGAAATGTTCAAGCCAAAAGCCTTAGCAATGTCCTTTTCATTTGCTTTACTTACTCTGTATTCAGTGTACAATAAGCACTCTAGGGGATTGAGAGCTGATGTATGTCTCGTGAGAGGCAGTATATCTCTCATTACATCTGCCACTGCAAGTAAAAATGCAGATTCAGCTGACAAACCATCTAAATTTGGCTGAAGGATGGAAAGCAACTTGGTGAATTGAAAATTTAAACTACTACAAACCTTTGTTTCATTACTCCATCGTTACACAAGTACTGAGCTAAGTTCAGCAAACTACACTTGCAGAAAATCGTAAGATAGCAAGTCAGGCCTATATATTTTATTATGAGAAAAGTATTAAATCTCTTAAAATATACACATAATTAAAGACAAGTGAGTGTTTTGCAGAAATTATACTTTTTTTCTTTTTTTTAAATTGCATTCTCCACTATTATGTCACATATTTTTTTAAAGCTGTTTCTAGAAGCGTGGTTTCAAAGGCCTACACATATTTCAAGTTGACATAATCTTAAGGATCCTACAGGGAAGAGTCAGGCTGATGGACAGTCATAAAGACCTGTATTTCAGCTTGGCAAAGAGGTAATTACTTGGCTTCCAAATGCTTCCAAATGGACAAAATGGACTCAGGTGAACAAAACCCACCTTCTTTTAGAGCAACATTATGTAATTTAAATGGAGAGTACTGATTTTTCTCACTGAGAAATCTTAAGTCTATAGACTTTCAACTATATATCTACTGTCTGGCTATCTCATATTCAGTAATTTTTTTTCCTGAGTGAATGCTGCTTGAGGGGTTAAGGGCTGACAGAGATACTTCTCTCTCTGGGTGAACTATTTCTTATTGCACACATGAAATATTAATGTGTCTTTCATTTCTGTCAGCCCTTTACACCTAGCAAAGAGAATGCATTAATACAAAGCATACCAATTTATAGATTGTATTATTTCAAATGACCAGGACTAAATACATGTAAACCATGTCTAAGGTTTCAGCTGTAAGCAAAAACATCCCATCCTCCAACATGGCAAGAAAACCATCCTATCCCAGACATCCAGAGAAGAGAACAACCCTGAAAAGGGAGTAGCTTCAGTGACAGATGCAGCTGTGGAAACAAGCAAATGGAAAGGCCTTAGACATGCTAGGATTTGGTAGTGTTGTCTCACTATGTTTTAAAGATATTCCTGTTAAAAATCAAGCTATAGCATAAGAGTATGCTAGCAGTGCACAGAAACCTAAGCCACCGAATTCTGCCTAAGTGTGGTATGGTAGGTTCAACCTATAGAAATGGCTGATTTCACTGATATACAAATTTTCAAGAGGCAAAGAATTCAGCAGCTTTTCTGTAAGGGTCCTTTAAACTAGGGGGAAATGGAAAAAGCTGTGAGCCCGCATCCTGTGTAATGGGAGATGGCATTTATTTTCCAACTGATTTTCCAATTTTGTGTATATTCTTTCCAATAAAATACAATAATATTTTTTATTCTTAACTACATAAAAATTTTAGCACATATCTGGGAGTTTTTTAGAGTGGCTGGAAGAGTGCAGTGTCGACAGAGCCACAGCTAGAAGACATAGGAGCACTGTGAGAGATGGGTAGTGAGAGCTGCTAGTGGAAGAAGGACCTTTTGGTAGAAGAAATTATGCACATATGGCAAAAACAAGTGCCAGTAAAAGATTTTCAAAACATTAAAATGTAAATGAAGGTTACTGCAGGAAGAGCTAGGCAACTAGATGGTCAATTGCTAAAGGAAAGATTATAAAACCATTATAATTATATACTATGGATTAATTATTATTACCATTCTTATTTATTTGTACCCTTATTAGGTTTTTTATATCCCTCGAATAAAAGCATTATTTTTTAAACTTTAATTCATGCCTGCACATGGAAGACTTAGATATTTGAGTCCCAAAAACTTAATGCAATTATCCCAGGTCTGCTTGAGCTGGTGTTTTAGAAGTAAGTCCTTAAATACCATTTCAGCTTTTGTTGCTGTCTGTCAATTCTTGCCAGAAGGATTACACAATCTTTTTTAGTAAAAGGATTTTATCAAATTACAAAATAAATCCAATTATCAGATTGATTGATTATCAGATTGATAATACTATTTCTAAATTAATCCTTAGGCTCCATAGAACAAATTTGGATTGTGATAGTTCTGCTTAGTTATCAGTCTTCAGAATAAAAAAGTATTTTCTATTCACTAGCATTTGATATATGGGAAAGTTCCAACACATAATACATGCAACATGAACAAAGTCACTTGCAGGTTATAGTGAATGTTGATACTATGGTGTAAAGGTAGCCTGCCTGAATTATATGGTGATTAATGTCAGAAAACTACCTGATTCCCAACACTGAACTTTCCTACAAAGGATTTAATATAAGTATTAATTAAAGGAAAAACATCCAATAAATAAATAATCAATGGGTACAGATTAATAAATATCTGCTGTTAAACACAGAGACAGTATTGCATACAAATGTTGATCACTGTTGAACAATTCCTGTTGAAATATCTTAAATGCTTGAAAAAACTCTGTTCTGAATAGTGGTCACAGAAGATGGGGTTTCAACTAGTTGAGAGTTGATAACATAGAACTTAATTTAATGATTTTTAAGATTACAGGATTAAATGTTGAAAAATAAGTTGATGTGTGAGAGGTTACTTGCTTGTGATTGTGTAACTATAGATGTTGCTGAAGACATGAAATGCTTTTAACAACGCTGAAAAAACACAAGTCTCTATATCAGGTATGGTGATACTAAGAGTCTGGAGAGTAGAAATCATTGCAAAAAGAAAAATAAATTTAAAAAACCAACAAAACAACAACAACAAAACCAAGGATTAAAAACTGTTTTTTAATAAGAAAATATATTTCTCTCTGCATTTTTTAAGATGATGGTTTCATTCATTTCTTTCCCTGATAGTTCTTCAAAAGCTGTTTAAGAAACTGCAGGTCACTTTTCTCACCTTAGTAATTTCCCAGAAGAATATCTCATTATTAAAAAAGGTTTTCCCATTTCAGATATTTTAAGTAAGAAATCATACATATATATCTATATATTATATATATATATATATATATATATATATATATATATATATATATATATGTATGTATGTATATTCAATAAATGGACACAATCGATAAATCAGATGTCATGGAGATGTTGAAAATTGCAAAGGTAAAGGCATTAATTTGTTTCCTTGAGAGACCTAGGTCAAAATTAAATACTCAGAATAATTTTTAATATACAATTTATAAAAAAAAAATATAGCTGGAAGAATACAGCAGTTATGTTCCAAATAAAGAGAGATTATATATATATATATAATTTCTCTTTATATAGTATATATATATATATCAGTGTTAAAAGTTTTTTTCATCTAAAATTATGTTTTGACGGCTTAATATTTATATGCTTTTATGCTTCAAAGGGATAGATTCATGTCTGCTACATCTCTTGTAAAACTTCATCTGCCGTCCTCATAGCATGGTTCCCGTTAAGTTTTTTTCAGGTCTCAAAACTTTACTAAAAAATAAATCTTCAAATTTCTCTTCCAGTACTTTTTATCAAGCATCATTATGACTGTGATCCATGAAGCATAATAAACTTTTAATATTCCCAAAAGGGGAAATGCAAAATATGAATCTAAATTGCTAGCATGATGAATATCTATGAATATATAAACATTTAAAACTACAGTGATGTTATAGAGAAAAAGATATTTCCCTAGAGTATATGTTCAAATAAGGAAGACTGGACAAATGTGTTATCTCACAGAGAAAATAGGAATTGTGAACAGATTTGGAATTAAATAGTTTCCCTAATCTGCAGGAACCTAATAAAGCCTCTTGATGAAGCCAATTGCCAAGACAATTTCTTCTGTGCAAAGTCTGTAAGAAGTAAGTTTAGACTGGAAATAAGTGAAATTATCTTCTTTCCTTTAGGAAGAATCCTTGCCCTTTTCACACTGCTATCCTCCTGTGCACATTTTAGTGGGCAGCTTTTGTCTTATCATTTTCTCCACACCTCCATGACTTTAGAGGTCAAGCTGAAACACTTGATAAATTAATTAGTACCATATAAAAACGTTCCAGTCATAGTGAGGAGTAGCATAGCACTCACCATTTAGCCTAGTATTTGGGGTAAAAAGGAAGGAGCATCCTTCGCTTCTCTACCCCATCTCTGCTTCTTTCTTCTCATCTTTCTGTGCTTAATGTAGCTCTAGCTACAAGGATTTTTGTGCATATTTACCTCTCCCCCTAGATTCTTTTCACACTATTTTCATTGACACATAATCTGGAGCTAACTGACTTACTTGTTTTGTAATTCATCTAAGTAACGAGCAGTCTGGATTTCTATCAGGACAGGAAGTCCAAGATGATTTCTTATAAAACTGGGAAATACATTTTCAAAATTTTCTCATGTTCTCAGACATGCTTGATATCACTGAACTTAAAAATAAAAATTGAAAAACTTTTAATTTCAATTGCTACAGTTTGGACACTAGATAGATTTATTTCAGGTACTGTCAAAAATTATTTGTATCACTGAATTTTTAAAATCGTGCCTCTGACACTTATAACTTAAAATACATTCACCAGTCTGAAAATTTTTGCTGCTTCAACAAGTATTTTCTATGGCTACTTGCTGTAATCTTTGGAAAGTTTTAATTCCTTCCCCCTTTGCTACTACCTAGCACTATATTATGCAGATACTTCATATGATGGTCAATTCATACATAGTTTCAAAGTAAAATACAATAATAAATCACAGAGTCACAGAATATTTTGATTTGGAAAGGATTAACTAGGATTATCAAATCCAACTCCCCAAGAGCCACACCATGTGCCTGAGAGCATTGCCCAAATGCTCCTTAAGCTCTGTCAGCCTGGTGCTGTGACCTTTGCCCTGGGGAGCTGTTCCAGTGCCCAGCCACCCTCTGGGGGAAGAACCTTTTCCTAATATCCAACCTAAACCTCCTCTGACACAACTCCAGGCCATTCCCACAAGTCCTGTCACTGGTCACCACAGAGAAGACATCAGTTCCTGCCCCTCCTTGTCCCCTCACAAAGAGGTTGTAGGCTGCAATGAGGTCTCTCCTCAGTCTCCTCTTCACCAAGATGAAGCACCCAACTGATCTCCAGCTGCTCCTTGTAAGACTTCCATGTGGTTAAACACAAGAAGAAAATAGGTGGCTGACATGTCAAAACTAATATAAATTCTATCCATTAAAAAAGTCAGCAAACATTAAGAGGCAATCTAACATTTTTGCATTATTAAACTATTTTGCATATTTATACATGTGCATGATTGCATGTCAGATGAATGTGGACTAATATACATATAGCAGAGGCACATCTACTGACCTAGAGTGGAAATTACTAAGAAGTGCTGTAAAGGTCCCTTTCTAGTGATAGACGGATGACAGACACTTATTCCACATGATAGGAAACATTGTGATGATGCAAGATCCCCAAAAATGCCAAGCCTGTCTACTTCTAGTCCTGCTAGGCCAACTTTTTATAAAATTCTAAAAAAAGCTACCAAGAAACAGTCTTTTAGATTTGATAACTAAGATTTTTACTATTTTTTTGTGCCAAAGATTAAAAACTTAACAGAAACTACCCTAAGTCCTGTACTAGAATTGCAACTAGTTTCAATGAATTCATAAAGAGAAAAATGGAACACAATTTAAAAAAAAAAACAAAATGTTATAAGGAATCTTATAAAGGATATATTTAGCACATCAATAAGAACACATGAATACTGACCATTGTCATTGACATTATGTAAAACTGATTTTTCTTATTATTTTTCTTCTCAGATGCTTGTAAATGTAACTTTAAAATTCTTAATAGTCAATCAAGTAATGTTTTTGGAAAATTTATAAAAACATTACTTTTTAAAACTTTAAAACAATTATGAATATGTTCTAAAATTATTGAAATGAATTCTGTGAAGTTAACTACCCTTGAGATGCCTTTAAATATGAAAAGCATATATTAAAGTCATCCAAGATTAACCTGTATCAGACATCAAAGAGAATTTCATATATAGTCATACATCTAATATCAAATTTACTGAGAATGAGTACAGTAAGTATTTCTAGTGCTAAAAACCTCCTGACATCTTTTATCTCTGTAATTTACAGTCATTATAGATTTTTAATTGATTTATAAGTGAGTCACACACAGACCTCAGTTTTCTTACATCTCTAGCCATTCATTCAAGGCAGGTGATGGTTGTGTATGTTTGGAATTAAGTCTACAGTAATATTTCACACCTTGGATAAAGGGGGATAGGTGGGATTATTAGTTTTCATATTATATAGTGGAGCAAGACTGCTTTTACTAGGTTTAATAATCGCTCGGTTTGGGACTCTTAACCATAAAGCCTTTTTTCTTCAGTAAGATGTGTTTCACTAAAAGACTGTGCGTCCTATATTTTTTATCAAACCTGTCATTCTCTTATCTCTTAGCACAAATAGTCCTGCATAAATTACATCTTAAATTAGTATGTTTTATTTAGAGCAGTTATATACACACTTCCATGTAGCTTAAGGGCAACTGAATCTATTAAACTGCAAATTCTTCACAAAATTATGAGGATTTCCTTTATTATTCTTTCTAGGCATTTTTCTAAAGAACTTCAGTAGAATTTTTACTGGGTTTTTTAATTCTTTCTTTTTTTTTCCTCTGGATTTTTTATTCTCCTGAAAGAACAGGACTCTTTTAATGTAGAAGACACAAAATAAGCACCAGCTTATTACATTATATTCACTTCTACCTGGAAATGACAATTACATTTGCTCAGGAGAGGTGGAGAGGATTGTTAGAATATTATTATGAACAGTCATGTAGCAGTTATCATAGTCAGGACAAAATAACATGTTATTTTCCTTAATTCAATTTTGGTTTTTAGCATCAGCTGTTCAGTAGAACCTACAGACTGGGCCTTAAGGATATTATTTTCACCTGTGATATTTTTATTTCAGATGAATTGTAGCAATCATTTAAACTCACATCTCTTATGTCAGACAGAGCATGAAAAACCAAGCACATCTCTGTTTTCTGATTGGAATAGTTGTGATTTCTATTGGTAATATTTATGTCCTTTTTATCAGAAAACCTACATCCATATTCACAATCTTTCATAGGCAGGGCAGGGTTCTGATTATTGGTTTTCCAGTTCAATTCAGTACAAATGCACAGAATTCAGCTGTTGTTCAATAGCGTGACCTCAGCATCTAAATATGCACTATAATTAGTGGAGACCACCAATGCACCCAATGTAGTCCAGCCTCATGATAGACACATCTCTAAGCTGCTTTCCCAGCCTCATAAGGAGATATGTATTAGATATTGTAGGCAAGACTCAGTTCTTGAAAAATTGACTTCTCACACATTTTGTGTACCTTATTGCAACCTGTCTGGTCTCCAGCTGCCACCAAGAAAGCCACAGGTCTTCCCCAAGTTCTGTATTTTATCTTTCAAATGTCTGCTGGTGCCTCAGAACTATTAGGTCATAAATAATGATACTAGACAGATATGCTTAGACAGGTGAATCCCTCATGAGGCTATCTGGATATGAACTCTATTATTCTGGCTGAAAACCTCATTCCCATGCTCATACTGTTTTCAAAGAGATATTAGAGCATGAGGAGTATAGCTGTACATTTTCCAAGCAGAGGCTGACAACACCTGTGTTCTGATGACAGATAGTAGTGAAGGCTTATGGAAAACTACAGGAAGAAACTATATGATGGAAAGGGTACTGAAGTACTACTTGTAGAGCCAATCTCAATCTTCTTTACAAGACATTTTTAAGGCACAGATAAGTCAAATATCTCTGACAGTGACTGTAGTGATCCAGAATTAATGCCTGGGCTCGGATTAAATAATATCTGAAGTGCATTCCTGCCTTTCATTCATATGTTGCTCAAATTGTAGACAAGAGAACAGCAGAAACTAAGATAGTGAATTTGGGTTTGTTTAGAGTATTATTTTCTTTTGGTTTTTAAGCCAAAAAGGAAAAGATCTTCATCGGGTATTTGCCACTCTTGAATAACATAGCAAGTAGCCCAATGCTCTGAACTTCTATAAACATGTAGATAAAAATTATCATGTTTTAATATAAATATATGGATAACAAATTTTACCATTATGCATCTATAAAATTAAGGTAAGATCAACTGAAAATCCTCACAATTTTTGAGAATCAATGCAGGAGCTTTGTCTTAAAAAACCTGAAACTTCAACAACAGATCAGATCATAACAGTTATTTATACATTTCACTCCTGAAAAAGGAGCAGTTATTCACCAAACACTGATAGGTGGAGTTTTTTTTCTTTATTTTAAACAGATACTTAGAACATATATAAGCACAACAAGCATCATTTATTTCCTCATGAGAAAGGACTTTACAAGTCTGCAGATAGGCCCTTTTCTTAATTCAGGCTGGTATCAAGACTTCACAAATTATGCAAAATTTATTTGGCCTCTTAGAGACTATCAGCTAAAGTATCAGCTAAAGAAATTTCTTTCTTCACCTTTCCTCAGGGTGCCCAGCCCAGTTTTGAACACAATTGCAGTTAAAAAACACCAGCTACAACACAAAATGTTCTATCTTTACACATGTATAAATTCAGCTACCTTTTACTTGTTTCTGGTCTGGTTGTAGAAAAAAACCTACTCTTTTCTTTTAGAAAACCATTTATGATTAATCATGAGAAATGCTTATGAAGGACTACAGACTTTTTAATTTGAACATGGTTAATAATTCTGAACATGGTTTAACCATAGAAGGAGATAAGGAGAAATTTTCAATGTAAGTGCTCACCTAAATAGGGAATCAATTAAGTAATGTGCATCAGTTTAGTCAGAGACCTGTCTGAACTCTTGATCCAGTAACTGCGTCTGGGCTTCAAAATCCCAATTTTAAAAGTTTTGGTGTCCTTTATATAGCTATCAAGCCAGCCTCATCACAGCTACTTAAAGAATTAGTAAACTCTTAGGAGTCTGAGTTCAAACATTCTCATTCCCACTAGTGATTTTCTATAGCTGGAAAGAAAACAGTTTTCTTCTCTCATGGAGAATCTCTCGTTTTTATGAAGTACTTTAGTCTATCTCACAAAAAATTAAATTCTGTTTCTATATAGCACCCTCATTTTTCCCTCAGGAAATGACTCAACACAATCCTGCCTTCACCACTGTAAACTGGGGAGAGGGGCATCATGTTCTTTAATCACTTCTAGCTCAAGGTGTTTGACAGAGATCCACTTTATCTTTTATACTTAGTCAGTATTAACTACTGTAACAGAAAATATGCTTTTTCACTACACTTTCTTCAGAACTTTCTCTCTGATGTGAAGCTTTATCAGTTAAAAGTGTAATTCCCAGTAAAAAAGATAGCACCAAAACCCTTATACCTGTATGTACTGTTAAATGGATTCAAATTCAAACAAATCCTTTGCTTTCATTTTGGCATTGGTTTTGTAAGGGGTATCTCCCTAGCCTGAAAGTGAACAAAGTAACTTTTAAATAATGACAGAAGTATAATGAATTATTACCTCCTATTTATTACCTCCTATATATCTATATGGAGTTGTTATACTCGTCAACAAACAGAAAAAAACTATTTTGCAGAATTAGAAAATATAATGCTATCTTTTAAATCTGGTCTTTTTACAATCTGGGTTGTTTTTTTTTTTTTTTTTTTTTAATCTGGGTGGATCAGTAACCTTGACTAATATACTGATATTATATATATATATATATACATATATATATATATATATATATATATATATATATATGTATATGCGCATCTAGGTCTAGCTAGTGAATCTAGCAGTCCTATCCATGGATCAAAGAGATGGAGTCTGTCTTTACAGCTAGGAAGGAAGGAAAAGAAAAAGAAAAAGAAAAAGAAAAAGAAAAAGAAAAAGAAAAAGAAAAAGAAAAAGAAAAAGAAAAAGAAAAAGAAAAAGAAAAAGAAAAAGAAAAAGAAAAAGAAAAAGAAAAGAAAAGGAAAAGAAAAGGAAAAGAAAAGAAAAGAAAAGAAAAGAAAAGAAAAGAAAAGAAAAGAAAAGAAAAGAAAAGAAAAGAAAAGAAAAAAAGAAAAGAAAAGAAAAGAAAAGAAAAGAAAAGAAAAGAAAAGAAAAGAAAAGAAAAGAAAAGAAAAGAAAAGAAAAGAAAAGAAAAGAAAAGAAAAGAAAAGAAAAGAAAAGAAAAGAAAAGAAAAGAAAAAGAAAGAAAGCCTCCTATAGTATCCCTTCTGTGACATTGCTTGCAGTGTGGCAAACATACACTTCAAAGTCGAGAAAAACATTTTAGTAAGACAAACAGACATCTTTAGTCCTAATGGAAATAGCTCATATTCCTACAGATAGTACCAGAGATAACTCACTAAATACATAGTATTTGCCAAAGGAAAAAAAGCAATGAGGAAGCATGGCTCTTAAGCAGCATATATTTCCATGTGATAATCTCTGCTGACTTTCACCAGTAGCATGCAAGCAAACATTACAAATCCCTTTGTTTCAACCCCCCAACCCTTGCAAATCTGCAATATATATGCACTTTCTACAGTGCTTTTTGTCCATTCAAAAAATCTCTAGTTAGGATGTGGGATACTGCAAGGTGAAGCACTGGGTATGAGAGTGGTTTATTATTGTACGGGACATGAAGGAAAGATTGGAAGGAAAGATAGGAACCCAAGGAATATG
Source organism: Anomalospiza imberbis (assembly GCF_031753505.1). Classification (NCBI taxonomy): domain Eukaryota; kingdom Metazoa; phylum Chordata; class Aves; order Passeriformes; family Viduidae; genus Anomalospiza; species Anomalospiza imberbis. The sequence continues at coordinate 104,299,507 of NC_089682.1, forward strand.
ATGACAGAATCATAGAGTGGTTTGGCTTGGAAGGGTCCTTAAAAATCAATTCCAGCCCCTCCATGATGGGCAGGGATGCCACCTGCTAGATCAGGTGGCTCAGGGCCCCATCCAACCCAGCCTTGAGCACTTCTGGCTTCCCTAGACACCTTCCTGCAGTGTCTCATAACCCTCTGAAGAGCTTCTTCCTAACATGTAAGATCATGGATCAGCTGGACCAGATGTCACAAAGGCACACCAGAGGAACAGGCCAGAAGGAGACAAGATTAAAACTGACAGGAGAACAATTATGGACATTGACAATGAAGTGCTGCAAATGGAGAAGCCTGAAGAAAATAGTATATTTCTAGAGAACAAATATGATGAATTTGTAGGAAACTAAATACAGTGAATTTTATTGAAGATGAAATAATTTTGGTGGTTTTTTTTAATATTATACTTCTTTACAGCAAAAATCCCCTGATCTTTTTATGACAATGCATTGGCCACTTCTAGTAGCTTTTACAAGGTAACTTTATGTTTGAGTTATAATAGAATGCATAGGTCTGAATTACTATTTTATCATTGTCTTCTGTCTTTATCCATGATAAATAATATGTAATACTGAAGAGTATTTTATTTTAGATAACATGTTACTGTAAACAGAGAGCAGTGTAATAAAACAACAATTAGAGAGAAAGATAAAAGACTCATTAAATCACTTAATGCATTGCACTACTATTGTACCACTGATGCCTAAAAGGTCTGATTTTTTACAGAGCAGTAATAAAAGTCCCGAACCAATCAGTTTCTGTGACTGCCTTAGAAATTTAGCCCAGAGATTGATTTCTCTCTATCAGGAAATTTTGTACTCTTCATTCTAATTTTTTCTGCCCTTTGTTTCACTGACTTATTCCATATTGACTTTCTTTTATCACTCTAATTAATTCCACTTTCTTCCTTGAATTTTGTCTTCTGAATATTTGTAGATGCTTAGAAATGTTGCTCTTTCCTCAAAGTTAATTCCTCAGAAGTCATTGTTTCTACTCCACTGATAGCAATTATTTTATTGTATTCTGGACTCTTTCTAAATTCTCAGTATCATTCTGGAATGAGGTGGCAAATAGAAAAATTCATCTGGAGGAAATAATTTCAGTTCTATGTTAGAAATTCAGTTCTTTGTTACAAGAGCCACCAGGATGACTAAGGGGCTAGAACATCTCTTGTATGGAGAAAGGCTGAGAGAGCTGGGTTTGATTGAGAAAGGGGTTGACCTCCAGAGATCCCTCCCAGCCTGTCATTTTGTGATTCTATGCCTTTATAAAAGATGAAAAAGCATGATGTCCTTTTTCTGATATAAACCTTTAAGTACAGACCTTGAAGACTATTTCTCATGATTCTCCATTCTAAATTTTTATTCCTATTTTCATACTGAATATCAGTGGTTTAGAATTAATTATGTCACATAATTTATAATGTCCCAATGTCTTCTTTTCCAGAAACATATCATGTTGCTTTAATTTCTGATCTTTCGCATTTCTTTAATTGTATTGCTTTTTCATTGACATTTTTAATGTTCTTTAATTATCATCCACAAACTTGTATGAGCATGTTCTATTTCACATTTTAAAACGGAACTGCATTTCTCAGCAGTGAATCAGGGTATCTTAAAATGTTTCTCCAAGAACTACCAGCTGAGACTAGAGAAAGGGGAAAAAACAACAAATTCCATGTTGTGGCTTTTGTTCTTCTTTGCCCTGGTCTCGGGCAGCTGGGGTGCCCAGCTAGGCACTGCCTTTTGGTGAGACCGGGGCTGCCGCACGCTCGGAGGCTCTAGGGCTGAGTGCTCCGGGGTGGGTAATGCAGCTTTCGTAGCCGTACGCTCAGAGGAAGCAAAGGGACGAGAGAAGGCACACCTTGTCCCATGTGGCTGAGAACTGTTTATTTCCTGCGTGGCTGCAGCAGTGGTCGGAGCAGCTGTTCCCCAGTCGCGCGTGTGGACAAAATGGCAATTTGAACAAAGGAAGCATTGTGTTAAATAGGGGACGGGCAGACAGGGGTGAAAGCCCCCCTCACCCAATGGGAACAGATGATGGGGAGTGACGTGAACCAGGGCAACCTACAGGAACATTACAGAGGCGGGTACAGCGTTCTGGGACAAATGGGATTACAGAGGTTGGGTGATTGATACAGAAATTTCTGTGAGGAAGCAGGGAGTGGTTACAAGATTGACAGGTGAAAGCTCCTGTGGTACAGCTTGGAGCCGACCAAGCTGTGAGGGGGAAATAGGGGTACATAGAACCAATCTAACTAACATTTATTAAGACCCCTAACTGAACCAACCCAGCATGCAACACCATGTCATCTTCTGCATACTCCTGATCTTTGGTTGTCCCAGGACCTGAATGCCAATATGTACACAAAGGAGTGTTCAAATATTTTCTTTGGCAGCTCCAAGAAATATCATCTCAATTGGAGACCCACAGCATGAGAGAAGAACATACTTCTTAGCAGAGAAATTTGCTACTTTCTTACTTTTAATATATTTAGTTGACAGATTTGTCAGCTCTTCATCTTTGTCTATCCATTTTCTTGAAATTAAACTAGGGAAAATATCACATATGCAGTTTATTGTGCATATATTTGAAAAACCCATAATTACTTGGCAAACAATATCTTATAATGATGCATTCATTATTCTTTGTGATATGGAACTACCTTTTTAATTTTTAATTTTTTTTTCTTTATTAATCTTCCCCACTAGTATATTGTTTAAAATATTAAGAGTCTGCAGCTTGATATTTTTATTTTCCAATCTAAATTGGCCTCTGTTGTCATGTTATGTCTCTTCAGACTTCTCTGGGTTACATTTCAGCTTTTTCTATAATCAAAGCTGAAGTCTCATGGAAAATGTTGCCATGCATTCCATTAAAAATCAGTGACAATTAAAACATTAGCATTTGGAGACTCCTGCTTTGTTAAAAGCATTTGGATAAATATGATTTCTTTGCCTTCTATGCTTTCATTTGTTCTTTCTCATATGCACTTGTCTTCTCTTTCTCTAGCTTGTAGACATAAACATCTTACCACCAGAATTGCTTTTTAGTTCTTCAGCAGTTGTCCCATGGAGATACTGGGTCCACAAAAGGGAAAGGCACAGGTCCTTGCAGATTCTTTCTGCACCTTAGTTTCTGTACAACACAATTTGAACATATTTTTCAGAGGATAACCATCATATGTTAAAAAAGACCCTTTATCTTTTTTTATTTTTCCCAGACTACTCTGTAATTTGCCTGAAATATACTATGATATATTGATCCTGTGTCCTTGTCTTCCTCCTGGACATTATTTTACCCTTTCCTCTCTAGATGACTGTAAAAGACATCAATTTAGCTTTTAAGAATATATAGATAGATAGATAGATAGATAGATAGATCCAGCCTATTTTTACTGCTACCTGTTTTCTGACTCACTCTTCCCTTTCTGTCTCATCTGTAATAATACTATTTTTGGAGGCCTTCCCATAATACTGCCTTCTTCAGAAGTATTAAAAGCTGCTCACATAAACAAAGGTACAGTAAGACCTTTTAAGGCATTGATAAAACTTAGTAGAGGGTGTTTTATTTATTTTAAAAACTCTTTTAAAGTAAATAAAATATTCACTATGTGAAAAAGTTTTGAGAACTGACTGCTATCTCCACAACAGCCACCCGTGCAAAATCTTCATCAATGGGTGGTTTCCTTGGCTTCCAGAGCAGTAAATACATTTTCACTGCTTTCAAGGAAGTAAACACAATAATAATAAATTTTCTGATGGAAAAACATTGATAGGAAAGGTAAAGATCAAAAGAACAGAAAAGTCCAACTGAATGAATTTGAAAAAATTTTACTCTTCAAACAGAATTAATTCTAGAAACTCAGGTACAAAGCAATAATACTTAATAACAAGTAATGCCAGCTAATAGAGTACACATTCTGGAAATACTTAAATTAGCAATGTAATGAACTATTAGGTCAATGCCATACCCACATGATTAAATGTCATACTTATTTTAAATCAAGGAGAAAGAGCACTGATTTTGTAATTATATTCATCACTGATAAAATAGAAAAAGTCTTCCAGAGTTGCCATTTGTGGATAAATGTCAGTCATTCTCTCTAGCTCAGTAACTGGGAATTGATAAGATATTTCCTTGTATTGTTCCAATGCATCAATGACCAGAAAACGAATACTAAAGTTTTTGCTCAGAAGTGGAAAAGGTAATAGTGAATATACCAAACCAAAAGGGAAGCACAAACATTCACTTGGATTATAAAAATGAACAGAAGCCCTGTTTTTTTTGTATCTGCAGATGCGTCAACATTTTTGTGCATATACATGGTAAAGGAGAGTTTAATGGTTCCATACTTCTTTTGGGAGAACAGTGAGATGTCTCTATGGATGCTCTGAGTCAGCTGTTCTGATATTGAATATTATGAGAAAGCATAGAAGTTTAGCCTGAGGAATTATCAAGAGGACAAGGCAGACAACGTACAAAGAAATCTCCTGACAGTTCTTCACATCGAAGAGTATGAAATTAGACCATGTAGTTCTGAGTCACAGAATCACAGAATCACTGAATATCCTGAGTTGGACTGGACCCTCAAGAATCATTGAAGTCCACCTCCTGGCCCTGCACAGCAACATCCCCAAGAATCACACCATGTGCTGTGAGCATTGTTCAAATTCTTTTTAAGCTCTGTCATATTTGGTGCTGTGACCACTACTCTGGGGAGCCTGTTCCAGTGCCCAACCACCCTCTGGGTAAAGAACTTCCTTCTAATATCCAATCTAAACATCCCCTGACACAGCTTCAGGTCATTCCCTCAGTCCTGTCAATGGTCACCACAGAGAAGAGATCAGTGCCTGCCCCTCCTCATCCTCTCATGAGGAAGTTGTAAATGCAATGATGACTCCACTCAGTCTCCTCTTTTGCAGGTTGAACAAACCAAGTGACCTCAGCCTCTTGTCATACAGCTTTTCCTCAAGGCCCTTCACCATGTTTGCTGCCCTCCTTTGGATGCTGTCTAATAGCTTCATGTCTTTCTTATGTTGTCACACCCAAACCTACCCCCAGCACTCGAGGTGAGGCTGCCCCAGTGCAGAGCACAGCAGGAAAATCCCCTCCCTTGCCCAGCTGGCTATGCTGTGCCTGATTGCCCCCAGGACAGGGTTGGCCCTCTTGGATGCCAGGACACTGCTGACTCATGTTCAACTTTCCACTGACTAGGACTCACAGGTCCCTTTTAGCAGCACTTCTTTCCAGCATCTCAATCCCCAGTCTGTACATGCAATGTTGCCCCATCCCAGCTGCAGAATCCAGTACTTTCCCTTGTTGAACTTACTATGATTGGTGATTGCCCTGTTCTCTAATTTGCCAAGGTCTCTCTGCAGAATAGTGTGAATACTTACTGAGAGTGAGGATTTGATTATGTTTTGCCTATGCTGAGCTTGGACTTTTGGGTGGAGGGAATTAAAAATACACAGTGTTTCAGTCTGATTTATTCTACTCATCCCATAACAAGTTTTCAATCTTTTCTGTATATCCACTTCCCAGTATCTCCAACTGAAACACAATATGCTCTACATGTTTCTATACTTGAAGGCTCATATTTCTTTAATATTAGTTTGATTTCTGTATTTCTTTCTCATTTACAGTTTCATTACAATTTTTACTCTTTGTTTACTGCATTTTTTTAGATCTAGTCTGTCTATTAGCTTGAATGGCTTACATACTGGTTCCCGTTCTTGTCACTTTCCATTTCTCTTGCTTTCACCATCTATCGAACATGTCAACTCTTGTTCTATGCAAAACAAAATAAAACAAAGATTGTGTTATGTGCTCAAGAAACATATTAAGATTTTTTTCTTTAAGTAATTTTGCACAGAACTTTGGTGTTTTTCCAAACTGAAGAAAACTCCATATTTCTAAATGAAGTCAGCATATGATCATGAAGAACTTTTCTCATATACTACCTATAAAGGTGGAGTTATTTGTCTGTAGCCATTACTATGGGTGGGGAGAATGGAAGATGGAAAACACACTTATTCCTGTTCTTCATTGCCACAACTTAATAAGCAGCTGTAAGGCCTTCAAGTCAAACAATTCTGGACATATCTGTTTGGCATACGTGGAAAAAATGGAAATTGGCAGTCGGAGTAACTAGCAGTTTAATGCAAAAGTGGCATTTTAAGAATAACATGGATGAACATTCATAGCTCACCTCACAGTCACCTGCATACAAAGCTGAACTATCATCCTTGTTTGTGTCTCATTCAGCATTGAATGAAGAGGTAGCAGAGCAGGCATGTGCTCAGAGGAATCCCACAGGATAGGGCTCTAGAAGAGAAGTCCAAGAGACCTGGTCACTATATAAGCACCACTTCCTCCAAGTTCAAGACCAGTATATATCATGATTATGAAATCAGGCAAAAGGGGTGGGATGAGCATGGGCCTCTAGTAAATATCAAACAGAAGAAAGAAATGTATGGGTTGTGGAAAAAGGGGCAGGCCCCCACGCGAGTACTATAGGAACATCATCAAGGTATGCAGAAATGCAATAGACAAGGCCAAGGCCCACTCGGAATTGACTCTGGCAAAGGACATCAAGGTCAACAAGAAAGGTTTCTACAAGTACATAATCACTAAAAGAAAGATTAAGGAAAATGTGGGGCCGCTGCTGAAGCACGTCAGTGTCCAGGATAGAGAAGTAGGACACAGAGAAGGCTGCTGAGATCAGCCTCCCTGAGCTCAGGACTCCCAGATCTCAGAAAAAGGAAGACTGCCCCTTGGCCACAGGGGGTTGTGTCACAGGTTAACTGGACAGACTAAACATCCATAAATCCATGGGCCTTGATGGGATGCACCCATGGCTGCTGAAGGAGCTGGGGGCTGACCTATTAGAGAACAGCTCTACAGAAAAAATCTTAGAAGCCTTGGTGAATGAAAAGTTGGCAACTAGCCAGCAGTGTGGCCTTGCAGCCAGGAGGGCCTGGGGTAAACTGGGGAGTGTGTGGCTAGCAAGTCCAGGGAGATGATGCTGCCACTATACTCAGCTCAGCCCTAGTGAGGCCACATCTGGAGTGCTGGGATCCTCAGGACAAGAGAGAAAAGGAACTACTGGAGAGGGTCCACTGGAGACCACAAAGATGATGAGAGGTCTGGAGCATCTCTTATGAGGAGAGACTGAGGGAGCTGGGCTGGTTTATTCTAAAGAAGAAAAGACTGAGAGAGGATCTCATCAATGCACATAAATATCTCAAAGGTATGTTCTGAGAATATCATGCTAGACTCTTTTCAGTTGTGCCCAGAGACAGGATGAGGAGCAATGGCCATGAACTAAAACAGAGAAAGTTTCACCTCAACAAGAGAAAGAATTTCATTACATTGAGAATGGCAAAACATTGAAACAGGCTGCCCAGGGAGGTAATAGTCTCCCTCACTGGACATTCAAAGCTCAATTGAACACATTCCTATGTCCCCTGCTCAAGGCAACCCTGCCTTGGCAGAGAGGGTTTGAGCAAGTGAACTCCAGAAGTGCTTTCCAACCCTAACAATTCTGTGCTCGTATGATTCTGTTAGTATCCTAATTCAGAAGTTGAAGCATTAGTTTTCTATTTTGTCTGCGGCATGTGCTCAATCCCTTGTGAAATCAGCAGCACCTTAGAATTTGGTTATTGTGTTTTGCTTAATAAAGATGAATTTAAGAATGTGCTTAAAAGATATGAGTGAACTGAGGTCCAAGATTGAAATAAAAAATTTTATAGTATTTGAAGATTTCCACTATTAAAAATGGTAGACATTAATCTGATAATGATAGACTGTGTGCATGCCTCAGTTGTCTGAATGTATAAGTCAAAAATAAAAAATATTATCTGAATGCTCTGAAGTGAAAAATTGTCAAAGCAGAAGAGATTGGGCAAAGGAAAAATAGCAATTTTTTAATTGAAATAGAAGTAAAGGGAGGCTGTAAAAGGAAACTGCAATAATAAGGCTGCCACTACATAAATCAGTGGAGACTGAGATCTAGGACACAACCATATATAAGGAAAATACAGAATAAAAATCCATTTTTTCATAGAACTATTTTTCTTTCCCTTTTTTTCCTTGTTTATTGACTACACAATTTCATATTATTCTCTTTGAGTGGGAAGTTTGGCTTACTGTCTGATAAGACAATTAAAAGATAGAAAATATTTTATAACTTTCCATCTGAAAATATGGGAGGTCTTCTGTAAGTTTGAACAACAGGCAAAAGCTGGGTTCCCAAGTTTAAGTTTCCTACATTTGGAAAGACATTGAAGTACTGTTCCTGAAATCTCATGTGACTTGTACATATGCCCCAGTATTGTTGAGTTTAAATTTGAGACCCTGATTAAGTGTAATTCCCAGTTTTTCATGTATCAAGTGAGTATGATGTTTTGTGTTATTACTACTGCTTCCAAAAAGCACTAAAAATTCTGTTAGATTTTTAAAACTTTCCTGCTGTAAACCAGAACTGGGAAATAAAGGGGGAAGAAAAGCTTTCTTTAAAAACAACAACAACCAAAAATAGAAAAAAAAAACCCTCAACATCATGATTTTTCCTTTCCCTTCCTATAGGTTGGATTTCTGAAAATACTCCAACAAAATTTCTCTACTAAAATTGCTGAAAGAAAATGAATTCTTGTGGGAAGCTTTTTTGCAAGAATTCCATTTTAAATCATTATGAGTATTGCATCATATATGTCGGAAAGTATTTATTTTCTCAGTCATAACTATGAAACAAAACCTAAGCTTAGAATCATCACAATCAATGGCAAAGATGTAAAACACAAAGCGGGTAATCAGTCCCCAAAGTTACGCTGCAAATTTAGATATATTACATAAGGAGAAAGAACCTGAAAAAAAATTGAATTTATTGCTTCTTGTGAATTCTTAGTACAAATCTATCAGCTCTAAACCTTTCTCCAAATACAGAGTACATATTTTTTCCTTGGTTTTGGTTAGGTTTTTTTTGGTTTGGTTCAGTTCAGTTTTTTCCTAGTCAGTTAGTTCACAAATATATCAGGTACTATGTTGAATGTTTCAGCTAGTTAGAAATGCCTGACAATGCAACCTAAAATAAGAAAATATGCACTGTGGGGCAAAGATGCCTGGTTTTACTGCCCTTCCAACTGTACATTTTATATATTTGCAAAAATAGCTTACAATTCAAGCAGTATAGAACTCGTGATAATAAAACTTTAGGGCTTACAAAATGTCGTAAAAAGCTCATGGACTATTTTGAGAAAAGTCATGAATTATTTATTAAGCAACTTTCAGAACTAGGTTTTCTGTTCTGCTTCCATTTATATGTCTCAGGGTCATCAATTTCAGTTTATTTTAACATATGAAAGATAATCTTCCACTTTTTCACTAGAAAGTAATAAACTTTGGGCATAGTTTCAAATAAAAAGAAGTCAGTCATTTAAAATATATATGTAAGACATGGTTATTAATTAAAAATAGACATTTAAAAAGAAAAAACTTTTAATGTCCACAGCTTCAAGACAGCTTAAAATTTGTGAGAGCTCAAATTATTAATTCCTGTTTCATCTGAAAATTAAAGTTGAATAAATAATTTGCAGCTAATATTTTTTTCCTAGCAAAATCATCCTCTTCTTCTCTTTGAAAACTGAGTAACAATTTTTAGGTCCTGAAGTGGGTTGATCTTAGTGGGATTCTAAGTGTCCACCAAGCTGCTCTATCAGTCCCCCTCCTCAGCAGGACAAAGGAGAAAAAAAACCTTGAGACAAAGGCAGCTTAACAAAGAAAAGTAAAAGCAGTGCTGACAAGCAAAGGAGAAAGAGACTAATTCTGTGTTTCCTCAGTCACTTCCTGGGAAGCAGGGCCTCAATATGCATAGCAATTGCTCCAGAAGGCAAATACATTAATGACAAATGCCTTACTAAAAAATGCCCCCTCCACTCCTTCTTTCTCTTAATGTTTCATTCTGGGCACGATGTTGTCTGGTATGGAGCACCTCTCTGATCAGCTTGGGTCAGCTGTTCCAGCTGTGTTCCCTCTCAGCCTTGCTCACCCTCAGCCTACAGGCTATTGGAGGGCAAGTTAGAAGAGGCAGCACTGATGATGTTATGCACAGCACTGCTCAGCAGTTGGCAAAACACTGGAGTGTTACCAGCATCGTTCTAGTTACAAACACAAAGCACAGCAATGTAAGTGCTGCTACAAGGAAAGTTAACTCCTTCCTAGACAGGCTCAATACAGTTTCCTGGTAAGAGAAATAAAAGGTTGTGTGCTAGCGATTTCCACTATATCAGCACATGAATAAAAAAGGTAGAGTTTCTGTGGACCAAAATGCTACTACCTCACATACTGTTAGACAGATCAACCACATTCCACCCTCACAGAAATACTTCAAAAATATTTATTAGTCTCTTGGACATCTCCATCAGACATGGGGCAAGAAGTAAAAGTTTGTCACTGAAATGTTAGCAGCTCTTTGTATGAGGCAATTTTAAAGTTGTTTCTTTGAACCGTCTAAGGGAAGTTAATGAAGGAATGGAGGACAAGGGAAGCCTGTGTAGTGGGATGGGTTAGGAGGGTTTCTATTTGCGTTTTAGTGCAGACTGTGTATCTCAGATCATCTGTCTAAATTCCCCTTTATAGAACATGGGGAGCAATTGCAACTTCTACAGTACAACTCATCTAATCTTAGAGGGATCAGCTAAATTTGATCAGATGAAGTATGCAACAGATGCACCTATTTCTCTCAGTTGAACAGAAATGGAGCTAAGGGCAGACATCCCAACAGTAGATGTTTAAAGCCAAGATGAATCCTGCCTGGGGTCTTTGCTTTCAGAATATTCATAAACTCATAAGCTGTCTTTTGAGATTGGATCAAAATTCTCAACTAATAATCGCCAGCAATTGTGGAAATTGTAGCATATGGTAATGAATCATCAGTTGCTGACTACTATTGAGTCACTGCACATATAAACAACATACTGTTTACCACTTCTGGAAAGACCAATTCTTAATACCTATTCAAATAATAAAAAGTTTCAGTAATAAAACAATAAGATAAATCACTGAATAATGTAAATTTTATGGGGTAAAACTCCTGGTATGAGTTGGCTAAGCTAATACCACTGGCCAAAATATTTTTTGAGACTCAAATCATTTTCACCTGTCACAACAAGAAAATATCAGATTATACAGCACTGAACAGAATGTAGAAAGAAGCTGAATTTTCTAGATGAAACACTGAATTCTCTGCCTCAATGCTGCAGTTTGCTAGGTATTCTAGCTATTCAATGCTACATCTAGCTAGGTATTCTAAAGCCATTATCAGAAATGGAAGAGCAGAGAAAGGAGGGAGGGAGGGTGGGAGAAGCAGCCAGAAGTTAAAAACCTATTGCTAAGCCTAATACTGTCACCTTTCCTGCTCAGCACAGGATAAAATTTCTCTAAGTAAATATGTATTCTTTAGCAAGAAAAGCAAAGTAGACTTGGGATGAATCAAAGACTATCACAGGCTGAAGGGGATCTGCTCCTTGCAGTGGGGCTTCTCTCCAGCCTGTCATCCCCCAATTTTATGTACAACCAGTATTATGCTGCCCAAGGTGCAGAATCTGGCATTTTCTCTTGCTGAATTTCAGATGGTCATAGAATAAGAGAGTCATAGTATCACAGAATCATAGAATGGTTTCTGCTGCAAGGGAACTTAAAAGTCATCTAATTCCAACCACCCCACTTTGGGTAGGGATGCCACCCACTAGATTATATCATTGCTCAACTCCCTAGTTTATGCAGATCTCTCTGTAAGGCCTTTTTATCCTTGAGGGAATCTATAGCTCCTCCTAATTTTGTATCATCAGCAAACTTCCTTCATATACATATGACTCCAGCCTCCAGATCAATTACAAAGGAAAGAGAAATAAAAAGGGAATGGAAAGAATGAAAAAAAAATTCTTGATAAATATTATTTTTAAATGCCATGAAAAATGAAAGTTTCGGTCTTTAAATTGAAGAAAACAAAACAATGAAATTAATTTATAAATTTGATTACAGGTGGTGTTAATTTCATTTAATATAACACTGACTTTACCTAATTTCTTCAGTTATTTCTGTAGTCATTTGACTATACATACTATTTCAAATCAAAAGTAAGCCTTTACTATGACTCTTTTTATAATACTGTGAAGGATGTGACAAAGGTTTTTTTTCTAACTGAGGTTACCTTCCTATATTGAAGTCTTTACATCTGAAATGAGAGAATCAAATACTGTACAGAGTAGGTAAGCCACTTCTCCAGGGAACACAGTCCAGCATGAGCATTCAGTTCTCAAGAAAAAGAAAAGCTGAAAAAGTGGCTTGAACCTCACAGTAACACTTCTTTCTTCTACTCTCTTAAATTCTTTTTTCACTTGGAAGCTTTGAGGTAAGCAAAAACTTTCCAGAAATAGCATCTTAGCACACTTAATAACTTACTCAAATACCCACAAGAGTTAACTTCCATAGTGTTAAATGATAATGCCTGCTAGAACCACAGCTTGTCAAAGAACATTTCAAATAATGTGCCCTTCCAGTGCCCTTCCAGCCTGATTGATAAAAAGGATTGTCCGGTTAAAAAAATTGAATACTGCATGCACATACCACAGTATTCCATGGATCTGCATTAAAGTAGTATTAAAGTATTAATCCAACTCCTTTATAAATAATAGGTAGAAATACATCCAAAATTTAATATGGAGATACAAACGCTGTAATAATGAAAAAAAAGTTATATTTTGGTTTTATATCTCGATTCAGAATTGCAAACTGTTTTTATCCTTCCACATTGATGAATTAGTAGACCATACTACAAGTACCACTAGGAAAATTGTAGAAGTTGATCTATTTGATTTTTTTAAAAAGCATTAATTTCCTTTCAGAGTATGGAATCCTTAATAACAGGTGATAAATCTACACCATTTTGAAGTTCATATAATCAAAGATCTGTAAACTGTACTTTGCTCTAATGCTCTATTTGATGTCCACTGCAACTACAGTGTCTGAAATCCATAAACTGCACAAGTTTGCTCTGTAATGCTGCAATAGCTTGTAATTACTTCAGACAGTTTCATCAATGACTGCAAACCGGTTCTTCACAATACTTCTTTTTTTAAATCCTGGCAGGCACGTGGAAGTTTGTTTTCAGTAGAGCAGTTTAGGCTGTAGACAGTTTCCAAAAATCTGCATATTCAATCACCATTTCTTTACTCTTTGATATACTGCCAAAATATTTCTAAGACATCACTATAGAATTCCAATGACACTGTCAACCTGTTGCATATAACTGACAGTTTTAACCTTTATGTTTTGAGAAACATTCAATAGTTTTTCCCATAACACTTCCCCAAAATAACTGGTATTGTATTTATGGATGATGGGCTTCAACCAGCCTCTCGCATGCCAGGTTATTCAAAGCTGCAATATAACACACAGTTAAATAGAGAATTATATGACATAGATTCCACCATCTGGCATAGGAGCATGATTTTTTTTTTAGATGGTCTAAAATTATTTTTCAACAAAGAAGATTTCATTAGATAGTTTTTATACAGCCATGACATTCTTCATTATATGGAAATGTGTAAAAATAACACTGAAGTTCAAGTCATATACACTTTAGGCACATCTATATAGGGTGTGTATAAAGACATTTTGTGATGATTCCAAAATACTTCATCTTTGTGGAAACTTAGTCCTGTAAATACTATAGCTACATTTAAATAACAATGAGCTGAAATCTGTAAGTTCAATTTACAGGGAAAGCTTACAAGGGTGCAGCACAATTTCATATTCACAGTAATGATTAATATGTAGACTTCAGGTAGGAGGCAATCCAGACATTCTTGTTCAATGTCTTTAATACATGCTGGCTCTTCACTAACTCAGAAATTTTTCTACTGGACTTCACTCTGTGTATTTGTCTTCTGATATAATTTTTAGTTGGTAAGAGAAATTAAAAAGAAAATATGGTTTGAAATTTTTGTTAAGGTAAGGTACTTGGGTCACATAAATAACCCTTCGAATTTCAACAGAGCTGTATCAATTAGATTCTGTTATTCACTTACTGAAGGAGTATATCTATTCACAAGTTTATTTTATTTTGCATTACCATAAACAAGGTTTTGCATAGAAATTCAAACTAGAAACGGGTTTTCAGTGTTTTTCATTAGCATTACATGCTTTACTGTAGTACACTTTGGGGAATTATAGACTGCAAAAGTAGAATATGATAAATTGCTGGAAAGGTTTTTTCATGTGGTTTTAGTGATTTAAAACAGACTGCTATACAAGAAAAACAGTGATAGCAAAGAATCCAGGGACAGTTTTCAAAAAAAAAAAAAAAAAAAAAAAAGCAAAAGCAAATTCACAGAGCGATATCTGCTAGCATTGGTCAAGATAAAACTTGTAACTCTCAAGGGGTCTAGTGAAAACCTCAGTCAGTGAGTATTCATGTCCTCTTATAGGTAACTTTTCCTTAAATCTGGCTGACAGTTCTTAAAAACGGTGAAAGACAGTTTTAAAAATTAATTTTTAAAAAAGAATACCTTGATCTATTCTCTTAAATCATGAGAACCTGTTTTAAGCTCTACAATAATGAAAGCCAACAGATCAGTGAAGTTACTCTGCTCCATTGTTTTGACACTGCCAGACTGGTAGTTCTTCTCTCACTAACTTTGCAACAGTGACTTCTAACTGAGAAACCAGAGAGGAGGTTAAAGCAAAACAATAAAATAGGAACCATATAATGGGGAAAGGAAGGCAAGCTTCAGGCAAAAAGGCTTGAGTGGACAGTTGCTTTTGTTCCAGGAACCTGGTGTTCTGATGAGCCACTGGTGCTTGAACAGCTCATGACTGATTGTGCACAGGAGAAGCCAAGTCATTTGAGCTATGAGCTGGCCACCTAAGAAGGAAATCTGAGCACAGATATGCTCGACTGCTCAACCGCAGTGCAGGGACTCCTTCAGCTCACCAAATCCGTACACTGTAAACAAATGGTACCGAAAGCAAAGAAACGTGATGGATTCTTATTGCCACCTCTAACCTTGTCAGCTTCAGCTGGCAGATGGATTAATCCAATCAGTGTATTTTACTGGAGCCTAACACTGTGGGGGCAAGAGCAGTGTAACTGAATGTCTAAAATCAATCCTTACTGGAATTGTTGAATTATCAGGACAATAACCTACACTAGCATTTCTGTGTCAAATTATT
Organism: Anomalospiza imberbis; assembly: GCF_031753505.1. Taxonomy (NCBI): domain Eukaryota; kingdom Metazoa; phylum Chordata; class Aves; order Passeriformes; family Viduidae; genus Anomalospiza; species Anomalospiza imberbis. Next base: position 104,314,773 of record NC_089682.1, read on the forward strand.
TGATAGGTAAGCAGTCAGGAAAACCGAAAGCAAGAATATATTAATTTTATCCCTTTTCTGCCAGCATGCATATCTTATTCCTGCTAAAAAAAATCTGTAGAATACTTTCTGGTTGTCTACAGAAAGCTTAAGGTATTTTTATGTATCATTAAATAATCTAACAACCTATTTCCACATGTGATGGGGAGGTCAGATGGGCTCAGTTAAAACTCATATCATAACCTACTTCAACTCTTCCAGGTACTTGGACTAAATCTGTTATTCTATTGACTTTTTTCTCATCAGGATTCGACATGCTTAAGTGTACGAATGCAATGAGCTAAACGCTGCTTATTTTTTGACAGGACATGAATAGTATTTGCTTAACCAAAGAAACTACAGTTAGAAGTCATAGACAGTGTTTTAAACACAGGGTAGTATGATTTCAGCTACACCACTTTAATTTAGACTAGTTGTTTTTCTATAATCTGGAACCTTTAAAAAGAAAGTTCTGAATGCCCACACTGAGGTAACTAACATGAGTAAGAGAGTCAGCATTTGGTCCTTAATCCAAAATTATATTTCAAACTGTAAATTTTTGCGAATGGACCTATCAAAATCCATGTGATGCAGAAAAGGGGAAGATATTGTGTACAAATCTGAATTCCTTCTTCTGGCAAAAGGTCTTAATAACCTAATGAAAATATCTGAGGGAAAAATGCAGTGATGGGCCTTTTTAGCTAGACTATTATGGACTGATAAATATAAATCACAAAGTTATTATTCACATTTTGTCTATTTTCTACTGATAGAACTAATCTCATTTGGGCAGGAGGGTGGGGCTGGAAAGGGGTTAAGCATTTCATTTTTGTGAACAAGTCACAATCTGTCCAGAGCTTATTTTCCTTTGCTGAAGCATGGCTTTGCCTAGTAACTACTGTTATTAGACTATGTTTCATTCCTCGCTTTCAAATATTTTATCCAGCTCAGCACAAGATTGAAGGCCCCAGAGGGACCTAAAAATTCTAAGTGCTTTTGCAAAAATAAATGCCTCAAACCAAACAGCACCTCAACAGGTAAGTTATTTGAATTGGTTTCTCTCAAAGAGAATTTCAGGTCTTAAGGTGAGCCAACATTTTAGAAATAGCTTATATATCCGTCATCAAACTCAAATTAATAAATTCCTTAACATCTCTGAAAAACCAGGACAAATTAACTCTTGTTTCTTTCTGAGAGGCTTTCAAATATTTTTCTTGACATTCATTTCATCTTTTTTTTTCATTTTGCAGAACTATGATTTTTTTTTCTGCTTACTTATATATCTAGAATGGACACAATTGTTTTCATTGCATAAGTTTCAGAATCACTTCATTATTAGTGTGTTTTTTGTTTTTTCTCAGCGTCATTGAAAATGTCAGAATTTATTTGGGATAATATTAGTCAACTAATTCTTCAAGAGCATAAAAGGGAAAACTAGTTATTTTTTGTTGATGAATTGTCTTCCTCCTGAGGAAGAAATTAAATTGAAATATTTAGGGAGGAAATTTGTTCTTTTTCTTGGTGATATAAGAATACAAAGCAATATTACTGAAAATAAGAGATATATTCTGCCTGAAATGCAAGCACAGGATAATCTGAACTACAAGAAGGCATTGAAGAGAAATTCTTTTCCACACAGGAGGTCAAAGAGACAAAGGTACTGCATGCTTTAACAGATCCATGCAAGAAAACCCCTCATCCGTTCCTTTGTGAAGAAGCCATCACCTTCAGTGTATATACAGGCAGTCAGATGTAATTCAGGAAGTGGAAAGCTTGTTTTTCTTCAGCAAAGCAACCCTGTCATACAAAAGTAATGGTTTTATTCCTCTAAAGCAAAAGAGGAGTCAGTCTTGCTCAGATAATAATGAAATGCTTTTTTTACCCACTCTGTTTTCTTTGGCAAAGGCAATTAACATTTTCCAAAAGTGGAATGTTTCACCATAGGTCAGAGAAGGTCCACACATATAAGACAACATATTTGCAAAGATTGGACTAATCTCATCCACCTGGTTAAAAAAATTGAAATTAATGTCTTCATATATATTAAATTAATATGCATAATGAATAGGGTTTCATTTTTATAATTGTTTTGTGAGAAGTTGAATTAAGGAAAAATTATATATTTTGAATAAAAGAAAAAAACCTATAAGCTTACATTTTTCTTCCTCAAAGTAGAATAAGCTACCCATCAATCACATTTATAGTTTTATAAAAAATGTCCTGGATAATTCCAAGGAAAACCATCTTTTGTATGATATCAATATTACAAGAAATTCCAGAAAAGTTGAGCAAGTGAGCCCCCTTGTGTCCTGATTCTCATCTACTAAAACTGCCGTTCAGAGGTTCTAATAGAATACCTTGGAAATAATTACATTTTCTACAAGCAAGTATGATAGATAGTACACAATCCTAAATGCTCATAAAATCAATATATAGATTTTTGGCATAAGTTTGCATATCTTGGTTTTACTCATGGATTAAATAGAAATATATGGTTCTCTTCAGTCTCTAAAATTGAGAGTTCTATCTCTTAGATAATTCATGGTCTAAAATGTTTCATTGATTTTTCTTAACTGAAAATGAAACCTATCATTCTACTTTCAGAATATTTTCATGACAAATACAGTCATTTCTAGGTGGACTTTTAAACTGTGTTGAGTCTGTAAGTTAAAATATTGCTTGTCAAGTATTGCTTGTTAAAAATTTCCAAATATTATTTTGTGACTTTTGTAGGAAAAATTGTCCATGAAATTTTTCTGATACCATAATAGACATGGTCATTGAAAATTTCTTTTTCACAAAATACTTATTAACTAAAGCAATAATAATAAAAAATTATCTGACAACTGGTATGGCAAAGCAGATTGTGTAACATAACTGCTCAATTTTTTGGATTTGGGGCAGGTTTGTTGTTGTTTTTTGTTGTTGTTGTTTTTTAATGTAACTGAAGAGAGTTTGCTGTAGAGAAGCAGATAATCCATAAGCACTCAGACAACCTCAGGCAGAATGCAAGATTTCTGGAAGAGAATGAAGGGAAAAACAGACAAAAAGATTAAAAAAAGGATTGTCAGGCCCTCAAGATGAATTCATAAGCAATAAGGAAAGGGAATTAATGACTTTACAAGATGAGGAAGTAGCTTATACATAAAGAAGCAACTATCATCCTATCACATTTAGGAGAAAAATTATAAAAGCCTTGTGGCACTGAGAGATCAATGACTTAGCAGTGCTAGTTAAAGACTCAGCTGCTCTAGATTCCTCAGCAATCTGATTTTCTCATGCAGGAATAGGAACACAAAAGGAATTGGCCACTCTGCTCTTAGTTAAAATGGTTGATCTCCACTTGTCTTTTCTCTACGCTTTTGTTAAAATTAATTCTATACAGACACAAGTAAAGCAAGCCACAGGTGATAAATACCTTTTGTAAAGCACAGATCTCTTCTCACCAAGGTTCCACTTAGAGCATCAACTATCCCCTCTAAACAACTTGAAAATTTGGGATATTTTCAAAAGTAAAACACTTTAATAATTGATGGGGCACTAGTAAAAGAAACAAATACCCCAATACTTGGCTCCTAAGGAAATCATGCTAATATTTTTACTCTTTTTTCATATTATACAAGCATTCTGATGAGAAGTTTGGCTGCTGTAGCCACACAGACCTGCAAAAAGAACACACATATCTCAAACAGGCAGATCACCTGTTGTATCATGCTATCACCAAAGTACACAAAAATGCTCCTGTAATCATCTTAAAACTCAGTTATGAAGGCTTGGAAGTGTAAGGCTAAATAAAAACAGAGACTGGCCTTTGGATTAAGACATAAACTGAAGTTACTACACTGTGAGAATGGGGGACTTTCTTCAAGATTGCCTCTAAGAGATTTTTCTTCATTATTAATGCCAGGAGCTATGCCAGGGTGAGGTTGCAGCCTCTGTAAGCACCTTGGCTGTGCCCAACCATGGACTTGGTGACACTAGCCCTACGGTGGATCTTCTGCTCTTTCAACTCTCAGAACCTCATTATGGCATCAGCAAAACACCTTTCCTGTGAGCCAGGACCTTATCACTAGTCCAATTAATATTTTAACAGTCTAAGAGTCCACATAATGTAATTATTACAGAAAGGCTCATTAATCATCTTCTTACATCTTTTAAAGAGAAAATCCTTAGATTCTACCTTTTTTTTCCCCTAGTATTGTGCTTCCCAGTCCAGTACTTCTTGGGAGCATTTTATGCTGAATATTTCAGCCTTCCTCAGGAAGGTTAGGGCCCCCTGCAATGAGTGGGGCAAATGCAGAGGGTATGGTCCCAAGACCACTGTACTGTTTGGGTATCTGAAGGTGCATTTCTTTTCCCTCCCTGTCACTTCCTTCTAAAAAACCCTTGGGGGAGTGCAGTAAGTGCCCCTTAACCCAGAGGCACAAGGGGCAGATTTTGTCCCTGTTTATCTGCTGGCAAGAGACAATTAGTTTGTCCTCTTCAAACTTCAGACTTCTATGCATCAAATGCATATCTTTGTTCCTAAGAGTCACACCTTGCTTTTTTTCCTGTAACTTTAGTCCTCAGGACTGAAATTGCATTTGTACATGTATGTTCACACTGGATCAGCCCAATAAATTTTCTCCCTAAGTGACCCCTTGAGGACTCCTATGAAGAACAATATCTAGATAAACATATAATGCAGCTCCCACTACTCTGGCAGTCTAAGATTGTTTTCAGCCCCCAGACATCATCCATGGATTGAGGATTGTCTTAGACCTGTTAAATTTTCTTTATAGTGACCAACATTTTATCAGTCCTTAAATACTTGTCCTAACATCTTGAATCTTGAAAACTTGAATCTGCAATATCCTTTGGCAGTGTTCCACAGGCTATGAACAGGAACTATCCTTCAATGCTTTTCTAGTTCTTGTCTAGAAAAGACAAATTACCTTTTACCCACCCTCTTCATAATGGTTATTTTTCATTTCTTTGCTACATGCTTCCAAAACTGGGTCAGACATTAAAATATTTGAGTAGATAGAAACTCTCTAGACATTTAGAAACTGTTGTACATGTAAGTCATGCCACAGAAATCCCACTAGATGACTTGCTGTACCTTGATATGTCTAAACACTTATAAAAACCTATGGAAAATTATGAAAAGCAAAAACGTACCTCACTTCCATTAGCAGTACATCTTACTTTAAGCTATTATAATGAAAAGGACTTGCATCAGGCTGACTGAATTTACAATGTGACTGAATGGTTGCTAGGATCAGAAAGACAATTCTTCTCAACAAGGATATTGACAGATAATATTTCTGATTTTCCTTTCACTATGGAGGCATGTTGTTTCCCCATATAATTTATAAATTACATTGATTTACAACTGAAACAGAATCATGAACACTAGGTTATACCATGCCTTGGCCCTCCTCCTCTGTCCATGCAATTATAAGTTACCTAGGAATTCTGATAACTGTGGTGCCATTACAAAATATAACTGATTGTGCTGTTTTGGAAATTAAGTGTTGTTTCCTTTTTTTACATTTAGCCTGGACAGATATTTGGATCTACCCATTGCCAGTGCTGAGCCAAGGCATAAAATCTAATGAAACCTTCTTTCCAAGAGTTTTAATGGTTCTGTAACTAGCATGTAACTCTCCCCAAGGCATCATATGTCTAGAATCTGTCTTTTGTGGTTATATAGTACTTTGTATGCCCTTTTTATGACTCTAAATTAAGAATGATCTCATATGATAATTCCTTGTTTCCACAAGGAGTATAATGTCCCAAATACTACTTTTTAAGTTACACATTACCTGTGTAAGTCTCATTAACCTTTCTCACCAGTAATTTTTTTAATGTTCTCCACTTTTAAGCCTTTAATACCATGACAGAAAACTAATATAATTCCCAGTAACAGACTTTAGTAATTTTCACAGAATTCCACATTACTAAAATAATTATGCTCTCTGGTAGGCCATCTAAACCCAATTATTCTCTGTATCACATACATAGCGAAACCAAATTTTTAAAATCTCTTTCAGGGTAACTTTACATTGAGAATATCACTATTTGTTTTCCTTAATTAGTTTTACAATCTTAATTGCATTACATTTTGAAAAAAAAGAATATATACAAACTGTTAACATGTCAGTCATTGAGAATGTTTATAACCAAGTAAATAGTAAAAGAGAAGCTGAAGACATCTGCAGTGGCTGAATGAATTGATGGATATTTAGGTATGGAGAAAACCTGTTGGATCCCTGTGTGCAAAGAATATGAGCAATAGCACAATGTCCAAATGACAGCCACTGACAAGCAGGGTATGCAGGGGTCAATAGTGTGGCCTGTTTCCTCAATGTCTTTATCAGTAAACTGAACAACTATAGCAGTGCAACAGCAGGAAAAGCTTTTAAGGGCACTAAACTGGGTGGAGTGGCTAACAAAATGAATGGCAAAGCATCAATTCAGAGTGACCTCAGAAAGTAGAGTACTGGATCAGCAGAAACATCATGGGATTCAAGAACGATGGAATCACGGAATCATGTATTTTGGAAGGGACCTCTTGAAATTATCCAGTCTAGGTCCCCAGTTCAGGCAGAGTCAGATTGCATATGTTTTCTGAGAATCTTCCTTCTCCAGGCTGAAAAGTACCAGCTTTCAGGCTCTTCTCATACGAAAGATGTGCCAGTTCCTTACCACAAAGGCTTTATGCTGGACTAACTTCAGTAAGTCTATGTCTTTCTCACACTCAGCAGTTCAGAACTTAACACAGTACTCTCAGATGCAGGTGCTTAGTAGAAAAGGATTGCCTCTCCTGAACTGATAGTAGCACTCTCCTTAATGCAATCCAGGAAATTTTTGGCCTTCTTTGCTATGAGAAAGGATTTCTGCTGTCCACCAGAACCCTGAAGTTCTCTATAGGGCTGAGAAGTGCTTTCCAGACACTTGGCACTCAGAGAATCCTGGTGTCTGGAGTTCTTCAACCCAGGAAGAGAACTTTGCTTTTCATTTTACTTCACAAGATTCCTCTCAGCCCATTTTTCCAGCCTTTCTAAGCCCCTCTGAATGGCAAAACAACCATCCATCAGCTGTTCCTCTCAGTTTTGCAATATCTGTGAGAACTTGCTGAGGGTTTGCTCTGTCTCAGCATCCTGGTCTTTAATGAAGGTATTGAAATGTTGTCCTTGGTATCAACCTCTATGCTATACCACTAATTACTTGCCTCCAGCTGGACTTTATGATTCTGATCAAAACTAAGTGGATCTGGTTATTTACTTAGTTTTCAATGCACCTCACTGTGTACTTATGTAACTCAATTTGTCTGCTTATATTTGAGGATATTGTGGGAAACAGTGATAAATGCTTTGCCAGTCAAGATGAACTTCATCCAAAGCTGAATTTGATCTCTATTCAAGAGGCCTTTGTTTATTCTAGAAGACACGTGTTCAGTATTTTTTAGAAGTCTGGTTCTTTTATTGCCTTAAGTTTCTCAAGCACAAGTCAAGGAACTTCCATCAGTAGGTAATTGAGAAACTTTTGAACAAGAAATTCTTTTATCTGCAAAAGTTTTTCAGAATTTGAATATTGGTATTACAATAGAAAAGTATATGCACCACTTCTTAAGTAAAAAGTAGACCATTACTGTTTTGTGAACTTCACAATTCAGGGTGTTTATAATCCCATTTATATTTAAAAAGAGTACAAGTACACTTCTTTCTCTTCCTGTTTATCCAGATATAGGTAACTTTCCAAAGGTCCAGCTCACTAAATTTCAGCAATGACCACCAAATTCTGTCTCCAGTTAAAGAATATACATGGGATGAGATTCACATGTAGACAGAAGGAGCTAACACTGATTCCTGCAGAGTCTGTATACAGTGTATATTTCACATAGAATTCACAGTTGCAGGATGTTGTGAACTCTAAAAGTATGTTTGAGCTCAAGTGAAGACAAGTAGACAAATTAATATAAGAAAAGGGCAAGTAGATAGAGACAGTGGGCAAAGTGGAATATCTTGCTGAGGAAAGCAAGAAACCTCTGACTTCTGCAAATTGAAAAGTTGTATGATGTGCTGGACCAGTCTGTATGTCTTCTTTTGGTTACAATATTTCTCTAAACGTTTACTACCGTCTCCAGTAATATTGCTAATACTTTGTATTTTAATCGCACCAGCATAATGGTTTATTGTTGCTGTGCTTAATAAAAGGAAAAAAAATGAAAAAAAGAAACAAAAAGCAATAAGAGAGCTTGAATAATATTGGTGAATTCAGTAGGACTACTCAAATACTACAAGTTAAGAATTTGCATAAATAATGCATGGGTTATGAGCCTTTCTCATGTTTAAAGCACAAGTATTTATTTGTTCAAAATTTAATGTAGGTTAAAATTTTTCTAACACCAAAATTCTACACCATAGATAGATGGTTCTTCCTTTAATTTATTTTTTTAACAGGGAAGCACTTCATTTGACTTTAAATGAATATGGTTGTAACTGCAGCTCAGATCAGAAATTATATCACCTCTGTTGAAAGTAATAGGGGTTTCCAAGGACTAGTTCCACAGATGGCTGAACTCTGAGTGGTTTGTACTGCTGTGTTGTAGGAATTTTGAAAACAATCATTATTTCTTGTTACCATTCTGTGACAACATTTTACACTGCCTTCAAAATAAAGACTTTGGTCATCAGGAGGTGATTTGATTTCTTTTTCCAATTCATGTCCACATAATATTCCAATAGAATAGTCTCTTTAAAAAAAAAGTCTCCATTTTCTTACTGTGAAGTGCAAGATTATGTGCTAATTAAGGTTATATATTCTGTTATTTAAAGAGAAAATTAAGAATGGTCAATGTCTTATATTGTATCAGACATTAACTGATAGCTGAAATCGGCACACATCTACATGGATTGATAACAGAAGTTAAATTATTAAGCTGCCAGCAATGCAAGGTTGCTGATAATAAGATTGACAAAGCAATGGCGAATAAAACTCAAGTGTGAAAAAACAAGGAAAAGCAACTTATATTCTTTCCTGTCTTACCAGTGAAAGTATTAGTAAAGGCAATGAATATTATTTACAGTTAAGCCTATATGTCATTTCAACTTGTTAAAATGGCAATATTTTAATATTCCTTACTGAGGGTAAGGAAGAAATAATAGTAGTCTATTCAAACTTCAAGTTATAGGATTATTAGTGAGAAATAATTAGGCAGGTTATGCCTTTTTTTTCTCAATGAATTCTTTATACTTTGGTGTAACTTCATCATCCTTAATGATGTAACTTTGATGTAAGTTTTCATGATCATTAGTATCATTGCAAATTTTCATTATTCATAAATTATGAAATAATAAGAAGGCTTCATTTCACCACCAATGCAAAATTGTTCATTTCAGTTATCAATCCATGAATGAATCATTCTTGGAGAATTCAAACTTCATAACAGATTTTTCTATACAGAATATCAAAACCAAAGTAGCATCTGTAGTGCTGTCTTTCTGTTATTTGTATTTTGTTCAAAAAATAACAAACTGCAGCAGTATTTTTGTGAAACAAATCAGATTTGTATTTTTATGTAATTCAGTGTTCTTTTTAATGGTCAGTTTCAACAAAAAATTTAGCTCAGCATTTATGATAATGACAGCTTAAGGAGTATGTTTTCTACCAATCAGTGTGCTCATCAGAAGCATATGCTTCATGACTAAGGTTAATAAAAAAGTAATTCTTATAAATATGTCAGTAATAGCTGAGCTTTCTAACTCAATATGAGGACCTCCACATCTAAATTTACATATGAATAAACATGACATAAACTTATCTTATAAATGCAACTTAAGTGATCAAGGATACTGTTGAGTCCATTTTACTCCTGAGATCAGGTGTTCACTATAGTTATTCTTTGTCCTAATAGAGGGGGAAATCGAATCCTGGTAGAGTAAATGTTGGTACACAGCCCACTTGAACTTACACTGTTTACCACTTTTTAATTCTCTTTAATATTTCCAGGTGTAAATTAAGGTTTTGGTTGAAAGTGAACACACTTGGGCTCCTGTCTCTTAGATTTAGTTTTTATTGTGTTATTAGATGCTGTTTACTACTCTACAAGTGTAAAATATGGTTTTCCTTGACCTAGTAGGCCACCTGTATTTTCCCATAAGAGTCAAAACATGAGAAAGAAATTCAAAGGTATCATGAAATGTAACATTACATGGGATTTTCATTTTAAATATTTTTTTGTTTGATCTCAATGAGAACACAAACTGCATTATTTTTATACAGGTACTAATTTAAAAAAAAATAATAATTTGAGAAAGATTGCTCAATGGAGCAAATTTAGGAACACCTGTTTCTCATGTGAATTCTTCATCTACTATGTTAGGAACAAATTTTTCTTCTGTTCTCACTTCACGGTACCTTTGACTTTGAATGTTCATCTACAGAAGAAGTATAGGCAGTCCTCAGTCTTGATGATCTTTTCAGCCTGAACAGGGACAGTACAAGCATAACCTTGAATCCTCCTCTTTTTCCCATACTCAGGAGAAAGGAGCAATTTAACCAGACCTTGCACTTCATGCTCACATTGATACTGGGGAATAAAAGGAATTGATGTATGCACTGTTTTTCTTCAAAGTGGAGAGTAAATGGTTCCTTTCTCTAAAAGAGTGGTTATTAAAAGTCCATGGTTATAAAAAGATTCAAGGTAAATTGTCCCAAATAATTTAAGTGCCAAATCTTTCAGGAGGGGTAGGATTTCAAGGAAACCTGCATACTTAGCATTTTTTCTTGACTAGCTCTACTGCACCTAATATCTAGTATGTAATTTGGACAAGAAATTCTCTTATTCACTGAAAAAGATACACAGGCAGCTGTATTTAGATTTTGGATTTTGGCTTTGAGGTGTAGAAAATGAAGCACCAATTCATTTTTCTTGAGGGCATCAACTTTCTGTTTTGGATGGTCAGTTATGACTTTTTAGCCAGATTTATCTGAGTATATTAAAGAACACAAAGTCTACAGCTGCAGTTAGCATTTTTATTAAATCAGTGAATGAAATTGGGTGGGAAAACAAAAGAGACCAAAATGACATTTTAAGTTAAAATTTTTCACTTCCAGCTGTATAATCACTCAGTGAAGTAAATTATGTAAATTATTTCCCCTGAAACAGACATACTGGTTTTCAATTTAAATGACATAAAGTTAAACAGATTTAGATTATTCAAAATCCTGCCTTTTTTCTCTCATTTATTTGTAATAAATTATGTTAGTTAAAAAACCCGACAGTAGTCTGTTCCCTAGCATTTTTCTTTTGCTTTTCAGCATTTCTAGCATTTCAAGTTTCTAGCAGTTAAGTAAGTAAAGCCAGAATTATTAATATTTGTGAGTCTCATGTAGTTATTCTGTAACAGTAAATTGATCTATCTCTGAAGGGAGAAAAGGTACAAATAAATGAAAGCAAACAAAAAAAAACCCTTTCTGTTGGGTTATTTCCATAGACTAATTCTAGAAAATTCTATGCCTTTTTCTTTAGGTGACTTTATTGTGTTCGTCCCGTATGTCACCTTTTCAAAAGAAAATAAAATATTTTCTTCCCCATTTGCTTGGTCTGCTAGGAGAATAACCAAAGCTTTTTTTCAAGTTTAACTATGTAACTTATACAGTCTTGGTGTATAAGGCTTTGATTCTTTGTCAGTTGTTTTCTGCATTGTATAATGCCACTAGGAAAAAAGAGGAAACTTTAATCACCCACTGAGATAGATTTCTGTCCAGCTGGATGTCTGACCAGAGACATCACCTATCAAAGACAAAGCAAAAAAATTGTCCTGGAACTGTCAAAAATCTTCACATTTACAATCAATCCTTGAGGGAGAAACCTTTTTCTCTCTCTTTTTAGAATGTTTTCTTCTGGTCTTTGTTGTTAATATATGTTCTCTGATCATAGTTGACTTTGAAAACTGATCTGTAAAAAAAAGAAAAACATTCCTTTTTGAGTAGGCTAGGACCAGTTTGCTGTAACCCAGTTTACACTTTTACCATTGAAGAAATTGCTAAGAGAAAAATGTAACTTTGTAATTTGGGTATTCTGTTCCCAAACTGCAAACTTACATTTAGAAGATCTTTTAGAAAGGAAGCTCATGCAATGGGGTGGTACTAATACCAGCTGATACTGGACAAACAGAAATTTCTTCTTGGGTGTATACTATATGATGTGATGAAGAGGCAAAAATGCAAGAGATGCCAGCCCTGTCTTGACTTAGCACTGCTGAGGCCAAACATGAAGCACATTGTTCTGTTTTGGGCTCCCCAGTGTAAGAAAAGTATGGAACTACCAGAGACAATCCATTGAAAAGCCACAAAGCTTATCAAGGGACAGAAAACACCTCCTTAATGGACAAAGGATGAGAGTGCTGGGATGCTTCAGCATGGAGAAGACAAGGATCAGGAGGAATGCCATCAATGTGTACAGATACCTGAGGATAGAGGCAGGCTCTTTGCAGTGGTGCCCAGTAACAGGACCAGAGGCAATTGGCACAAACTCAAAAACAGGAGTTTCCATCTGAACATCAGAAAACACATTTTCACTGAGAGAGTGATCAAGCAGTGCAGTGGAACAGATGGCCCAGAGAGGTTCTGGAGTCTCCATCCTTCAAGATATTCAAAAACTGTCTGGACATAGTCTTGGGCAATCAGCTCTAGGTATGTTTCCTTTACACCACCACCAGCACTTAGACAGTTATACAGTCCAGGAATTAACCCAGGTGAAACACAGACCACCAAAAAAAAAAAAAAAAAAAAAAAAAAAAAAAAAAAAAAAAAAGGAAAAATAAGAAAAGAAAGAAAAAAGGTTCTGATTCAGCTATCTTGAAGCCACTGAAATATTAGTGCCCAAAGAAAGAGACCGCGGGCTAAAGGAGAAGAGGAAAGGACCACTTAGCAACACAGCTAGTTTTATTGTAGCCACAGTGAGCCACAGTAAAGCCCTATCCTTTACCACCCAGCTACTCCTGTTGTACGTGTGCTGTACAAAGAGCATGTAATAAGCCAGGAGCAGAGAATAAAACCATCCATAACCATATAAAAGACAGTTTTATTACATTCCCAGACCCAAAAGTACTGTAGAGTCAGATGTAGAGACATCTCAATACATATAGTCAGCTTCACTTCAGAAAGGTTTATTAGTTTTGTCTCAGTCCCAGCTTTGCAGGGCTCAGACAGCTTCTTACAGAGCAACTCAGCTGTTTCTCCTAAGCTCCAGAGTCAGAAGGGCTCATTACCTGGGACACTGGAAAAATACACAGAGACAGCTCTTGCCTGGCACTTTGACTGACCTGGTAAACTTGATCAAGACTTGGTGCTCTGGAGACCTAGGTCAAGAGCAGCTGACATTGAACCAGAGCTAATAAGCTGCGCAACTTTGAAACTGCTGGGACATTTGGATTTGTTTCTGCCATCCTCCTCTGTGCTCATTGCAGGAGCACAGGGGAGTGGCATCACTGACATTTAGACCTGAGCTGTCTGTGGAAGTGATAAACTTCTAAGATATAATATATGCATATATACTGCAGCTCAGTAACAGGACATCTAACTCCCCTAAGAGCTTACCTATTGTTTGTTAACTGCTCAGATAACTCAAACAAGACAAGCTGTCACCCAGTGAGGTTTTGGCACCATGGGATTAACTCTGGTGTGGCATTTCCCAACTGCCAACAAACATCTTACTCTTGAATGAGATTTGACCAGGTAGGCTGGATTTCTGACAGACAGCCATTCACTTTACAACTGTAAAAGTCACACCAAACTTCCACTGAAGGCTTCTATATATTTTCATGTAAATGTGTGGATCTTCTCCCATGAGTGGGAATGCCTATTTCACAGTTACTTCCCAAGGGATTAAGTGAGGGAACCTGTGTACTTTATTGTCATTTCAGTGGTAAGTTACATTTGATTCCTAATCAATACCGTTTCTTTTGCTAGCTTTAATATTGGTACCTTGACATGGTGCACTATTTTATGTAATACTGTAATGTAATAGTAGTTATTTTCATTTTATACTGTGTGGTAAGCAATTGTGATCCAGATCTTTCATCCATTATCTTTTGTCTGTTCATTTGTCTTAATAAATAACTTACCTTTTATATGTGATTTGCCATCATTAAAACTCATGAGACAAAGCTGCAAAACTTAAACCACTGATAGTCTGAGGCTAAAATAAGATCCAGCCTCCCCTAGACTTCTTCCTCTGAGAAGAGTTCCAGAAAGCAAGGGGGTATCCTTGGCCTCTCACAACTCAGGGGCAGTTTATTATTATATTTTGTCCAAAGCTCCCACTCTGCCTGGGACAGACTCCTTTATAAAACAGGCCTTTTCCATGCCTGCCCCACAGTGTTTTTTTCCATGTTCCCCACATTACCGTTAGCTTGCTCCCAGAGCAAGAAAAAAAGGCAGATAGAACAACAGTCAAAAGAAGGAAGAAGTTTCAAGAGTAGGAGTGAGGAAAAAAAAATGTAACAAAAGAAGAAGCTGAGATGCCAAATAATTGTATGCAGAGTGAGAAACTCTGAAACTGGCATCTGACATGAGGATGAATTTGCTCAAAAAGACCTTAGTGGATGAATCTGAGAGAAACTAATCCCATATAATTCCAATATTTCCACTAATGCAAGCAGTCCTGATAAGGTGATAATGTAATTAACAGCTATTATTAATTTCATGCCTTATTTTTATTTTGTCTAAATACTTTTTATTAGTAGTTACTTACTTACTGCATATAATCCTCTTTTCTTGGTTCTCAAAGGTCTGGTTTTTTTCACTTTGGTTTCCCCTAATCTTTCTAATTACTTTTTAACCATCCTTGGTTTTATTTTAGAGATACTCAGCTGTGGCCATTTTAACTTTTTTTACTTTTTTATTCTATGTTTTCCTATACCAATTTATTTTTTCTATTCTTTCTCTCCAACTATTTCTGTTGATCTGCCACATCTTTTGTCCTAGCTTTTCTTCAACCTTTAGCGTAGAACCCTTTTCCCCCTACTCCTTTTCATTTTCAAAAAGATTCAGGAAAGAACTAGAATGCCTAGAGAAAAGGATTTAGCAGTAGAGATGAAAGAATAAGGTGTGAAAACTGACACAGTTATACAGTTTCCCTAAAACCAGGTGACAAAAGCATAACTTAGCATTCCCTGTGCTGCATTTAAAAAAAAAAAAAAGTAAAATGTCTTGTGTTCCTGTATAATAGGAACATTTTATGCTCCTATTTATATGTAGATCCTTAATAACTGAGACCACCAACCTCCCTAAACTAGCCAGTAGGAGAATAAGAATAAAAAGAAGTTTTGTGAAAAAGTCTATATCACTGGCGTTTTTTTGTTTCCACTGCTCCTGATGGCAGTGGGACATCCAGCCCCCTTACAGTGTGTAAATATTGTATCTGAAGATTTATTATCTTCTCTTCTGCACTCATGTGCACTAGTAAGTAGCCAAGATAGGTAAAGCAGTTATCTAAGTTTCAAGAGTGTAATTCAGGCAGCTGTGACTTAAGTTAAACACACATAACCTACATTTAAGCTGGAAAATGAATCAAGCATATAAGTGAAGGCAAATGGGAGTGACCTTTACATTCAAGCACCTCAGAGGCATTTTTGAGGAGCTAACAGCCCCGTCAAAAATGTTCCCACTGCTCTCTATGAGTTTTTAAGTGACATTGCATAAGAGTCAGTCTATCAAATACACAGGAAAAGGCTACAAGGAAAATGTTTTTCTCTACATATGGCTTTGTATGAAAAAGAAATCTGGTGTTTTAGAATTCTTGGACCTAGAAGACAAAAGCAGAGAAAAATTCTGTGACCATATATCAATAATGAACTTGCTGACTTTGACAGAAGTTGCCTCTGTGTTAAACTTTGGAGTTGGTTCCACCAGCAGGGTGGAAGTTGTTGGCAGAAGATGCATCCACAGAACTATTTACTGAGAAAGGATATGAACAACTAATGCAACAGGAAGACTAAGTACATGACCATGAACTAGATTACACAGCATGAGATTTGACTTCTGGGGGGACAGAAAATATCACCAGATGGGAACACACATGGACCAAGAATTCAGTGCACTGCTGGAGAACAATTACGTACCAGGAAGATGCTTTTCTTTGGAAATAACTTGCAGATAGCATCAAATAATGCATCCCCAGTAGGATACATTGTCTGCCTTTAGATTATTGTAAACTTCTGATTACAGGCATCAGACAAAGAAGCGAGCCTAACTTAAAATTGCTAAATAGAAATTCCTTGTCATGTATAAATCGTTGATTAAATTGATCCTGTTATATAACTTTCCATTTTCAAAGACAGTGCAGTAAAACAACTAAACTTAAGAAGAATCAACTGTAAGTTCAGATAACAAGCATCATCTAGCATAGTATTAACCATAATTAAAATATATGGAAATAGGAATATATGTGTAACAAAAATTTTAGTACATAGTCTAGATACTAGAATCAATTGAAAATAAGTTCAGAGAAAAATACCTGTAGTAATTAATTTACACTCGTATAGTAAAGTTAGTAAAGTTATCTTTAGCCAGGCTAAAACAGTGCCAGTGAGACTTACAAGGTGCTTAAGATGATGCAAAATAATGTCAGGGTCAATGGTATCTGGAGATGTTAAATTGAGTAAAATGAGCCATGAAAGGGCATTGTTAACAGCCTGAAGATGAAGAACATTACAAATGTTTTCAAGGGCAGTGTTGACAGAGCCTTCCCATTTTAAATTAGCACTGTTGTCAGGAGATAGTAGGCATAGAATTGAATCTCTGTGTTGCGATTTTTTTTTCCTTTGAGCACCTCTGCAGGAAGAATAATCAGTTCTCCTTATGGCTAAGTCTTGAAATTATTAGATAGCTTATAACAGTTAAATTTCAAAAGTGAATGTGCCTGTAACTATAAGCTATAAGGTATTACCCCCACTGATAGGAAAATAAAAATTAACACATTACAAAATAAATATACATACAATAGAGATAAAAAATTGTAGCATCACATAGTAAAAATATAGGAAAGCCTTACTCCATTCTTGGATTGCTTAAAATAAATATTATTGAGTGCTGTTTCAAAGGGGAAAAAATATTTACATTAGAAATGTAAAAGATGTCATAGAAAAGAAATGGTTTAGCACTGCTAGCAGCTTTTTCTGAATGGTAAATATGTGTATATGTGTTACAAACTATGTTTTCATAGAGAAGGAAATATTAAAATCTCATTTATAGGTTTTACTTGTCACTGTTTACAGCAACATGAATGATGTTTTCATAAAACCCACAATAACTACCAATATTCTTACACAGTAGCTGGCAAGAATTTCCTTGGTTTCAATTGATTTAGACACTAAAAATCATTAGTGACTTTGAAAATCCTTATCATTATCCTTATTTGGAAAATTGAAAATAAATATCTAGGAAAAATGTCATCCAGAACTCAATTCACACACATAAATGAGAAAACCTCAGTCTTTTCTTAGTTACATATTTCCCCTCCAGTGTTTCGAAGAAAATGCGGGGTTGAATTTATTCTGAAATAGAGCAAATTATAGTTCCTTGAAAGAATTATTTAATACTGGTGTCACAGTATCATAGTCAAAACACCAGAAAAATTAGAAAATATTGTGTGAACAATAGTAGTAGAACAAAAGTAGATATTTTAAGGATTCATACACAGTAATCTGAAAAGAAAAAGGGGGCTCGGAATGGGGGATTTGTGTAATTTTTAAAGTTTTTATCTACCTTTCTTCCTCTGCATGCTTTTTGCCTGCTTCAGCGTGGGATCTTCACAAACCACTGTTCTTTTAGGGTATGTCCCCCTGCTCCAGTATGGAGTCATCCACAGGCTGCAGTGTAAATATCTACTGCACTGTGCTCCTCTCCATGGGTTGCAGAGGCATACCTACTCCACAGAATTCCCACTGTTTCTCCATTTGTATATAGGTAGGGGTAGGATCACAATGTTTGAATTCTTTTTTATATTGTTATTTCGCACTCATGTGCCAATTTGAGGCTTTTTTTTTTCATAGCCTACTTATTTGGTATAATGTGCATGTAAGCCCAAAGCAAGAAGCATTGACATTGAAATGAAGAAAATAAAAATCTTCTCTTTATAATTTTGTTAACAGATATGAGGGGACCCTGAGGAAGCAAGGACCTTCACTTCCTTCTCCTGTGGTATCTAAAGACAAAGGAAATAAAAACAATTATATTTTCAATTTTGTGTAAATAACTATTTGTCACAATAATAGATTTATATTATATTCTACACTTTCCACACAGAATGCTTTATATAACTCATACCCTGGGACATGATAAGTATTCTTTTTAGCAGTGTTGGCTTTTATTAATGATGACAGGGTTCACAGGACACTCACACATTGTTTAGACAATAACAGTGTTTAGTGCAGTTATCACCGATTTCTCAGTCTTACAAACCTTTATTCAAGTACCTGATTTTAGTAGTGAAAAGCATGTTTTTACATCAAGCTGGCCGCACAATGAGGCCTGCCATACCGATTTTGGCATACAATAAATAAAAATCAGTACAGAATACACATGGTAAATTACTGGGCTTTCTCTGAATCCTTAACAAGTAACTGTGAGATTAGAACAAGTGTATGTATTTTCTCCAGCGGCAGTGTTTTTTGTGGGAAAACTTTATAATAGTTTTGCTTAGTAAATATTTAATTATTTGAATTTTATTATTTTATTATCTCCTATTCTTTAATATCAGAATAGTTTTAGAGATTGTCATGCTTTTTTCTGTTTAATTAAACTACATCTCAGCTGATATCTTCAGTTTCTTGTAGAAAGCCAAGAGACCAAGAAAAACATCTGGGTTTATAATAGAAATGTTGACAAACCATTAAATACAATAACACAGTTGGGAATCTCTCTTTTTCTTTTAGACTTTCTCAGGAATAATTTGTCCTTAGCCAAGGAGTTTTACTATACTGTTGTAAAATGTAGGTGAACCCAATGGGAAGAATGATGATGTCTGACTCCAGTTCAGAAGGCTGAATTATTTCTTTATTATAACTATGCTATCATACATTAATATACTATATAAAGGAGGATACTAAAAATTACATGTTACTTTCTCTAGCTACCATATCTCACTGCTCACAACTCGTGACCCTGTTCTCCAGAGTCCAGACACAGGTGGATCCGATTGGCCACCAGACTCAAACAATCCTCACCAGAATCCAATCAAGCAATCACCCCAGGTAAACAATTCTCCAAACACATTCCACATGAGAAAAACAAGGAGCAGAAATAGAAATTGTTTTCTCTTTCTTTCTCTCTGTGTACCTCTATGAAAAATCCTGAGAGAGAAAGAAATGTGCTTGCCACACTATACAAAATAAATCTGAAATGTGTTCACTTTTATTTCAATAGAGAATTTAATATCAAGATTAAAAGAAGTAAATTAAACCAAAATATAAAATCACATCATGGCAACTGGTTTTCTGTTCTTTCTACTTTTATTACATATATTGAGGTCTGAAATACCTTTGGAGGCAGAAATTAATTATCCAAACTCTTCATGAAGAGCCAATAAAGATCTAATATTAGAACAGAATGATTAGAAGTCAGAAAGGTCTGAACAATTTTGTTATTTCTTAGTGATCACAGTGTCTTCTACTATCCTTTTTTTGATAATATTTTAGTATAATTTTGAACACTGGTTCATAAATCAATGATTTGCCTTACTTTGTGCTGTGGTTACATTTGTGATCTGCCAGTCCAATAGTCCATCCCCACTCCAGATCCGTGTCACCCTTTCCCATTCACTACAATTATTTCCTGAAAAAGCTCAGGCTGGAGTTCCTGACTGTGTGCGTGCTAAATGCACAAAGCACAGAATTTTCCTGTTTACCTGTATGGAAACATCGGGAGACCACAAGACAAAGCAAAAGTAACAAAAAGTAGTTAAGTAGCAGGAATAATATGTAAGCATTGTATCAATAATTTAATTAATTCTACTGCATGTATAAAAGGAAACCTTGAAAACCATGATAGTGTGCAATTTGAAGGCATTATCCCTATTACTGGAAAAGAGGCTTTTATGATTTTTTTCTGAGTCAATAGAATTTCACTGACCTGAGGGACCTTCATCTCATTCATCTGAAGAATGCTTTGAAAAAAACAATGTATTTACCAAATGAGTTTTTCTTCCTGCATAACAATGATGTAACAGGATTATAATTTTACACGCATGGGAGCTGTATTACACCTTATACCTTTCCTGTAAGCATGCATAACCTTACCATTAGGCATCTTAAATGTAGTATTTGTAGTATTTGTAGCATCTGAAATTAATGATAAGTTAAAGTCTTCTATATTGATTTATTTATTTGTAATTTAATAGGTGCAAAAGAAATCCTGGGAAGAAAAAGAGCTTCCATGCTTCCTAATATCAATAATTTAAAAAAAAAAATTGAAATATCAGAAATTTAGCAATTCTTATTTCTGACTATTTGATATGTTCAATATTAATGTGTAATGTATCTCAATGACAAAATTAAAACATTTCTGAAAAGCAAAAATTATAGTCATGAGTTATCAGAATATTTTTAAATTATTTGTTTTCACATAGTTTGGCATGTGCAGTATAAATTTCACCTGATTCATATGTATTACTGGCCATTGGTGGCATTACTCTTTAATTAATCTTGGTTCTATCCTTAAAATACATTAGAAATTAAGGATTTCCTGTGATTCTTTAATGAAGGTTTGATTTTAATTATATTCACTTACTATGTAAATTAGGTCAAAATTAATCCATTTATTAATAACATATCTGGATATGCAAAATAAATGTCATTTAAATTTCATTAAACATGCTTGCAGTTTTGAGCTTTTACAGAAATGCATATTTAATTATGTCACAAATTAACAGATTGCTTTGCTTGGTACAACAATGTTTCTTGCTAGATGATTTAAACATTTACAAATGTGGTACAGATGTGGACACTTTTCTTCTCTCACAACTAATAGGAGAAAAAAAATCTATGAAGTTAATTTTCATTTCAAAATGCAAATTAGGCTACACTGATTTCCCCATTGAATTGCAATCTGTAATCATATTAAATTTATACCATGTTCCTTCATACTTTTCTGAACTGTATTTTCTGATGCAAACTTGTTTCTAGTCTGTGAATCAACAGTTTCTAACAATGTTTCTAATTATTTTGACTTTTAATAATCAAATATTTAGGATTTAAATTTTTAAGACCTTCAGAATGTCTGAGTTGCATTTCAAGAATTGAAAATGAGAATAAATTATATGTCAATGATACAATACATACAATTCAAAAAGAAAAGTTAAAAAATTTCATCTTCTGTTTGCTTGTTGCAATAAAGGAAAGATGAGGGAACAGTACATCTTCCTATTTCTATTCAGTTTCTTTTTAAAAATCTTAACTCAGTTGATAAATATTAAGTATTACTTCTGGTTATATTCCCATTTTCAAAAACCAGAAAAGATGCTCAGAGAGGTTAAGAAATTTGTTTAATGCTTTAAGGGCAATAAGTGGCAGAACTGGCAATAAAATCCTCAAGTTCTTTACTTGTTAGGTCATACAAATGTTTGGCTAAAACAGGAAAACTTCCCTCTGGTATATGCAGACAAGACTGCACTTTACATGTTTTAATCTGTTACAAAAATAAACCTAAATATTTTTTATGTTTCAAATATTTTTCTTTAACCTTTATTCTGTCTGTAATGTGGAAGGTCTTAATCCTGCACAGATTTTCACAAGGTTTTACACAGCATGAAGTACTGCAGGGAAGTCTTTGGAGCAGCTCACAAAGAATAAAGCTCAGCATATGTAAATCTTTTGTAAACAAATCCATAGTTTCAGTCTCAATCTTCTGTGTGCTGCAAATTACTTCTGTGTTGTTTTTATAAACATATTTTGAGAAAGTAGCTATATTATAGTGAAATGGTAATTAATATTTAATTAATTTCATTTAGTTAGAAACTGAAATGGGGTATCTGTTATATAAATCTGCCTTAAATCAAATCAGTTCATCATGATAAGTTCTATTATATCACATGACTAATGAAGGCAGAATTAGAGGACAGAATGAAATTCTGGTGACATTTTTTTCCACTTTCAAAGCAAAGGGAAGAAGCCTTACAAAGCCTTTATATCTCCATTACTAATATTAGTGTAGAACTGATAAGAATTATTCAGCTACTATAATGGAGCAGGGAAGTGGCAGATAAAGAAGCTTTTCTCCTATCTCACAAAGTATGTTCCAGTCCTCAAATCCTCCCATTTCTAAAAACTCTTCTGTTCCCTGATGTATATATGTGATTCTGCACAGATAAAGGAAAGTTCAGTCAGGGCATGTCTGCCTAAGCTCATTGAGTGTCAAGCAGCTACTCAGTCTGTCTGCTTTTCCAGCTTAGTTGACCCTGGTAATTCCCCCATTTTAGCTAAAAGTTAATTATGTCACCCAGCCATGATCAGACATACTTGTTCTGAGGCAATGGACCCCTGCCTCTTGAAGAGAACAGCACTGAAATTCTGGGCAGGCACCTATTTTGTGGACTGTGTTTTGGAAAAATAGTCTCATGGTAAAAGTCTGCAATGTGGGAAAACCTGAGATTCCCCCCAAAGTCTGAGAGTGAAAAGACAGCAGAATGGTGACCTGGATGTGCCAACAGCACTCTCCTGAATGCAATTTACATTAAATGAACAGTGAATTAAAGAAAAACATTTTTAGGTGTCATTATCTGTGTACTAGTTCTGTCTTTTTTTCCTTTTTTTTTTTTTTTTCCCTCCATTCCATTATACTTGGTTGCGGTGTCTCTCTGTGTTTTCCCGTCCCCGGGCAGCTCCGGCACCTAGAGCTGGCACCCCCGCCCGGACTGTGGCACGGAGCCGAGCCCGGAAACATGCGGCGATCCCGAGTCCCGGAGGGAGGCGGTGCCTGCTCTAGGTGCCGGAGCTGCCCGGGGATGGGAAAATATGGAGAGACGCTGTGAGTGGCGCCCAACGTGGGGTCAGGGCCAGCGGAGCAAGTGAAGCAGGTGGAGAATCACCACGAAGCACCAGGAGCCGTGCGGAGAGCCGCCGCTGCTGGCACGGGGCCACGCCGCCGAGCCGCCATCTGCGCCGGGACAGTGCTTCGTGCTGGACTGAAAACGGGAGCGGAGCCTTCCCAAAGTAAGTCAGTGAACTCTCCGCCACCCACAGGGAAGCACGCGGTGCTTTCCCCGCGTGGGAGGGGAAGTGAAACTCTTCATGGCCACAAAGAGCCGAAGAAGAGAAACTTTCTGAGATCCTTGCAACACTTGGTTACAGCAAGGATTTGATTCAGTGTCAGATAAAAAACCATGCTAGAATAGAATTTTTCAGTTTCCAGGAGGAAAGCTTAAAAAACCTGGATCATTATGAGGAAGGTGAGCAGTACTGCCTTTATGCTGTTTTATTACATCTCCCTTTTTGGTGTCCCTCTTCAGAACAGGACTCATTCCCAACATGCCTACATGACCATTCTGACATATCTATGTTCCCAGCAGCCAATGCAGATTGGATGACTAAGGAACAATTATTCTCTGCTTTTAGATGTACCTTCTTCCTTCCTTGGACTTTAGAGGGATTTAAGTGGGATTTTTCTAAGTAGATCGAATTACCACTATTTGGGAACATGTCTAACATTTTAGTTAGATGCTAAACTTTAGTTAGTAATCATGAGCAATGATTACTTCCACCAGTCATGTAAAATTGGATTCCAAGACTTCTTCAAGTCACAGCAACATAAGCCTTTTTATTCTGTGTTTACAGCAGAAGATATACAGGTTTAACTCAAATTAGATTTTAGATAGAATCTTGCAGTAATTACAACAGGAAAAATTGCTGCTGCACTTAAGTGCTTAAGTACTGCTGTATTTAAACAGCTATAGAGTATTTGGGAGATTATATATGGACAGAAGAGAATCAGAACTATTGGAGTAGTTTTTTAAATCATTAGTTTTCATATTATTAAATGAAGTAAAACTGAACTTCAAAGTTTTTCCCAATTAATTGTTTACAACTAGTGTCATTTTAGAATTATTTTTCCTAATATTTAATTTTACCTGTTTCTCTATGGTTTTGACTACTGTTTTAGCTATTAATTGCAACACACTGAAAATTCTTGGTGAAAACTCCTATGTGAAAATAATCTAAGTGTCAATAACCTGTATTTCTATCTGCAAATCTGTTTTGCGTGGTTAATATTGTTATGAATTTTAGCTCCCAGATGACAACATGCTCAGAAGTAGTTGCTGTCCTTTTCAAATTGGAGATTTGCATTAATAAGTCTTTGCTTAACATATTTCTCTTTCATTTTTGTTCTTGTCTATTCTATTGTCATTATGGAAATGTCAGATCAAAAAAACCCAAACCAAATCAAAACAAATGTATCAGCCGTAAAAAGTGTGAAATTACTCTATCTAAAAATTCTGTAAAATAACTTCAAAGGAAATCAGGGTGGTTTATTTTGATTTTAGCAACTTAACAATTTCACATTTAAAAATCAAACTGGATAAAGCTCCTAAGAAATTAGAAAAAGAAGCCATGACTTAATATTAGTGCAGTTTTAGATTCTACACCTAAAAGTACATTTCAAAAAAACATATTTTCCACTAGTTAGAAAAGGTGTTGTGGCACAGCACATTATTAAGCAGCCTTTCAGATCCTAATACTGCTAATTTGTTACAGATATTACTTTTGAAATGTGTAATGTCAGAGATTATTTTTAATTTTTATTATTATTATTATTATTATTATTACTATTTTCAAAAATATGCAACTCTTGTTCCTGTGAATTTTTCATTACTTTTTGTTTTACTTTGTGTATGGTATGCTGTTTTACCTATTTCTTAAAAGTTCGCTCTGAAAGATGTTCCATGTACTATTGTTCCATGCTGATCCCAGCCTGCTGCAATCCAGGAGAGCTCAAAGGCCTTCACTTAGGAACACCGTTTATAGGGTCACAAGACAATTGGCTTCAGTCATCTGTCAATTTCCAGCCTGGCTGTAATCCAAGATGGTAATTGCTGGAATTTTCAAAAGTCTAGTAACAATAATACTGTTCCACTCTGGCTATGACTCAGTAAAGCAATGTTCCAAGGCTAGCAGGGGATGATTGATTCTGTCTCATCCCCTTCCTTGGTTGGGCAGCAGAAGTTCCTGGTACAGACAGTGTTTCTGATAATCTCAAGGGGAAGAACATCATCTGGAAGTTATTTATCAAGGCCCAGGCAAACAAGAATTTCTGACACTCTAGAGCAGTCTGTGTTGGAGGAGGTGGGGATGCATCACCACAGTGCTTTAAAATAGATTTTATTTTTGACAGAATAGCTACATAATTATATTCCATTGGGAACTGATAATCAGAATCAACACAACTCAAATGCCCTCTGTAGAATAAAAGACATTTACTGTTTTCACTTCTGAAATTAATCCCCCTCAGTATTAGACCCATAATGGCACGTGCCCTTAATCACTGACATAGAACCTCTCTACAGACTCATCGCTTGCAAGTGTTAGATGAGAGCAGGATGAGAGCAGATTTCCTTAAAAGGATGGCATAGCCATCATGTCTCTGGATATGAGCATATTATGCCTGCAAGGACAAAGCTGTGATCTAATAATGGCATTAGAAGGAATCAGGGAAGAAAACTCATTTATAAATAATTGCTCAAAATGGGTAACCCAAAGGGGAGGCTGTAAGACATAGATCTTTGGCTTTGTCACTTCATTCATAACAGTCACACAATAAGCGTAGGAGAAATCCGTGTGCCTGGGAATTACCAATTTAGGTAATTGCTCTTATACAGGTCCCAAAAATGACTGCATAAGGAACATGGACAGAGGCTGAACCAGGAGCTGAATGCAGTTGACTCCAATTGTTCTACAGGAGCAAGATATAAAATGATCCTTAACTGACCCCTCAAAACAATAATTTAAAATGTATATTTAGATGGAAGGGATGGGGGCTTTGTTTATTTGATTGTATGTTTGTTTTTGGATCAAATTCTGACCTAGTTGCTGCCCTAGCACTTGGATTTGTTGCAAGTAGTTTGGTCCAAAGATTAAGACTTTTTTTTTCATTTATACACATAGATTCACAGACAATTGGAAGTGGTCACTCACTACATCTTCCGCACAGTTGCAAGTTTTACAACCACACCAGGAATACCATTGTCCAATATTACTGGGTGTCCGAGCTACATCCTTCATTTCCTTTCAGACATTTCTTTCCACTCCTTAGTGTTTTTCTCTTCATTCTAATGCAAGAGCTCAGTTACCGCATGGAACTGGTCCTGAAATATAGACTCATTTGTTTTCAAATCGCTTTCTGCTGTTCAGTCATCTGTGTGAAACTAGCCAGTAGCTGAAATTCAATTCCTGCAGCACAATTGCTTTACAAAAAGTGCAACTATCATCAATTTTATTAGAGGGATTAGGCAAACTCTTAGAGACATGGTTAACACTGAGATATTTTTCTGTCAAGCACCTTGCAATATTATTTCCTCATTGTGTTACTCTGTAAATACATGGAGCACTACAGTCACGAATGCTGCCAACTTGTCAAACTACAAAAACACTACAATAGCTTTCTAATTATATATCTGATATTAATTATCAGGTAGCCTCTAATCAACATTTCTATGAAAGGAACTGAGAGAGAACATAGAACATCACACAGCTCACTTCTATGATTTTTTTACTAGAATTACTTTTAGTAGAATTTCAATTTCTTGGGACACCAGCTGATCCAAAGACCTAACCCAGGTCCCTCCTTCAGTGCCAGTACTGTCCTCAGGAGCAGTGCAACTGCTCCACCCCTTGTTGGCACTTCAACAGGCTGTTTCAATAGGCTGTTCCTCTGGCAGGTGGTTTGCTGCTTCCATCCTGACACTGAACCCTGCTACTAGAGTGACACAGTCATCTATTCAGATGGGGGTTTTGCTATCATTGTCCAAAGATCTTCTCCATGCATTTGGCTGCCTAGCAACCTGTTTCTCTGGGAGAGTCTGAAGCCTTCTATAGCTCCGTTCCATATCCATCAGCTGCATGTGGATTCCTTGGATACCTTAGATATTTAGAATCTCATTCAAAAGAACAATTTTTAAGTAGACAGCCAACAGCCTCTTATCTGACTCCTCATTTTCATTTGATGATTTTGAAAAATGGTTTTGTATTTGGTGTTTTCTTTTCTTATATCTCTGCTTTTATGTTAAAATGAGATTTTTGCTGTGGGGTTCAACTTGTTTGTGCTCCTAAACGTTAAACAAAAGCTCTTGAAGGTCAGGATAAGAAGATATGGATCCTGTCCTGGTATTATAATGCCAAAATTCCAGCAATAATCCTTGTCTTAACATTTTTTTTTTACACTTAGTTTTTAATTGCTCCACACAACTCCTGAAGGCTTGTATTACCTAATCTAAAAATGTATTAACAGTTCAAAGTATATTTGCTTTCAGTGATGAAGTATGCATCTTGAAGGCAGTTTATCTTATATAAGCTTAAAGATTTGTAGATTTTTGTTGATAGGTTGCAGAGCATAAAACATGCAATGAAAAATTACTGCAACATGACTTTTGAACTATTCTGTCAAAACACTTTATCAGTCAGCTACTGGGACTATCTTTGCTGCAATGAATTAGTGCTTCTCTCCTCTCTTCTCAATCTTAAAGTCCTTTGTTGTGAAAGGGTGAATGTTGCCACTCTAGTTATCACCAGAGAAAGGACAGAAAGCCTAACATACAGTGCAAGACACATCAGTGTGACAAGTGCTGTTTCAGCATCATTAAAAGGAAGTAATTTTCAGCTGTTGAAGTGTGGGATAGAACAATTCAGTAACTGGATAGCACAAGATAGCCTGAGAGCACCATGTATTTGACTTGTGTTCTTCCCAATTTCTGGCCTTAGTAGTGGTGTTTGATAGACACAAAGTCATCTAGACTTCATTACCTATCTATCTAGCATGATCTAGGGTGGATGGGGTGTTATTATTTTTTTCATGATTGACAGGCAGACATTATTTTTCATGCTTCTGTGAATCTAAATGAAAGTCAGATATTGGAAGCTACGTTGTCCATGGCCTATTTATTTTAAATTATTTTCTCAGTTATGCTACTGCAAACTAAATAGTGTTACATTGTTGAATATAAAGTATTTTGGGTTTTGTAGCATGATTACAAAAAAGTACACGAGTTAATAGGGTTGGAAAAATATAGCAGGATGCTTACGAAGCCTTCTGAGAAAAATATCTACATTCTGTGATTCCAATTTTTAGGAACTTTGAAGAACCCAGGAAGAATATAATAACTTTTCTCTGTGCAGAAGTCTTGGAGATTCAAATCTATAATAACTTTCTTTGTGAAATTCTCATTGAAGTCAATGTAGATTTGAACCCTTATCAAAAGCAAGATTAAGCTTCATTGCCTCTCAATGTTTTCTGTTCTATAATAATTTCTTTTTTATTTATTTAACAGGAGTACTGAAAATACTGAATTTAGACATTATAAGGAAAAGACAAGTTAAAAGGTTTGGTTCCTGCAGAGGTTTGGTAAATGCAAATATCATTACATCTGAGTATTAGGATCCTAACTAAAATGTCTAGAAATAGTCAGAAGAGTTATTCAGAACACTTCCGACAAACTGAAGCATTGTGACTATGGTGGGATGAGAGCTTTAGGGAACGCACTTTCACACCACTTGGTAACAAGGACTCATCCTAAGATTAACACCTGTCAGGGAAGAAAAACACTCCCAATGTCAGCAAAGCAGATATTTCAAGCACTTTTTTTTCCATTTACAAGGAATGTGATAAAAATGATAGGAAACCCTATATCATTGTTTTCTCATTTCTCTTTCATAGAAGGCAGTGTTTTAGAAATCTGCTGCCTCCAATGCTGTTACACTCTATTATGTGACATCAACAGGATATGTGCTGATGATAACTTGTGCAATAACCTAGAAAGACCACATATTGAGACTTTTTGCGGAAAGTCTATAACTAAAATGCTTCATGAATTGATTAATATTGCTTCCTATCACCCTATAAATTGATTAGGCTACAGTATTTGTTCCTTTCTCACTGTGGTGCACTAAGCAACAGAAGTAATCTTTTTTCTCCCCTTTCTGGGAGGAGAGATTTTTTTACTGATTTTTTAAAGCATCATAGGAAGGCTAAGTGTACACTTGTAAAACAAAAAGGACACACACATGGACCTTAGCAGTGACCTTAGCAGTGTGGACATAATTGTCAACACTCTTGATTATTAGAACAGGTCATGTCATACTTTTAGCCCATGCAGACTAGTATATTCTAGATTAAGACAGGGTAGGTTTGGGATTATCTGCTAGATCTAATCCTAATAAACATTTAAATTCCCTTCCTTATTTGGGAAGGGGAAAAAAGATGTGTGCAAGATATATGTATGTGAGTTGAATGGATATGGGCTTAACATGACTTTTGGCCCCATAGTCAAAGATCATTTCCTAGATCATTTAACTAGAATAAATATACATTTTGAGTACCACATAATACATTATAAAATATCATTTGTATTCATCTTAAAAGCAAAGAGACTTGTGACATGATCTATGATAAATTTCTATTCAAAATCAGTTATAATGAAAGACAGGAAGCAGAAAGATCTAAACTGCACCAGTGTTATTATTCCTGAAAATAAGCTATTAAATAATTTTGTCTCTTTGTTCTCTTAGGAGTTTGTTTGCAAACAGATGCTGATTTCTATGAATGTATTCACAACACATTTACTGAAGAGCTGAAATGCACAATACACTTAATGCACACAATATATTTACTGAGCAGGTGAAAAAAAGTACAATTTATGTAATGATTAGCATGGCATATATTAGCACATATGACTGCTGATTTGCATTAAAGATAGTCACGCATACAGTACAATTAAAATTAGTATCTGAATTACAGATTAATGTCTTTGTAGCAATGGTTTACTGCCTTTGTACTTTACCAAAATGCAAATGCACTGATGTGTGTTATGGGGTGTTCTATGAAAGCCATGTCCTTCTGCCTTCTAATTAAACCTGTGATCCTGTTTCCAGTTTATAATGATGAATTTGAGGTATCACTGCTTTCAGAAGCTAGGGGGGGGATTTAAAATTTTATTGTAGAAGAAATATATATATCCTTTTGTGATAATCACTTTATGCTCTAATTGTCATTAAACTTGAAGCTAAAAAGTGCTGGATTGAACTCAAAAAAGGGAATTGAACATGAAAGGTTGACAGTTTCTCATTTTTACTTCATAGAAGTGATATTTGATGCCTCATTCTCTAAGGAGCTATGCTTGTACATCTTCAGTTAAAATGTTGCTGACCATTTAAAAAAAATATTTTCCGAGTCAGCTTTCTTAATTTCAATCCACTAATTAGCATGAATCTATAGAAAGATATAGGCTTTTTCACAACATATTTTAGCCAAAGCACATTCTTAGTAAATCTATTTATGTTGTATTTCCTCGTAATGAAAACATTGCAAAAAATGAAATAAAATCTGATATATTTTGGCTTATTTGCTATCACATTCTGTATGATTTGACACACCAAGACTGCATTTTTCACAAATTTTGCAGATACATTTATAAAGCAGAGTAAAAGTAAAATGCCTATTACTAATATAATAGCAGGGGAATGCTTATGCCTATTCTAAATAGAATGCTCTTTCACAAACCATTGCTTGCCTAGACCCCTGTATTACTTTCTCAATATTTCAAATAATTTTCTAAGATGGTTTTACTAAGTTGCAAAGTTTACAGCAAGGAATACCTCCAGTCAGGATATATAGGAAGAGAGTCACTGTTTTCAGGGCCTGTATTTCCACAACTCATTTGCATTTAAGCTGATGAGCAGGGATTTAGGACCAAGGGGATTAGCTATGACTGGTAATATTCATCTTCTTGCTTAAATTTTTGTTTACTTTTCTACAAGGTTTGTTAAGAAGCCTGAGTCTGCACTAATCCTTCACTATCTACTCTGGACAATCCTTGACAGGGAAAGGGTAAATATGAACATAATAATTGGTGTCACTGGCACCCTTCCATATCCCAGGATAACAATCTGTTACTCCTCTTCTACACTGTAGGGAAAATTGCTGAAAAACTTGAGTTCATACTAAGGAAGTTAAATGTTTTATAACCTGCACCTGTTTTTGTTTAGACACCAAATTATTCTGGCTATTTTCCTAGTTTGATAAGATTTGTAAATTAAGGTATTTTCAATAGGACTTTAACAGCAAATTTGAGAAGGATTGGAGATTTTGACTGAAAAGATAAAAATAAAAAATGATTTAGCAAGTCTTTCCAAAATATTAGCTATTCTACTATCTGTATCCAGGAAGAATTTTTGTCTTCCTTACATATACTATTTTCAAAGCAAACTCTTCACTTTGTTTTCCTACATAGCATTTTCTTCATATGTAAAAAAGTACACAGAAAAGGAAAACACATTTTTTCTTCAATATAAAAATGTATATGTCTTTTTATTAGTTGTGAAAATTTTTTGTCTATTAAGAAAAAAAATTGCAAGTAGATATTACACAAAAAAAGTGAGGCAGCAGATAAAAAGACGACTCTCCAAAAAAGAGATGGTGGGACAGAATGCAGTGAAGAAGATTTGCCTTCCACAGAAAACAGGAGTAGTAGCAGTTTTGAGATCTATTATATTTTACACTGAATTATGAATTAGAGAAACTATCACTCTGCTCAAGAAAAACTCATGAGATCCAAGGAAGTGCCGAGGCTGAATAAAGTGTGAAGCATAAAACCTACATATTTCTCTCCAGGATAGGCAATCTGGGAAACAAACACTATCACAGAGATTGCATAAATGTTAATAAATTTTATATTAGAGAAAAAACCTGTGGATCCAGAATATTTGTCCATGAGTCTGCATGAGTAGGACATGAGAATTTCTATAAAGATCTGAAGTCTTGACAAGTCTTTATAAAACTACATCAAGCAACAGAATGTAAAATCAAAAGGAATTCAGAAAATTCCCAATTCAGTTATTTTCCTGCAGACAGGATGCCATATGGTCAATTCCATAACATAACCTACTTCATTTTTAAAGCTGTTAGCTTTCCCAATTTTTGCCCTTCCAGCGCTGTATTTGAAAGGCTTTTCTAAAAACTTATTCCTTTAAACTTAAAATTCTAAAAACTTATTCCTTATTATAGATCTCTTTTTATTACCTTACTCTAACATTTGTTACCATGTTTAGTTGACTGGGTTAATTTATATGCAAATTATTCAGAAATAAAATGGCAATAAATAAATGTTATAAAACCATCATCAATTTCACAGTTAATGTAACACATTTGAGGTAGGAGACCAAGGAGGTGATAGGAAGTAGGATGTCAACTGCTGGTTGGTCTTACATGTGGAGAAAGCCCAAGAACTTGACCTGTAATTATGTTATGGTGGCTTAAGCTGTCTTTGGTGGCTTAAGCAAAAAATCTCATTTATAAAAAAAAATAAAAAGGCAAAACAAAAGGTACAGAGAGGAAGTGGCTTCACACATGAACACCTGACACTGCATCAATGGCTCAATATGAACCAGATCCTTGTACCTATGAGACAAGCCCCCAAGGCAAGACCAGCATGAACATTTATATAAATATTCATAGAACCTCACCTGACCCCCACACGTTACACAGCAACTCACAAGGCTGTTGACAGCTGCATATAATGTAGTGGAATATAGAAAAATCCAATATTCATCCATTTGTGAATTCCACAAGTAGTTGACAGGTGTCCTTGTTAGAGCAACACTCCTACCCCTTCTTTCTAAGAAAACTGAAACAATGTTCATGGCTAATCACATATTCTATCCATAGATCTCTTGTACAGAATAAATTTGTTAGTTGTTTTCAGAATTCAAATAGACATGTCTATGATGCTGCTCATAAAATTTTTTTCTAGTCCAAGTAAAATATTAAAAAAAAAATATTCAATACTTACAATGACTTCAGGCCTTAGCTGGTTAATATTAGGAACATAAAGATTATGGTGATGGGAGGAGAGAGGTGGTCCAAACAAAGCTCTGCCAATGGTATGAATCTATGATCTAAATCAAGGTTTCATTTTCGTTTTTGTTTTTCCTGTGGATTTTTATACATTATTTCTTATTTTTTGGCATGTGTACCTCCAATTAAATTTTATTTGCTCTGCTTAATTAATACTGGAGTTCTTCTTTGGAAAATATTCAGTCTTTATATTCCTTTTACTTAGTTGCCTCTTTTAAGCACTTCACCTCTTTACTACCATTCCCACATTTGTCAATAAACATGGAAACTGCATCCTCAGTATCTTTGCTGGCCTCTCAGCAACTGAACAAACCTTTTTATCTTTTTGCACGTCTCCCCACTGTCTGTGCATTGCAGTTATGAAAAATGAACATACAAACAGGTGTCTGCACTTTAAGAAAGCAAAAACAAAACCATAAAACCCCAGAAACACCAATCAGCATTCTCTAATGAGGATTTAAGTTCTCAATTTAATGGGACAAGAGGTGCATACTAAGCTGAAATGTGTGATAAATAGGTAGCAACTAACTTTTTTAATCTGAGAAAACTTCATTATACATTTTAAAGGACAAAAAATTCTCTCATATCATCCATAAAAGGTTACTTTTAATTTATTCGGTAGGATGTCATGGTTAATAAAAACAAAATTATTTTTCAATATCCTACTGCTTTGAGATGTGCTCAAAGCCTTCATATAGATATTCACCTGATTATATAAAGTTCATGGTTTATTCAACCACAGCAGCCGTTGTAAACCCTAGGTTGTCATTTATTTTTCAGCTCTAGAAAAAGATTTATAGTCTGATTTTAAATGCAACAGATATTTAGCCCTCAGATCTGTTGCAAAAACAATCACATCAATACTATTAGATCCAGAAAAAGAGGGGGGGAATATTGTCATGATAATAAAGAAACAAAGTAAAAATAAATGGACTTTACTCTCTTTTTTATTTTTAAACACCTCTTCTGAAATCTTCAGTAAAAAGACCAAAAAAAAGATTTAAAAGCACGTTGAGATATTACCAAAATAATTTATTTTACTTATTGTTGCAAAGTACTGATGAATATGTTTAAACAGGATTTTCTTTGTCCCTTTAAGAAATTGAGAGGTTTGCTCAAAAGCACAGTGATTGAGAATGGCATTAATCACAAAAATATGAGGATTTCCATATTTAAGATACACTTTTCCTGTTTTCATTAAGAATTAAGCCTTCATCACCTTCTCTGATGTCTTTGGAAAATTTTAAATATATTTTAAGGAGTAAGAAAGCAGTCTCTAAAAACTGTTTTAAGAGAACAGATTTTCTTAAACCCAGCAGGAAAAACTGAACAGGAGAAAAAAAGACACCTATTCTGAAATAATGAATGTTTGGACATGCCTGATGTTATAGGTCCTAATTTGGAATGAGCAACAGAGGTAGTGTACTATGAGCAGTTATTACAGAACATATGCATATCCATCACTGTGCACTGCACAATGCATTTATTATCATTCTTTGGAGTCTTGGCACTATGGTGTTAAAAGATCAGACATGCCAGTTTAAAAATATTGAACCCTTATATATTTATGTACCAATTTATTGCATTAAGACATTCTGATGAGCCTTAAGTACATGAAAATGATAACAGGCACTGAGGATCCCCTTTTTACAAGAGCCCTCCTCACAGACTAGCAAACAGGTGGAAACATTAGGACTCTTATACATTGCTCTTCATGTGGAAACCCCCAACCTAGTGACACTACAGCAGGGCCAGTTTCCAACTCCCCAAAGTCCTGCTCTGCCTGGCCACCCATAGACCATGTCCCAGCCCAGCCTTAAACTGATCATGTCCCCAAGGAGGCGACCAAAACTCAGGGCTGCAACTGCCCCAGCATGCCTTGGCTGCTTTACTCCTGACTCGGGAGTGGGACAGGCCCTGATTCCTGCCCTGATACCCCACAGGGACACCCCACTGTTCCCAATACCCCTGGAAGAAACCAGCATACAAGGTAACTGGTAGACTAATAATTACTTTGACAGGAGGCAATCTGTATTTTAGAATACAGAATTTAATTACAGGATTCATAAAACTGCAAACCAGAATTAAGTACGTGCAGAGTCTTTATGTTTGTATTTTAAAAGGGAAAATGCCTAGAAAGTCATCATATCAAAACTTTCCCAAAATAGGCTTTTTGCTAACATAGCTATACTACCACAGCAAAGTTGCTATGAACACTGACAGTAACTGTCAAATTTTGTTTGGGTTCAGGATCAAAAAACATGCATAAAATAATAGTATTTTCACAGGAATAACAAAAACTTATGCTTAAATATCCTTTTAATATCTACTGCATGCTACAAATGCATACTTTTCCTCTATATCCCTAATCACTCACCCTAAGCCAAACTTCCATGTGAGCGACTCACCTGCTTCCTCAGGCCAACAGAAAGTTAATGCTTACCAAAACTTACTTTTCAGATATGCACAGTCACACTTCCTCATCTTCCTGTGCATTCCTAGAAGTGCTGTGGTTTAATTAATACTCATTGTTTCAATATGTTTGGCTTCTGTGAAGCATTAGCTCTATAAACAAAGAAGTTACTAGATTTTTATTTATTTCCAAGAGATAGAGGTTCAATAGGTTTAAAGAATATAATTCACAATATTCATCATAATTTCTCACCATGACTCCAAGTTGGATACTTGCCTTTAAACTTTTAAAAAGTTATTTAAGGCCTCTAGGTAAATGGACCACTTTTCAAAGACACTAGAGATTCTAATTACAATGCAGTATTATGAAAGTCAGATCACTAACTTAGGAACTTGGATACAGATATACAAGAAAAAGTCATAGAATGCACTCTTTAAAAACTAGACTCCGATCTTCCTTTATCAGTTTGAAATAAGAAATATTTTCTGAACATTAGTGTACTATTTTATCAGCCATGAATAAATTAGACACTCTGGTGCTGACTCCTCGGATAAGTCAATGAAGAAAGTTATGACCATTTTAGTTACAGTACATTCTTCAGCTGGTTAATAAATATATATTAAACTTTCTGATTAAAACAAGTATGTAACACCGTTAGATTCACTCATTGGCTTCAGGTACTTCATGAGCATTTGCCATAAAATTACTTTTCCATCCTCATTTGGATAAATTAAGCAGATTGTTTTACAGTCTGCCTAGTGTCTAGAACTTCTTATACTTCTTTTCAGAATCTAGGTGTATTTTCAGTCATCTTCACATGTGCAGCCAGAATACATTCACCAAGACTAGAGGCAGTGCTTATGACACCTTCGTAATGCTTTTTCTCCAATATCTATT
Organism: Anomalospiza imberbis; assembly: GCF_031753505.1. NCBI lineage: Eukaryota > Metazoa > Chordata > Aves > Passeriformes > Viduidae > Anomalospiza > Anomalospiza imberbis. The sequence goes on from NC_089682.1 coordinate 104,351,206, forward strand.
TGCACATTTCCATTATTTAGAGCACCTGAACAAGACATCTTTTCAAAGGATTTATTGACAATGTTTACAATCCAAGATACAACTTTCTGTTTTGCAAATGTTATCCCCATTCTTAGACTGGATATGAGAAATTGTAGCAACTTTCTACATTATATCTCCTCTTTAGAAGATTGGATTAAGTAAGCATAATGCTTTCAGCTTCTCTCTGAACCTCTGAATGGAGCTACTAGAGGAGTCATAGGGAACCAGGATATCCTACAGTGCTGCCACTGCATTCAAGTATACAAGTGTATTCATCTAAGCATACAGCAGGAAGTAGTACATTCTTGATGTATTAAATAGTTCAAATATTATATATAATAAATCATGTTCAAAAGATCACTTTTACAAAGACAGTGTTGGGCTACACCCCATGTCCTTAACATGTCACAGGAGTTTATTTGATAGTTTTCTATTCTTTGTTCTCCTGTACAGAATGAGAGAAGCAACAATCAAATCAGACACACTCTTCAGTAAAAAATGTAAGATTCACTTTCTGATTGATTCTACTCTTATCATCTTTCCAAAACAGCTGTGGCCTTAGATGTTCTTCAAGTTTGAAATCAATATAAAAGCTTAGTGCACATTAGTTCTTATCTCCTGCTTTCCAGGTTGATTATATGACAGTATTGCCAAGGCATCTTTTCTAGTGTCTTAATCAGCACACATATACAGCTGATTTTAGTGCTATCTTTTGCCATTTTTTAACTTGAGACAGCTGCTCTCATTCTCCTTTTTTCACACGTTTTTCTAAGTCATTCTGAACTATCCTCTATTGCATACATAATCTCTCTCATTTTCTGGTGAGTATAGGCATATATATATTCCATATATATATATGTACATTTTATATACATTTTATATTGCTTCTCTTCCTGATTTTTTTTAATTATCCAGAAATATGTTACAAGACACTAATTTTTTTTCATTCCTTTGGAGCTACAAATACACTAATATTTTTGGAGCAGGAGGGTAACCAATGAAAAAAATTTTTTTTTCCAGAATTATCATTTCCCGACTGGAAGTGATTAGTAAATGCAAACGAAAAAAATAAAAATATTAAGCTAGCCTTTACATATCCATGATATTTTTTCCCCTGATATACCAATGTATTTTTGTTGTATTGCAATAAATTTGATTAATCTCTATATCATGATCTGTGTTAATCAGGACATAATTATGTTCTTTGGCATCTCTATGTTCTCACTGTCTTTTCTGATTTTAAAGATTTTGAAGACTTTTATTGTTATCAGTAGGTTTTCTTACCTTTTGTTGACCTTTTGTTCTGTATGAACACTATGATCAGACACAAGAGAAACTTCTGGCATCTTCTCACAGAAGCCACCCTTTTACCAAAAGCTTACCATGAAAATCCAATACACTGTGTAGGAAAAACAGAGCTTAACTAGAATGTTAACTTAGGTCCATCATTTAAATGCCTGAATTTAGATTGGCTAACATTTGATCAACACAATAACTTTCACATGAAAATTGCACTTATAATAGAATTGATGGTGGCGAAACCAAATAATACTGATATTTACTTTTAAATTGCATGAAGGAAAAAGAAATCATTGTCCTTGCACAGAAATTCACTTTTCAATCATTTTTACAAATATATACTATTAGAATCATGATTCTTATAACCTGAAATAAACTATACTTTACAATAATTAAACTTGTCATAAAAGCTTTTTTAATCTGTCTGGGAAATTTAAAATTCTAATTCATTGCATCCTCCTTGTATAATTTTCCACGCCAAGGATTAACTCACCACCAACCTCTCTTCCCAGGTGAAGTAAATAGTTCCTTCTTGGGTGAAAACAAAGCATAGTATAGAGGACACTATATTCCAGAGTTGAATCTCAAGAGGAGGAATGTGGAACAAAACTACAGCATCTGTATCCTTTCACTTCCCAGCATTCTACAGAATGTTGTAGCCTGAAAGGTCCCTTGTGCCACACTTTTGCAAATTCATTGCATGCCTTCAGTTTCATAGTATATCAACTTAATTCTGATAAGCCAAAAGATACTCTCATATTATTTCAAGCACTTTTAACAGATAAAAAGCATCAACACATTAAGAATCGTATCCTAAGGCCAGAAGGGTTAAAAGAAGCCCCAGGACCAAACGCTGCGTATACAGATATGACAAATCTCTGCTAAACTGTGTTAGCCCTGCAGGGTGGCTTACACTAAACCAGTCACTTCCTGGTAGTGAAATCAGAATTGCCTCAAGTCGTATCCAAGTTCCTTCTCCCCTTAGGAAATCCAATTATACACTAAATGGCAAAGAAGCCAACCAAGTATTGCCTTCTGTTATTACTACATTGAATTGAGCAACACTGATTTTCACAAAAGTCAAAAAGTACTTGCCATGACTAATGAGCAGAAGGGAGGATACGAACTCTTCCAGGTAAGATGCAATAGCAAAATTATTGATATTAGAAAATTTAATTCCTTCCAACTTTTTAAATTCACTTAAATTCCAGATTATAGACATTATAGACATCCTATATAGTCAGCTAAATGCCTCTTCAGATTTCATTCTTTATATTGATTAGGGACTTTAGTAAATAAAGTAGTGCCAGTTCATACAGTCTGAGGAGCAAAAGATGCAGAGATAGCACTGGCAGATGCAAAATAGCACCAACAGAAGACATGACTGTTCTGAATATAAGGTAAGAGAACCATCAGGAGGATCTCCTGAGGCCCATCATAGGGTATTGGATGCCTATGTTTGGGCAAGTTAATTGAGTCATTGATTTCCAATGACTACAAGACCTTAGACATATAATTTGAATATAAATGCTTGTGTATAATCTTCTTAATTTAGAGCCAAATCCCACTCTGGGCATCTGCACTCTGAAGTCGCTTTGAAATCCTTCATGCTTGTTCCATCTGCATAAACATAGGCGCCTAGACTAATTTCAGACATCTAAGGTCTCCAGGATATCCACACAACACTGGCAAATAGAGTGCCTGAACTAAGGCAATACAAAGTCTTTTTGGGATGTAGATAAGCAAGGATGAGCAAAATAGCATCACAAACTTTATTGCATCCACTAGCAGAAAAAGATCTTACAAAAAGTGCCATAGGAACTCTACTAATAACTCCTGGCAGGATTCACCTAAGTTTTGGACAGTTAATGAATATAATACCAGGTGACTGTCATAAATCTGCAATTTTTTTATAGCAATGTCACTATGCTAATTGAATTCTAATTCACTAAATTGTAAGCTATATGCCTAAAACCTTTCTAGGTGTTCTATTCAATACAACTGTTTTTAATTTCTTTCCTGGAATTGTCAAAAATTATTTTGCATACCTTATTTACTCAGCTGCAAGTATCACATTACAGTAGGTTGAATTTCAGTAATACATTACATTATTTCTATGTGATCTTTATGTACCTCAGAGGGATGCTCTAAAACATAATAAATGTGTTTGAATTATTTGGAAAATTTTAAATTGAGACTAATGGAGAAAACTAGAAAAACTTAAGGCACAAATGAGAAAAATCGTACAATGAGAAAATTGTATCATAGAATATCCTGACTTGGAAGGAACCCGCAAGGATCATCAAGTCCAGCTTCTGCCCCTGCAAAGGACACCCCAAGAGTAACACCACGTGCCTGAGAGCATTGTCCAAAATCTTCTTGAACTCAGAGAGGCTGGTGCTGTGGCCACCTCCCAGAGGAGCCTGTTCCAGTATCTAACCATGCTCTAAATTAAGAATTTCTTTCAATATCCAACCTAAACCTCCCCTGACACAATTTCAGGCCATTCCCTCAGGTCCTGTCACTGGTCATGACAGAGAAGAGATCAGTATCTTCCCCTCCACTCTCCCTCATGAGGAAGCTGTAGGCTGCTCTTATTCAGGCTGAACAAAATGACATAGTGTTAAGGTGCCTCAGGGGAGGTTCAGATTAGACACTGGAAAAATAATAATTCACTGAAAGTGTGGTTAGGTATCAGAATAAGTTGCCCAGGGAGGTGGTGGAATCACCAACTCCAAAAGCATTCAAGTGTGTGGGTGTGGCTCTTAGGTGTATCACTTAGGGATGGCAATGGTGGTGCTGGGTTGACTGCTCCACTGGAGGATCTTGAAGGTCTCTTCTAACCCTGATGATTCTGTGATCAGGCATAAGACTAGCATAAATACAGTAGAGCCAATAGGTCCTATTGTAGATAAATACTCTTACCCTAAATATTTTTAAGTGTCATAGCAGACACTTGTGAAATGAAAAATATTATTTTCATTCCATTAGAATTAAATGCAGAAAAAACATTCTCAGTTAAATAGAGGGTGTCCATAGTATGATTTCCATTAGATTAAGCAGACTGGTTTTAAGAAACTGGTGCAAATTCCATTTGCAACAAAGGCTCATTGTATGCCACTTCTGAGTAACAGTGTTATGCTCTTTCCCTTGTGCTTATGTATCTTACAATACCAACAAATAACATAACTTTTCAATATTGGCAAGGAATTATTTTTAAAATTAAAATCTAAGTTACAAAATTTGGACTTCAGCAATATTTAATATGAATGGTGAACTGGTGATAACATTACCAGGCTAAAGTAAGACTGTCAAAATCAACACAAGATAATGAGTAGTGAGGGATTTAAGTATATAACTAGAAAGCCTCAACTCCTTATGAGGCTTTAGAATATGTAATCCTGTAAGAACAAGGATGAAGTGAGATAACATTGCTGTAAAAAATTTAATTTTTCCCCAACTATTCAAATTACAGGAAGAAATGCTTTTTCTTGTAATCCCCTTTAATCAGGTGAGAACCCATTGCTTTCTACAGCTACCTGACAGGAGGTTATAGCCAGGTGGAGGCTGGTCTCTTCTACCATGCCTGCAGTGAGAGGACTGGAGGAAATGGCCTTAAACTGAGACAGGGGATATTCAGATTTGATATTTGAAAAAAATTCTTTATTGTTGTGGTGGTCAGGCATCGGAATAGGTTGCCTGGGGAGTTGGTGGAGTCACTATCCCTGAAGGAGTTCAAAAGATGTCTGGAGCTGGCATTGGGTGATATCATTTAGTCAGTTAGGGGTTGATGGGTGGACTTGATTTTAAAGGTCTCTTCCAATCCCATGATTGGTCTTGATCCCATGATTCTAAGTGAAAGTAATAGAAGAAAAAAATGGGAAATCTCTAAGAAAAAATGAAACCCTCTCATATAACTTGACCTATTCCTTCTCTCTGTGTACTCAGCCTTTACAGAAAAAAGAAAACATCTCATTGCTGTAAAATCTCTGAAGGAAAATCAAAATACAGCACAATCAATACTTGAATATGTAACTGTTTTCATAAAAAAATTCACAGATTTATGTATTATATTTTAAGTGTATATTTTAGGATAATTGATTATTTTTAAAAATCTAAAAAAAACACCCAACCAAATAACACACAAACCCCCCTCACCCAAAAAAAAACCACCCAAAAATACTTCAAAAACCACAAAAAACCCCAAAACAAAGTCAACAACCAGAAAAAAGCCCTATTCTTCTTGATTTGAACTTACTCTCAAAAGGAAATGTACTTTTCTGTAATCATCTTGGAAGCCATTCATGTAATGACAAAGTTATTGCTAGAATGTTGTAGCTTGCTCTAAGACAACTTCTTTCCCAGTCATCTTAAAAGCAGGTTTCCATGGCTTCTATTTCCCCAAAAATGAAAGCAGCAAGTCAAATAGCATTCAAAGACCACTTTCTCTCAAAAATAATTGCTAACATGGAAAATTACTTAGAGTAGTTCTAAACTTCATCCTGTCAATACATCCACAAGTTTTCTCACATTTAAGTTTATATTTATTGCTTTTTTTCTATGTAGGCTTACACAAAATGTCAAGAAAAATCGATGTGACAAAATCAACTTGAATATAAAGATGAACAATTTCCATTGCTGTAAAAAAGTCATGAATACATACATACTTGAGAGCAGATTTTGGCTCACTAAATATAGAAAAAAACCCAATATTATGAATTTTTATGGACAATGAAAATAAAGCAGTAGCATCTCATTCCTTTTCCATATTCTACTCATTAAGGTGATATTCTAAATTAGAGTGCAAAAACTGTGATGAAATTAGCATTTCCCATTAAATACCTTAAATAATTCCCTAAGCATCTGTTGCTTCTCTGTGCTTGATATCTAAAGAATCCAAGCATTTTGTCTGAAACAGGGAAGCAATTCTATTATTTGTATGGCCAAGTACTCAGAAGTCAAGAAGTGAAGTCTGTTTATTGTGTCACTGACTCCATATGAGAATGGCTGAAATGGAAGAGTGCATTGGCAGATGTTATTATACAGGATTGATGAGGGAATTCAGAGGAAAGAAAGGACCATTCAATTGCATTTAGAAGGCAAAGAGCATAGAACATTGCCCATGAAGCTGGCCAGAATGGTTCAGATGAAAAAGTTGTCTGCTATGTTTTACTTCTGTTGATAATAGATGAATTCTGCTACGGCATGGATTTTTATTACTCCCAGACATAACACAAATAACATGACTTTAAGATGTGCCTCAGTTTCTGTACAACTCTGACATTTCATCCACCTGTTTGAAATACTTAAGTATGGATCTGTTTACAGAGCTTTGCTGTCCTTTTCCACAACATTATTCTCCTGCTCTATAATTAACCTTTTGTTTAGCAATAGCGATTAAAATTAAATTAGCATGCTGAACTATATAATATTTCATGTTAAGCTTACAGCTCTTGACTTCATTTTAATTTCAATTTAGGCAAGGTTCTGAAATAGATTTTCCTCCATATCATCCTACTAAAATAATTATAGGCATCTTTTAAAATGTGCAGTCTTCATTAAATTAAGATAACTTTAATTTTGACATTTGACCTTGGCACTAATATTTTACAGGTGCTATGGCTCACCAGGAAACATCAAATATTTAAGGAATTAAATGGAATACAATTTTAATTATATCCTATGTACTGTTATGGTATTCAATTGATTCTGATTGTTAAAATCTGTTAAATAAACTGTTTGGCTTTTGTCATAACCCTTATAATTTCTTGTTGTTCTTTATTTTTCACTTATAGCCTTATTGAAATTTACTTTTTCCACAGAACTCTCTGTACATCTGTTACTAAAACTTTCCCATAACAATCCAGCACATTTATCTGCTGAAAATTCTGTTCTGCTGCATTAGATAGCAGTTCTTACCTATTACAGAAGTCTTTAGCTCAAATTTATTTCATTTTATATCACCTCTGCTGATTCATAGCTTCTTCCCACCAGAGTAATTTGTTTCTATGCATGTTTTTTTCCCCATTCTACTGTTGTGAATGTAATATCTGATTTGAATGAGCCCATTAATCCATTCTCAACTTCTTAAAATATAAATTTATATTCCATCCACAAGTGGATACTGTAATCCCTTCAAGCATTGATCTGGCTGTCATACAGAAGGAAAAAAAGAAATACATGGGTTTCCTGCTAATTCCTAGATATGTATTTCCAAAATCAAACTTTCTTCTTTTGTGCAATAATGTTGTTGGCCTTTCACTTCAAGCCTATCCAAGTAATCCCTAAGATAATTACTTTATTCTTCTTCCAATGATAAATTACTTATATTTCATCTTCTTGATCAGTTGGACCTTCATTAAGAAAACCTTAGGTGAGACCTCAACTACTGACATAACGCATGGAATTCAACTGACTTAATAGTAAGAAATACATTTGGAGAGGGTGGTCCATCTCATGTTGGAAATCTGGAATAAGTTAGATGATTCATTTCCTGTTTTTTCCCATTCAAAATAAATACGTGTCACCTGAATTACTTGAAAGAATTCTTCTTTAGCTGCTTCCATGGTAGTGTTTATCTGCCAGAAACATCTCCATTGTGTGATAGGTTCACCACTGCCAGTTGTGAAGCACCCACACAGCTGCTCGCTGTCTTCTCCCCATAAATCCAGTGGGCTGGGGGAGGGGTAGGAACCTACCTGTTCTGCAGTAGTCAACACCTATGTGTTTACAACACTTTTAGTCAGAAATCCAAAACACAGCACCACAATGACTGCTCAAAAAAAAAACCACAAACAAAACAAAGCAAAAAAACCCCAAACAAACCAAAAAATCCCCACCAATAACAAAAAGCAATTATTGGTTTTTATCTCCAGTCTCAGTAGTCTGAACTGTAAAGAGAAGGAATGGAAATGTTGCTCTATGAACTGAATTTCTGCATCTGGGAAGAAAGAAATTGATAGCTTTTGTCTTACCTATTTCATGTTGTATGCCCTCTTACACACGGATCATATTTGCTTGTGCACTTCCTGCTAGTAGTAAAAACTGGTTTTAAACAGAGTAGCTAATTTTCTCATCTCCTCTACCCTTCTTTCCACCAAACATAACAAAGGCAGGAATAACCAGCCAGCTGTCATACTGAAAGCCAAGCAGGTCTTTATCACTTCAAATATAAACAATTGTTAAAAACTTCTTTTTAACTGAGCATGTTTTCCATATAAACAGAGTTATAAACTAGATTCAATTTTATAATTTAGTTATAAATCTTAGAAATTAAAGGAAGACATAACAGATGACTACAGATTAAACTTTTTGTGCACATGTTTTCTCTCTCTTGTTCTCTACTATCAAGGTGCAAATTTAACTATCTCCGCTTCAGAAAAAAAATACACAGCACTCCAAAATGATATTGTTTTCTACATTTGTTTTCTAGAACAAATATAGCCCACTTTGTGTGTAGTAGTTTTAATTGTATGAAACCAAACTGAGCTCTGTAATTCCCTTTTCTAGTTCTTCAAATCCATAGTAGCTTTCATGACCAGCCTAAACAAACAAAACAGAACAAAACAAAATTTAAAAAACAAACAAAAAAGCCCAAAAAAGCTAAACAATGAAAAGAAATGCCTTTCCGGATGATTTTCCATCTCTCTGCGAAAATTTCCCATCTACTTCCTTTGGTTCTAAGTTACCCTCTCTTTTTAAAAAATCATTTCAATGTCTATTTTACTACATGCCTTATTTTTAGACATTTAGTCATCTAGTGAAGTGTAATTTGTTCTGATATATCCAGAATAAAAAAAAAAAGTTAACTGGTTAGGAAAGGAAAAAGACCCTGCATGCAGTAGGAATGGAATTTACCTGCCTTATACTCAAGATATTCACCCTTTCTAATCACTGGGAAGAGGTAGATATGTTCAAAGAATAATTCACCTGTCCTATCTCAGCATTTTTCCACCCCCCAAGGATGACAATTTCTCTCTTTTGAATATAAAGGTTGACTGGAATGACCAAATAACTTTTAGTTAATCAGAACAGAGAACTCTTGGGCTTAAGAGTACACCTTCCAGTATTCTCCTTCTGTTCTCAGAATTCATACCCCTTAGAACAGGACTGCAATTGATATCTCAATGACTTCTTCTAAAGCGTGACTCATTTCTTCCAAACACTGCAGGAGCATAGAAGATTTCAATTCCATGCCTTATTCTTTCTCCTTCATTTATTTATTTATACGTTTGTTTATTTATTTATCACAGAAGCATACATATACAGTGATCTTTGAGTAAATAGATAATCTACCATAAAAACAAGGACTTGAACCTGGAAATCACACTCCAATTACTTAATGAAAAGTAAAATAATCTTGCCAATATTAATCTGAATATATTTATGATAAAATCTACTAGTATTATGATGTAACAGGGTGCTCTACTGAATAAGGTAGGTTCAACCAACCATACTCCAACCAGGAACTCCAGGAAACTAGAGTCCAGGTTCTGGAATTGTAAGTCCAAGTATTTTTTAGCTGTGGCACATTTTGTTCCAAACAGACCACTAGTCCAGAACAAAGCACAAATCTGAATGTGAAAAAGATTGTGTTGGATACTTCTGCAGTTGTTCCTATTGCTTGAGTCTCTTGGCTCTTTTCACTGTCTCATCAAAAGCCTGTTTTACTAGCATCTGGGAATGCAGGACAGATCTGAGTTGGCAGGCAAGGCATGCAAAAGACTAGGCTGTAGATTTTACAGTAGAAGCAGACCTGTTATGCTGCACTAGATGTAACATGTTTTTGGCACACTAAGACTCTCACATCAAAAATCTATCTACTTTGCACCAATAAATTTTCACATGGTCAGTCAGCAGTTAACAGGCTTGGTATGAAGGCATTAGCAATTTTGGATTAGGAAAATATGTAGAGATAGACACTTAAATCTCATGCAAGTCCTCATATGGACACAGAGAGCAGATATTTTTTAATATTTAACACATAGAGGCAATTTGCTTGTCTGCATTCACTAGCAATTCATCCCTTTCCATCTAAAACACTCCTCAGAAGGTCAGATTCCTTTTGAAGACAAGCACAATAACCATTCTGCCAAATGTTGATTGACAGCCAAGCTGGCCAGGATGAGTTTCTGAGCAGTCTTTCTTAAAAAACCAAAACAAAAACCACTTAAAGAGACTGATCCAGTTCCTGGTTCAGCACAAAGACATTATTGGAAAGCTTCCCCTCCCTCAGACAGACCATTACTTTCTAGACAGCACAGGATTTATATATATGTCACTGAAAATTATACCTCATGCTACCCCTTTTGGTTAATCAATTCATTAATACATATTGGATGGCATCCTTAAGCCAAACTGATGACTCCAGATATACCATTAATTATTATTTATAATTCTACAGTGGTCCTGTAGCTCTAGTGATTTGATGAAATTATCCATTATTTACATTAAAAAGACAAATTAAATAAAGTCAGTCTAGGATACCAAGACTAGACTGAGATATAAAGAAATATAAAGACCAGGAGGACAAAACCCTAACATTGTCCACTTCTTCAAATTTACCTGAGCAGCAGTGTATAGAGGAAATTCCATTACTATTTTTAAGACTAATTATATAATATAGCTAATTAGAACAGCTGATTGTATAAATACTAGAGTTTAAAATAGCACTTCATACTATCTGCTCTACAAGCTAAGAAGCATTATGGAAAAGAAACTCAGCTTTTCAGCTGCTGGTAAGGAAACTTCCCACTCTGACCATTCACAGGCTCCCCACCATCACACTCCCCAAGGCCAGACTTCCACTGCTGGGACCAAAGCCCTTTCCCAGCAGGCGGCTCCAGTGACCTGATGGGAGCCCTGCTTGGCTCCCTGCTCACCCCGCTCACACAGTCAGACCAGGTTTCCATGTTGTCTCAGATGTCTTGTTCCATTTATTCCTGGCACACTACCACAGACACAGCCCAAGCTGGTGGGTCCAAGGAGGGACCTCAAACAAAGGACCCCCTGGGCTTTTATCCCCTCCCAGTCCAAGCATGCAGGACTCTCATTCATCTTCCTGAGTCTTTGGCTCCTGCTGTGTCTCTTAGTGTCCATTCATCTGGCTGGCAGCATCCATCTTCTTGCTCTTTGTTATCCCAAAGTTTGGCAGCTCCCAGCTTCTTGTCTTGGGCTCCCACTGAGACCTCAAGCCGCATTTCAAAGTGTATCTCAATTTGCATCTTGCAAGCCCAAATACCTGCACCAGGGGTATTCCTCACACATGTGTCAATCATCATGGTACATTAATGTCAGTATAAATAACTCTGTATAGATTGCCAGATTTATACCAGCTAAGATTTTTAATTTCCTTTTTCTGCCTTCACTGGTATTTGTTGGTGGTTTGGATAGATTTGATGTTATTACCTCTGTCTGCCTTGTTTGCTTTCTGAAGATGAGCTTCACAATGCAATGAAATTATGCTGATAGAAAAGTGACATAAGACAGCCCTCAGGGAAATTTCTTTGTTGTGTCACCCAGATTTAATTAGGCAAAACTGGAAGATAGGGAAAAAAAAAAAAAGCTTAGCTGACATTGATTACCATTAATGTATTTCTAAAGACTATAATTCCCTGTGACTTGGTACTGAAAATATAAGAACTCATCTTATACTTGATTATAAATCAATTTTAAGAAAGCATTTTATTTTTTCAATGTAATTAACTGAATAATAAAAACTAAATTAATCACTTCCAGGATGAAAATGTTTTTGCATCTCTCTCAGGCTCTTTTTGTTTTCAGTATATTATACCATTTCTTCCTCTCCTTTTTTTTTTTTTTTTTATGATTTAAGTACTACACACAGTATCTACAGAATTAAGTGACTAGTTTTCTTTTTCACTCGTGTGGAAAAAAGATGACACCAAGAACTTTGTTTCAGTTTTAAACATTTGAAGTTTGGTTTCATGTAACAGCCTGATTAAAGTCAACCATTAGCACTGAAACTCAGGGTAGATAATTTTTTTGTAACTATAGCTATACACAAAAAGAATTTAAAAAATCCTTATAGAATGATAGTGTCTGAGCTGACTATGCTATTCAGGAAGAGGATACTAAAAGTACATTTGATTCTCTGAAAGATGTCTAGTGTTCAATCATAATGAAAAATTCAGCTGAATTTTAAAATTTGTTAGGAAAAATTACAGGTAGCAAAGGAAACAAATGCTGCTGCAAATTAATATTGCATGTGTGTTGCATCCCGGGTTTAGGTGCGGATTAGGTGTTCTGATATATGTTAGTTAGCCAGTTCTGTGTACCCCTGCGTACCCCCATGTTCCCCCCTGTCCACTCCTGAGAGTTCTGTGTCTGTTACCCGCCCCCCTGCATTCCCATTCGTATCGGAACCCAGCACACACTTCTGTTGTGTTCCCATCAGTTACCGTATTCCATGTCACTCCCCCGTTGTCTGTCCCCATTGGGCGAGGGGGGCTTCCACCCCCATCGGCCCACCCCCTATGAGATCCCATGTGCCCCTTTGTTCGGGGCCACTCTTGCCCATGCAGGTTTGGAAACAGCTGCATTATCCACCTCTGTAGCCATGCGGGAATAAAGAGTTCTCAATCATGTGAGCAGGGTGTGCCACATTCTCTCACCCTTTGTCTCAGCTCAGCGTCTGGCTACGGCGTGGCAGACCCACACGAAGGCACAGCCCTGGAGGTCCGCACACACGCGGCAGCCCCTGTCCAGCAGAGAAGCAGCGCGCTAGCCGGATACCCCCGCTGACGGGGACCAGGGGGAAAAAAAGCACAATGCAACACATGTGGACCTATAAAACTTTGTACAGCCTTGTCCTTCCATTTCAAAATGGATGTAATTAAACAAATCTTCAGAGAGGAGAAAAGGCATCATCAAAAAGGATCTGAAGGAACTTGAAACTAAGAATCTACAGACAGGAAGAGGAAAAAGCAGAACAGGAGAGAGGGAGAGAGAGAGAGAGAGAGAGAGAGAATGCTGAATTATGTGAAGTCATGAACATCACAAAAAAGATGAACAGTGCCTGTTCATTGTCCTCACGTTTCAAAAACTGGAGGTACACTTCACCTGGCTTTTCTACACCATGATCTCATGCAGAAGATAAGAAAAAAAAAATCCAAGGAAAGGGGATTTAATTTATAACTTGTATACTCTAGTCAGCAGTAAATTTCACAGTAGTGCTACTGGCCTAGTAAATAATGAATTTTTTTGTGGAAATCCAGGGCACCGGGAATATTTCTCTGTCTGCTCTAGGGTGTCCTGACCCCCAGGTGAGCACTGTCTTTGACCCTCATTCATGGAGAAAACTTCCAAAGCCTCAAGGTAAACTAGAAACTACAAAAGTGTGAAATAGATTGTAGAGATTGTAGATAGTAGTGTAGTATGTCACATGGGTGAGAAATTTAGGTTTTAGGATTTTTAGTATGTTATAGATGGGTTCAAGATGGAGGATATAGGGTGTTGTGTTGAGTTCCCTTCTTTCTTCTTCCTCTTCTTGGGTTTAGGTGGTATCTTGTAATTGGGTAGAAAAATCAGAATAGCAGGTCTTTAGGGGTCAGTTATTGGGTTAGAAAGAAAAATAATTTAGGCGTCACTTCTTAATTGGGTAGCTTAGTTTTTTATTAGACTTAAAAGGCCTTATAACAAGAGATTGTTAGCCATATTTGTGCTGTTTTTCCTGCACACAGAGTCTGGTGCAGACAGTGCGCTGAAGTTTTGATAAGATAACAATAAACAGAAGCTGAAGACCGAAAAAGTCCAATGCGTCTCTCGTTCCTGACACAGAACTGCTCCAGGAGGGTCTCCCCTGCCAGGGGAGCCACCAGAGGGTTGCCCAACTTGGGACCCAAAAACTAACAATTTTTCATATGTGAAAAATATGCTTCATATTCTTCTGGAGTTCATTTGAACATCTCTGAAAGTCTGACCTCTTTGTAGGAGCCTATGGAATCCAGATCAGAGATTTCAGAATGTGCAGGGAATATGAAGATCTCATACATTAGAATTAAATTTTGGTAAAGACTCTTTGCAAGATCTTTCTTCTTTACATCTCTTCCTCCATTTAAAAAGGAAATCACATTGTTCTCTTTCTGTCTAACACTGTGAACATAAACATTTCATATTACATGATTTGACATAAGGTGCCAGTAAGCTAGGACATACTAGAGGGATATAGTATGGGAAGGACACTGAAAGACTAAATTCTAGAAGATAGATTGTAGTATTTTAAGTGTTTTGCCTGCAAAAGCTATTTTTCCTTTTACTATTCCTTTATAAGCAGTACTAAGTGTCATGATTATGGTTCCCAGCTCAGTCTTCCATGCTCCTGAGCCAGATGGTAAAAGAATTCAGGTTACTTACATCACAATAATGTAAACAATTTCATTTTCCAAAGCTAAAATAGCATTTCAAGAATATGATCTGTTTTGTGTTATATGAATTGTATAAGGTCTGTGAGGCCTCTTAAAAACTACTTTATTTCATTTAAGTATTTTCAATGTGGAAGAATTAATGAAACAAAACTAGCTCATTGAAATCATTAAACTGAATGGTTTCTGCCACAAGCTATAGTAGTTGCAGAATAGATAATGCAGTAAAAGCCATTCCATGGTTTCAAAACAGCAAGTGCAACATTTTGCAGAAGGGCTCTATTACAGGAACTCTCTTATCACATTCAAACACTTGGGGGTTTTACATGTCAGAGTAAATTGTCTACACTATGTACCCCATGGACTTTATACATAAATAATAAAATTTTTTTTAAAGCCAAATGGACATTTAATATAATATTGTTACACAGCATACCCCTCTCAGTTTTCAACATCACTTTTTTAATTCTTATGAGGATCGGTTCTTGTAGCTAAGCTAGATATTACTCTTTTACTTAGATATTCCCTTGCAAAAGGGAATCATTATCTTGCAACTTTTCCTAAAGACACTGAATTATTATGCATTGCATGTAAAAGTGTTGTCCTAGATTGCAAGGCAAGATGTATTCTATTTGCCATCTGTTAGAGGTGTGGCAGTTATCTTCTGTTAATTGGGCACTTTTCTTTATCTCTTCCACAAACCAATCCTCCCACCGGGGAGACATCTGCTGTTAATGGGCTATTGAGTGTCACTGCATGACTGATAAAAGTTACAGCATCCCATTGTGAGATGCTCTGCCCAGAGGGAGAAGCCAAGCATTCCTAACTGGATATAATCTGAATTTTTGGGACACCAGACTCAGCCTTTCCACTTTTCCACTGGATTCCCAGAGGAACAACTGGGTTTTTCCACTGGATCTTCAGAGGAAGACTTCACCCTTCCACAGGATCACTGCTCCAACAGAACCACAGCTGCCACTCCAGGAGGACTGCAGCTATTCCAATTTGGACTGCTACCAACACCCTGACCAAAAGGGTGTCAGGTTGTATTCTGACTCTGTCAGTGTTTTTTTCTTTTTATTATTGTATGAATTTTGGTTTTTTTTCCCTTTTCCTAATAAATTGTATTTCTGACTTGGAGTCTCTCACTGGTTTTGCTTTCAAATCAAAAGTGTATAAATTATTTTTTTAATAAATAAATTAATTAAATTTATTAATCAGTTCTGTAGGCTATGTTATGCTGTTTTGAAGAAGCTCTGCAAGTGTGTAAATTTTCTTGGTGACTGAATGAAGTAATGCCATTTTACTGCATTCTTCTCAGATTAAAACAGTTTAAGCTGATAACTTCAGTTTTGGGTAATCCAAGGGTCTGTTTCTTCTGACAAATAAAATATGATCAAGCCTAGAATGCTGATCAGATCCACAAAGCATTTACAAACTGGATTAGTTGATTGCTCTGTTATGAGGTGCTCAAATGACTCTCTGTATCCAAGCAGGGCATATTCAGGAGTAAATTTCTCCCATTCATTGTTTCAGAAAGGACAATTTTCAGAAATCTGATCCATTGTTGATTCTTTCTACCCCCAGTAGATCTGCAATACTGCTCCAAAATGTTTTGTTGTTGCAAACAGCCTGTGTGCCTTAATGCTTTTGCCAGATAGAACTGTTTAGTAATTGAATCCCTTCTTCAGTTCAAGCATGGATTTCAACTCACTTAAATTTATTTTACTATGTTTCTATCACACTCAGTGAAAATCTAATAAGTACAACAGATGAAATTTGGGCAGATTTATTATATACTGTTAGACTACTTTTATATGATTTTTTGGTTATCTGAATATCCTTCTAGACTCATAATTGTATTGTTATGGGGATTATTTCAATTTCCTAAATATGGGAGTCTAACACTGTAAAAATACTTGAAGCTTTTCAAATCACCTGCCTGATGGCAGCTGACATAAGATGGGACCTGTAGGAAACCAATGCCTCCAGGTGGGCACAGCTCAGTGGTGCCCAGAGCAGGGGAGGGCAGGGCTGAACTGAAGGCCAGCCCTACTTCAGCATCACTGGGGCAGGGGCTGATGGTCCCAGGAAGGAGTGACATGGAAAAAAAATCTAGAAAGCAGTTATATGAACCTGGTATCAACACAAGAGATTCACATATCTAATGATCAATGAAAAGTCAGAGAGATTTGCTGAAGTAAATTTAGACATGCCTAGACTCAGATGATAAAATTTTAAGATGCATGTAGCCAAGACACATTTATTTGTCAAAAGCATTAAAATCGCTAAAAACATTCAGAGACACCAAAAAGTATATTCCAGACAAATCTATCAGGAAGCTCTGTTATATTAATCAATATCTGACTCAATGACAGACCCACAGTATTAGTAGTTTTGTATTAGAACATTATCCAAATTCCTAACACGCCCTTGAGATGCTGAACAAGTTATTCTGGTACAGCCCAAAAATAATTTTTGTTCAGGTACCCACAGGCAATGCAGACTTAAGCAAGAAACAGTGAATTGCAAATATTACTGAAACACCCATTATGCAGATCTAAAGATAATTTATGGTTTAAATTAATTTGAAAAGATTCAGAAGCAATTTTTGAAACACATATGAACACTACATTTAGATTCAACTCTTAAGTGCTAGTATATGGCTTAACAATTTGTGTGACATATACAAGTGCTGACTGTCTGAGATAAAGCCATTTTTTATTCTTCATTCATTGATTTCAAACAGTTTGAATTCCTCAACAAAAGGGGGACAATAAAAATAGATTTTTTACATATGCCATTGGCAAAAGGCAGTCCAGAAATAACATTGTTGTGTCATTTGGTGACGATGGCCACCTCACAAACAAGAGAGAAAAGGCAGAGAAGTATAATGCCTTCTTCATTTTGTTCTTCAATGCTTATGAAGGACTAAAGGGGTCTCAGTGCCCTGAGCTGGAGGATCAGAATGATAAACTTCCAGTGGACCCTGAAGTTGTGCAGGAACTGCTCCTCAAGCTGTAAGTTCCTGGGTCCTCTAAGTTAGGGGTCCTGATAGGATTCCTGCAAGAATATACACAAAGAGCTGGCTGATGTAATTTTGAAGCATCTCTATGATTTCTGAACAGTCTCGGGAATCTGAAGATGTTACAGTTGACTGGAAGCTGGCTAATGTTGTCCCAGTTTTCAAGAATGGCAAGAAGGATGACAATGGAAACTACAGGCCTGTCAGTCTCACTTCAGTGGCCGGTAAAATTCTGGAGATGATTATTCTGAGAGTTATTAAAAAACACCTGAACAACAACACAGTCATCAGAGCATCTTCATGATTGGAAAATCTTGCTTGTTGACCTTAATTTCCTTGCACAACAAAGTAACCCACCTAGCTAATCAAGAGAAACCATTTGATGTAATCTTTTTGGATTTCAGTAAAACTTTTGTTGCTCTCACAGGATCCTTCTGGACAACATGTCCAGCAAACAGATGCATAAACACATCATGTGCAGAGTGAAAAACTGGCTCACAAGTTGGACAGAAGCGGGGGGTCACAGTGAATGGGGTGACATCAGACTGGTGACCTGTCACTAGTGGAGTTCCACATCTTCAACATCATAAATGACTGGGATGCAGGACTGGGAGAAGCACTAATTAAGTTTACTGATGGCACTAAAATCTGAAGAGTTGTGAACTCCCATGAAGGCAAAGAAGCCCTACAGAGACATGAAGATAGATTAGATGACTGGGCAATCATCAACCTTATGAAGTTTAAGAAAAGAAATTTCCACATACTGCACCTGGGACAGAGCACTATCAGAGCACCATTTGGATGTATGCACAGACTGGTTGACTGGGCTCTAGAGAACAGTGCCACAAAGAGCAACCTGGGGTTCCTGGGTGTTGACAAGTTAAATATGAGCCAGCAGTGCCCAGGCAGCCAGAAGGGCCTGCCCCGTCCTCTGGGGCATCAGGCGCAGCATCTCCAGCCAGACAAAGGAGGAGATTTTCCCACTCTACACTGCACTGGGGTGTCCTCACCTCGAGTATTTTGTGCAGTTTGGGCCACCACAATATAAAAAAGACCATAAGCTATTAGGCAACATGCAAAGGAGGGCCAAAAAATGGTGAAGGGCCTTGAGGGAAAGCCGTAAGACAAGTGGCTGAGGTCACTTGGTTTGTTCAGCCTGAAGGACTCAGACTTCACTGAAGTCTACAACTTCGTCATGAGGAGAAAAGGAGGGACCGACCCTGGTCTCTTCTCTGTGATGAGCAGTGACAGGATCCAAGAGAAGGGCCTGAAATTGTATCAGGGGAGGTTTATTTTGTATATTAGAAAAAAGTTCTTCCCCCAGAGGGTGGTTGGGCACCAGGCTCCCCAGGGCAGTGGTCACAGCACCAACCTGTCTAAGTTCAAGAAGTGTTTGAACACTGCTCTCAGGTACATGGTGTGACTCTTGGGGATGGTTCTATGCAGGGCCAAGTGCTGAACTTCAATGATTCTTGCATTTCCTTTCAATGCATTTCAATGATCCTTCTAATTCAGGATATTTTATGATTCTTTGAGTTTAACATTCCTTTTACCTTTCAGTGTATACACGGAGAAGCATTTGTCAACAATCAAAAAAAGGTACCATTAAAATTATAACTCTTTTCGTTCCCAGCCTTATCATGACAGTAGTGAGTTAGTTGCTAGATAGACAAAAAGAAAACTGAGAAACCTCACTTTATAAATTTGAACTTCAGAATTATTGACTTCAATTTGAACTATTATAGAAACTGTCAATATTGTAGCTTATTTCTAGCTACAGTGCTGTGACTTTTCTTTTGTAAAATAGTGTAAATTTTAAAATTAAACATTTTCTGTCCCTTTTTCTCGTTGAGTTCATACAGTTTCTATTAATTTGTAGTGCATTTTTTCTAATGGTTCTGGTACACCTTAAGTGGATATAAAATTGTATGTGTAACACGTTTTTTGTCTTTTTATTCACTATTGTTCCTTTATGTTATCTGAAGTCATTTTGACCTCTCAAAGACTCAGAAAGCAGAACTTGAAGAATTTATTATAAGTAATGTCTATTTGAGGAAAAAAAGAATGTCATTTTGGCAGAAGCACTGTTTATTTCTGTTATTGTGTCACAGCAAAAGAACAGTCTCTTCTCAGGGAAAGCAGGGGAAGGGAACTGTATTTTGCTTTATAGCTTTCTCTTCTGTTGATCTGTTAAAAATGCACAGGTTCATAAATATGTAAGATTACATGTGTTTGCAAGAATGAACTATTGAAAAATACAGCTATTGTGCTCCTTTAGGACTTATTGAATGAGTTAAAAAATTATTTCAAAGAATTATTCTAACTGAGATCCAGTTTTTTCCAGGTGAAGACAAGTAAAGTGTGTGGGGTCTTAATATGTGGTTATTAGACTCAATCAAAATCTGCCCTTTCCTATATTAACTATATTCTCTTTCAAGAGGTAATAATTTCAGTGAAATCATCAAATATAACCTCTATTTTTTCCCTAAAATTACTTTTAAATTATTTAATTTCATGTTTTTGTAGAAAGGAAAATTAAATAAAGCAACAACCTAGTCTTCCAGACCCTGGGTGCACTATGGAGATTTCATACCATCAGTATTTTTCCTTACCTTCCTCCTATGTCTTTCGTCAACTTAAATATAGTCTCGTGACTTTATCAGGTTGCCAAGTGATAGATTTTTATACCCCAGAAAAATTCTTCTCAGAAACAGCATGAAGTTTAGCTGAGTGGAGGAGTTCAGAGTCTATTACCTTTTTGACAAAACCTTCCTTGATCTGCTTAAACTCACTGCTCTAAGCCTCTGTCCTGAGGTTAAGGTCTGCAACTAAAAAAACCATTTCACTGAAATTATTTAACTCTCACTTCTACCTGCCTGTAAATCCTTTTATAGCACTAGCATCGATCAGCCTGTCAATAAGTATTTTTCCTATCATTTGCACTCTAGTTGCTAATAATGGCATGAGAAAAGACATTACAGAATAGAATGGGATTCTTTCATATCTAGTCATATGAGCTTTCTCATCAGATTGAACCCTGAATATATGATGAGTGAAACCTTACATAGAAATCATTTAGCTAGACAGCATAGTGTGTCATTTTTAGTAGCATTTTTAGTCAGGACAGACTAACAATTGAGAGTGAGATGGCTGGGGTGGGGTGTGACATAGATACAAGATACTAGCACAGAAACAAATTCGAAGTTTTTTTCAGATCTAAACATATCTAAACCTGTTTTTTTGTTTTGTTTTGTTTTGTTTTTTTTTAATTTTCATATAAAAGTATGAATAAATTTTACAGTGATAGCTTGAATATGACCTCTGGAATTGATTCTTGAAATCTGAGTGGAGCTTAACAGAGATCTTGCTCTGGCCTGGCTTCTCTTTAAAGAGCTAATAGAGAAAAAATCTATACATTAGATCTTTGCCCAGCTTTTACAGGATTTAAAATATATTTCTTTCAGCACATTTATTTATTTCCAGGTGATAGTTCTTTCAGTGATGACATTTTAGAGATATGAGGGTCTCTCAAAAGGCAGACTGGAGTTGTAGGTCTGAAACTCACTCTCAAAAGAATAGTTGGGCAACTGTCTCTGGTTTTGACCAAAACTTAAGACATTTAAACTAATCTCTTTTATATCTTGTAACTATTTAATACAATCCATTTATAAATTTAAGTATACAAAGTATGCTAATATGAGAAGCAGTCTTCTCTTCCACACCTTGATAATACACAGTGTTCATGTTATATTAGAAATTTGGTGTAGTCCAGTCAATTACCAGGACTATTAACAACAATTTTTATCTGTGATCAGATTGGGAGCTAGACCTACTTACTAAAGCCTAACTGACATTTACAGTGGAGTGATAATGTCACTTCTGAAAGATAAGAAGTGTCAGGGAATAATCTTTCAAGAAAGCTGCCAGACCTTATATTCAAGCTTAGCTGTAAAAAGGAATTTTTAATCTCTGTATATCATACTACATGAATTTTTAAACCCTGACCATATTCAGCAAAACTGTACATAACACAACTTTTTTTTCTATTTTATAATACAGATGAAGCAGTAGTTTTAAGGCGCTGATGAGATCCGGGTAGCTATGAACTTAATTCTAAATCTTGATGCATCAAGTGTAAAACAAAATATTGCTTAATTTCTACTCAAGTTTGTCTGATGCAAAGAGTAATTTCAGACTAAAAACAGCAAAAAAATTATACCTCCCATTCCTTAATGTAGAAAATAAAAATCTTAGAAAACAGGTTGCAAACCATCTTT